>NC_133658.1:761501506-761860869 GCF_037893015.1 Macrotis lagotis
GGTGTGGTGTCCATGAATTGGGGAATGTCTAAACGAGTTCTTTTATATGAATAGAATGGCATATTATTTTTCTATAAGAAACCATAAATGGTCAGACTCTAGAGAAACATGGAAGACTTACGGGATCTGATGTTGAGTGAAGGGAATAGAACCAAGAGAACAATATACACATTAACAACAACATTGTGAAATGAACAACCTTGATGGAAGCAGTTCCTCTCAGCAGTTCAGAGAGCTAGGGCAACTGTATTAGACTGGCTATGGACAATGTTGTCCCCATCCACAGGAAATAAATCAAATCAAAATGCAAAAAGACCCCACAATCCTTCAGAATCTGATGAACACTTTGTAAAAATTATCTATTATGCATCTCTTTCCCTTAATTCTAATTCCTCATACTGAAAACAACTAATTTATAAACATATTTGTGAAAAATATGTATGTACAGTGTTAACCTGACTGTTCACTGCTGAGGGGAGAAGAGTGGGAGGGGAGGGTGGAAGGAAATTTTGTAACTTAAAAGTACATATGCATGCGGATGTAAATAAAAAAGGAAAGAAAAAAAGAAAACATAGGTGCTCCATCAGCCAGCACCACATCATTCATATGTGGAACATTGATTACAACAAATGTAGAAGTTTTGAGTACTGTGGATAAGTTCATTTACCTTGGTAGTGTCCTTTCTAAGGACACATTGACATTGAGTTTGACATATGCATTACCAGAGCTATCTCAATGTTTGGGAGGCTCCAAAAGAAAGTATGGGAGAGAAAAGGCATTAAACTAACCACAAAACTGAAAGTCTTCACAGAGCTCTTGTGCTGACCTCATTCCTATAAGCCTGTGAAACCTAGACAGTCTACCAGTACCATGTCAGGAAACTGAATGACTTCCATTTAAATTGTCTTAGAAAGATTCTGAATATCATCTGGCAGGGGAAGATACCAGACACTGAAGTCCTTTCTAAACTAACTATTATTCAATATAATGTTTGAAGTATTTGTAGTAGCAATAAGAGAAGAAAAAGAAAATGACGGGATCAGAATGTGCAATGAGGAAGCAAAACTTTCACTCTTTGCAGATGATTTGATGGTATACCTAGAGAACCCAAGAAAATCATCTAAAAACTCCTTGAAACAATTACAAATTTAGCAAAGTAGCAGGATATAAAATAAGCCCACATAAGCCATCAACATTCCAATATATGAACAACAAAGCCCAAGAGTAAGAAATACAAAGAGAAATTCCATTTAAAATACCTGTAGGGGTGGCTTGGTGGCACAGTTGGGGTGACTAGGTGGTGCAGTGGATAGAGCACCGGCCCTGGAGTCAGGAGTACCTGAGTTCAAATCTGGCCTCAGACACTTAATAATTACCTAGCTGGGCAAGCCACTTAACTCCATTTGTCTTGCTAAAAAATAAATAGAAAAATAAACAAACAAACAAAGAAATAAACAAACAAACAAACCAACAAACTAACAAGTGGATAGATAGATAGATAGATAGATAGATAGATAGATAGATAGATAGATAGATAGATAGATAGACGATAGATAGATAGATGTAGATGAATCAAATACCTGTAGACAACATTAAATATATGGGAATCTACCTCCCAAGACAAACCCAGAAATTGTATGAACATAATTATAAAGCACTCCTCACCTAAATAATGTCAGAACTAAATAACTGAAAACATAACAAATGACCATGCTTAAGTCGACCCACTATAATAAAAATCACAATTTTACCCAAATTAAGTTACTTATTCAGTGCCATTCGAATCAAATTAGCAAATAATAACTTTATCAAGCTAGAAAAAATAGTAACAAAATTCTTTTAGAGCAACAAAAAGGCAAGAAGAGTAAGGGAACTGAAGGGAAAAAATGTAAACGAAGGTGGGCTAACTCTACCAGGTCTAAAACTATACTATAAAGCAGCAGGCATTAAAACTGCCTGGTACTGGTTAAAAAAAATTAGAGTAATGAATCAATGGATTAGTATAAGTTTAAAAGAAATTGTAGAAAATGATTACAGCAATCTTCTATTTGGAAAACCCAAAGAAATCAGCCTCTGGGATAAGAACTCAGTATTTGAAAAAAATTGTTGGAAAAACTGGAAAATAATATGGCAAAACCTTAACATAGACCCACACGTCACACCCTATACCAAAATAAAGTGAAAATGGGTACAGGGTTTAGACATAAAGAAAAAAATGGTAAATAAATTAATAGATCAAAAAATTCTCTATCTATCTGATTTATGGAAAAGAGATAAATTTATGAACAAACAAGGATTATAGCATATTATAAGCTGCAACATGAATGATTTTGACTATATTACATTAAAAAGTAGAACCAAGAGAATAATGTACATCAACAACATTATGAGATGAACAACCTTGATGGTAGTAACTCCTCTCAGCAGTCCAGAGATCTAGGACAATTGTATCTGAATAGTTATGGACTATATTATCCTCAACCAGAGGAAGAAAAATAAAACAAACAGAAAATAGAAACAAAACCTGATGAATGCCTTATGAAAAAATTATCACTTAGTTATCTCTTTCCCTTAATCTTAATTCCTCATGCCAAAAGTTACTAATTTGTAAACATGTTTAACAAAATATGTATATAAAATGCTAACCTGACTGTTCCCTGTTGAGGAGAGGGGTTTGGGAAGGGAGGGCAGAGGAAAATTTTGTAACTTGGAAATATGCATGTACATATGGATGAAAATAAAGAAATAAATTTTAAAAATTGATTGTATAGCATGGAAGACATTGACATAGGTCTTTCCAGCATGCTATGCCCTCATCAGTGAGGGTGCTGCACTCTATGAGAAAGACATAATTGAAGCAGCTCAAAGGAAATATTACATCCATAAGTTTAGAGTATTCATCCCAGATGTTCACATGGATTATTCTGAGCTCATATTAGTCTGATCTGCGACTGTTGGACACACTGTAATTTGTCGCAAACATAGTGATGTCGTTTTGGTCTTCTTTAATAAGGAAGAACAAGAACCAACCAACCTGCCTCAAAGGTGTTTCTTGTAAGCAATATATTATAGGATTCTAATTTTTAAACCGATTCCACTCTCTGCTTTTATTTTATGGGAAAATTCATCCCATTCACATCCACAATAAAAAGTACTAATTCTATATCTCCCTCCATCCTATCTTCTCCCTCTTTCAAATTTTCTCTCTCCTTTCGCCTTATCCCTCCTCACCAATGCTTTTTTCTTCTAACTGCTGCAACTCTCAATCTGAACTCCTCTTCTAGCAGACTTATTCCCTTTTCTTCTCCCTTTCCCATTTTACTTTACTTTGTTTAACTTTAATTTTACTTTTATTTTTATTTATCCTTTTCCCTTTATCACTCACCTTGTTCTTTGCCCCTTCCCATCTACTTCCCTGTAGGATAGAATAATTTTCTAATCCCATTTTTATTTGTATGTTATTTCCTCTTTGAGCCAAATCTCTTGAGAGTAAGATTTACTCAGTCATCATGCCATCCCTTCTTCCCCTTTACTACAATAGATCCTTTGTGCTTTATCATGTGGTATTTGTATTCTCTAATGCCTTTTTCTCCTGGTATAAATCCTCTTTTTCATCTTTAAACTGGTTTATACCTGTCTAATATGCATAATCTCTGTCAAAGCATACTTCTTTATTCTCTCCTTATAGAAGTAATAAGCTTCATTACATCATTGTCCCAAAATAAATATAACCTTCAAGAGTTGAGTTGGATCATATCAAAATCAATTTATAATCACATCCCCTTTTCAGGTACTCTCCCTTTCCACTGATCTAAAAGGAATAAAAACTTTCAAAAGCTAAAATTATGATCATATAACAGTCAAGTTATACCCACACCTTTTATCTAAATAAGTTATTTCCAACTGTCCTAAGAGAAATACTTTTCTAAAGAGCTTCAAATGTTTTCTTTCTGAGTACTAATATAGTTAGTTTGATCTTATTAACTAATATTTTCCCCACTTTTGCATACCTTTTTGTACATCTCTTGAGTCTTGTATTTGAAGATCAAATTTTCTGTTTAGTTATGATATTTTCATCAGATAAATTTGAAAGTCCCCTATTTTGTTGAAAATCAATCTTTTCCCTGAAAGAATATGCTAAATTTTGTAGGCTAGTTGATACAAGATTTTTGCCCTCTAGAATCTCATATTCTAGCTCCTCCAATCTTTAATATTGAAGGTAATAAATCCTGACTATATCTCTCTGGTATTTAGATAGCTTCTTTTTGTCTGTTTGCAGCATTATCTCCTTTTACTGAGAATTCTGGAATTAGGCTATAAATATTCCTTGAAGGCTTTATTTTGTCTTTCTGGAGGTGATCAATGGATTCTTTCAAGGACTCTTCTTGTTCTAAGATATTAGGGAAGTTTTCCATGATATTGCCTAGGCTCTTTTTCTGACTTTGGCTTTTTTTGTAGACAAATAATTCATAAATTATCTCTCCTGGATCTATTTTCATGGCTGGATATTTTTTCCTTCTATTTTCTTCTGTAAAGCAAAGGAAAATACATAAATGAGATTACATTTTCTTCTGTTTTTTTCAACATTTTGCTTTTGTTTGATGTTTCACAGAATCATTAATTCCCATTTGTATAATTGTAGATTTAAGATTTTTTTCTTTAGCAAACTTTGTTGTTTCCTTTTTCAGGTTGTTAATTTTATTTTCTAGCTTATCAATTTTAGTCTTAAAATTATTTTTTTTTCTTCAGTTTTTTTCATTATTCTCTTCTTCCTCTCTTCTTTGGTTTTTAAAATCCTTTTTGAGTTCTTCCAAGAGGTCTTTTGTTTAATTTGAGGCCAATTCAACATATCCTTAGTGGCTTAAAATGTAAGTATTTTATCACTGATTTTCTCTTCTGAGATGGCTTTTTTTTAGGTTTTTGCAAGGCAAATGGGGTTAAGTGGCTTGCCCAAGGCCACACAGATAGGTAATTATTAAGTGTTTGAGACCGGATTTGAACCCAGGTACTCCTGACACCAGGGCCGGTGCTTTATCCACTGTGCCACCTAGCCGCCCTTGATTTGAGATGGCTTTTTTATAGTCCCTTCAGAACAGTAGCTGTAAATGGTTAGCAATTTTTTGTGTGGGTGGGGAATTGGTTATTTTGTCAGTTGAGCTCTGTTCCTGTGGTATAGGGAGGATAGTTCCAAGCATATTTTGCTGGAGGCTCGTTTTCTGATTCCTGGATTTCCTCTCTGATGTTTCTAGTTTTCCTGACTCCCTCCCTTTACCAGGGTAGACCTCTGCCACACCAGTTTCCTAGGGCTCCAAACCTTGCTTTCTGATCTAGGGTTGGAACATTCACTGCCGGCAGTACTACCCAGGGATCCTAGTTGTGTTGTGGCTAAAAATGTCTTGCTGGTTTCCTAGCTTTCTTGCCTGTACTAGATTACCTTCTTCTTTTACTTACCCAACAGGCTTTTTTCCTGAAGTGCCTTCAAGATATCTCATCAAAAATTACACTTTTTGGGGGGTTCTGTAGCTTGAGGATGATCTTTTTTTAGATGCTCCCTTCAAAGTTGCTTCAGGAAAAGCTCTATGAGTTTATTAGTGTTACACCACTAGCTTGATTCCACTCCAAAAATCCAATCTATGTATTTTCCTTTGCTTTATAGATATTATTTTATTTTATTTTTACACATATTCATCACCACCAAAAAACTCAGCCTATCTCCCAATACAATTCCTTCCTCATAAAAAATAAGTATCAAACTCAAAATAAGTATCTACTTATCAATAGAATCCTAATAATTAAAATAAGCAAATTATTTTTATGTGATAGACAACGTACCATGGTGTGTCTTCATCAGAGCTGTACACCATGAGCATGAAAGAATTGAAATAGCTCAAAGCAAATGTAAGATGCTTAAATTTAGAGTACCTATCCTAGGTGTTTGCATGAACTATTTGCATGAACTAGATCTTCTTTGATGAGAAAGGACAAGAACCAATCTAGCTGTAAACTCTCTTTCCTCAGTACTTATTCTTTCTTGATGTTGTTTGAAATTCTTATCTTTCAGTATAGCATATGGATTAATTTAATTTGTTCCTGATTAAAATGTAAAAATTCTTCAAAAGTGAAACAATTTAGTCATTATCAATTATCAATAATATAGTTATTTAAAAAGTTAGTTGGATAACAGTGTTTGGAGAGAATTGTGTATAGGACTAGTAAGCTTTCATTATGAAAGAAAAATTGACAGATTTTAGAAGACAGCAAAAAAGGGGGAAGAGTGTGTAGGAATGGGACACAGATGTGGACAAATGAAAAAAAAGAGTACAGAAAATAAAGCAGGAAAGCACCAATGGTAAGCTTTGCCTGGATAGATATGTGTATGTGCTTGTGTGCATGTGTGTGTGTTTTTATGTATATATGTGCATATGTATAAATGTATATGTATAGTATGTATGTACTGTGTATATAATATGTATGTACTATGTATAAATGTGTATGTGTAGTAGTGGGGATCAATAAAAAGAATATTTGAGAACTAGATTGGAAACAATACCATAGTAGAACCAATTAAATGATCAAGTGATAAAACATGGGATTAAACAAGGGATTAAACATGATGAAGAGAAATTTAGGAAAGATAGGATCACTGTCATTAAGCATTTTAAAAGTTACCTTTCAAAGAAGGATTTGACTTCATTCTGTCAACAAATATTTGTTATGAGTCAATCAATCATTTAATTAAAAATCATTTATTTGGGGAAGCTACGTGGTGCAGTGAATAGAGCACCAGCCCTGGAGTCAAGAGGACCTGAGTTCAAATCCTACTTCAGACATTTAATAATTGCCTAGCTGTGTTACCTTAGGAAAGTCACTTAACCACATTGCCTTGCAAATACAAAAAATAATGCATTTATTATGTATCATGCATTTTATTAAGTACTAGAGATAAAAAAAAATTAAGCAAATCCTGTCCCCAAGAAATTTATAGTCTAGTGAAAGAAACAATATAAACATGTATATGTCTAAATATATAAAAATGAATAGAAATACTTTGAGGAAGGAATTCATTGTCAACTGAAATCAAGAAAGGTTTCATACAAAAAAATGAAGCATGAACTAAGCACTGAGGAAGAAGATCAAGAATTTTAATGGCAGAAGTGAAGAGTGAGTTACATGCAAGGTTTTAGATATGACCCAAGAAAAAGGCAAAAGAAGAGCTGAAGGTCACTTGGCTGACTTTGCAGAGTTATAAACTCCTTGTAGAAACTGACTGGATTGCAGGATGCAAGAAGAGTAATAAATCCTATAAGAATTGAAAAGGGATAGAAGGGCTCATTCATGAAACAATTTAAATGTCAAATAAACATATGTATAGTATATCATAAAGGCAATAGGGAAGTACTGGAGTTTATTAAGTGAATGTATGTAATGAGGAAGGGAGTAGAGATGGAGATCTGAGATGATAATATCTGTATTTTAGAAAAACCATTTTGATTCCTATGTGCAGGATTGATTGAATTTGCCTGATGATTCTAGCTCCTTTATTATTTTTATTTACCTGGTATAAAAAAATTTGCACCCAACTGTTTTGTGATGTAGAAGTTGTAATGTTTTAGACACTTTGTTTTTATAAGCAACATATTATGGGGTTTTCTTTCTTAGCAAAACAATCACTATTTTTCTATTTTATAAGACAGTTAAATCCATTAACATCTAAAGTTACAAGAAATTCCTATTTTTTCCATGATCCCCTAATATAGTCTCTTTTTTCTCTGCCTCTATAAATGCTGTCCTTTTTTTCTCTTCAACTATTTTAGTTTAATCTACTTTGTTGAGTCTTTTCAATTGAGTCCAATTCTTTGTTATCCTATTTAGTGTTTGTTGGCAAAACTTTGCTACATCCTTCCCCATTTCATTATTCAGAAAAGGAAACTGAAGCAAAGAAGTCTAAATAACTTGTCCAGTGTTGCATAATTAGCAAGGATCTTAGGAGATATTTGATCATTTTTTTTACAGAACGATTTTATTTATTTTGAGTTTTACAATTTTTTCCACATTCTTGCTTCCCTCCCCACATCCCCTCACAGAAAGCATTCTGTTAGTGTTTAAATTGGTTCCATGTTATACATTGATGTCAGTTGAATGTGTTGACAGAGAAATCATACCCTAGGGAAGAAAAATAAAGTATGAGATAGCAAAATTACATAATAATATAATTTTTTTTTCTAATTTTATGGTAATAGCATTTTGTCTTTGTTCACATCCATACTTCTTTCTCTAGATATAGATGGTATTCTCCATTTCAGATTGCTCAAAATTATCCCTGGTTGTTGCACTGAAGGGATGAGCAAGTCCATCATCATTCCCATGTAGCTGATAGGGTATACCCCATGTTTTTCTGGTTCTGTTTCTCTCACTCAGCGTCAGTTCATGAAAATCTTTCCAGGTTTCCTTAAATTCCTATCCCTTCTGGTTTCTAATAGAACAATAGTGTTCCATGATATACATATACTGCAGTTTGTTAAACCATTCCCCAATTGAAGAACATTAACTTAATTTCTAATTTTTTGCCACCACAAAAAGGGTTACTATAAATATTTTTGTACAAGTGATGTTTTTACCCTTTTTTATCATATCCTCAGTGTACAGACCCAGTAGTGGTATTGCTGGATCAAAGAGTAGGCAAATTTTTGTTGCCCTTTGGGCATAATTCCAATTTGCTCTCTAGAAAGGTTGGATGACTTCACAGTTTCACCAACAATGTATTACTGTCCCAGATTTCCCACATCCTTTCCAACACTGATCACTGTCATTTCTGGTCATATTGGAGAGTCTGAGAGGTGTGAGGTGGTATCTCAGAGATGCTTTAATTTGCATTTCTCTAATAAATAATGATTTGGAGCAATTTTTCATATGACTATGGATCACTTTGATTTCTTCAGTTGTAAATGGACTTTGTATATCCTTTGACCATTAGTCAATTGGGGAATGGCATGTTTTTTTGAAAATTTGACTCAGTTCTCTGTATATTTTAGAAATGAGTCCTTTGTCAGAAATACTAGCAGCAAAACTTGTATCCTAATTTACTACATTTCTTTTAATCTATAACTATAAGTGTTTTTTTCTGCACAAAAGCTTTTTTAATTTATTGTAATCAAAATTATCTAGTTTGTTTTGAATGATGTTCTCCATCTCTTCCTTGGTCATAAACTGCTTCCCTTTTCATAGATCTGACAGGTAAACTACTCCTTGACCTTCTAGCTTGCTTATAATATTGCTTTTTATGTCTAAATGCTGTATCCATTTGGAACTTATCTTGGTATAGGTTGTGAGACATTGGTCTAATGTAAGTTTCTTCCATATTAACTTCCAATTTTCCCAACAGTTTTTATCGAACAGAGAGTTTTTATCCCAATAACTGGATTCTTTGGGTTTATCAAACAGCAGGTTACTATAATCATTTCCTGCAATTGCATCTAGTCTATTCCACAAATCCATGACTCTATTTCTTAGCCAATACCAGATAATTTTGAGGAAAGATGCTTTATAATATAGATTTAGATGTGGTAAGCTAAGCCACCTTCTTTTGCACTTTTCTTCATTGAATCCCTGGAAATTCTTGACTTTTTGTTTCTCCATAAAAATTTACTTACAATTTTTTTCTGAATAAATAAAGTAATTTTTTTTTGGAATTTTGACTGGTAGGGTACTAAACAAGTAGTTTAATTCTGATAGAATTGTCATTTTTATTGCATTAGCTCGATCTATCCATGAACAGTTAATGTTTCCCCAAGGTTTTAAATCTGATATTATTTGTGTGAGAAGAGTTTTATAATTGTTTTTAAAAACTTTCTGAGTCTGCCTAGGCAGGTAAACTCCCAGGTATTTTATATTGTCTGAGGTTACTTAGAATGGGATTGCTCTTTCTATTGTATCTTGCTAGTCATATATGCAAATGTTGAGGATTTATGAGGGTTTATTTTATATCCTATTACTTTGCTACATTTGCTAATTATTTCTAGTAGTTTTTTAGATGACTTTTTGGGATTCTCTATGTATACTATCATGTCATCTGCAAAAGAGTGAGCACTTTGTCTCCAACTTCCCTATTCTAATTTCCTCAATTTCTTTTTCTTCTCTAATTGCTGAGGCTAACATTTCTAATATAATATTGAATAGTAGTGGTGATAATGGGCATTCTTGTTTCACCCCTGATTTTATGGGGAATGACTTAAGCCTTTCCCCATTGCATATAATGCTTGTTGATGGTTTCAGATAGATACTGTTTATTATTCAAAGGAACAAACCATTTATTTCTACACTCTCTAGCATTTTTATTAGGAATAGGTGCTGTATTTTATCCAAAGCTTTTTAACCATCTATTGATATGATCATATGATTTCTGATAGGTATGTTATTGATATAATTAATTATACTAATGGTTTTCCTAATATTGAACCAACCCTGCATTATTGCAATTACTCCTATTTGATCATAATGTATTATCCTAGTGATAACTTGTTGTAATCATTTTGCTAAGATTTTGCTTAAGATTTTTGCATCTATGTTCATCAGGGAGATAGGTCTATAATATTCTTTCTCTATTTTAACTATTCCTGGTTTAGGTATCAGCACCATATTAGTGTCATAGAAAGAGTTAGGCAGAGTTCTGTTTTCACCTCCCCTATTTTTCCAAAAAGTTTTTGATCAAATTCATTTGTGCATCTGTCTGGCCCTGGAGATTTTTTTTCTTAGGGAGTTCAATAATGGCTTGTTGAATTTCTTTTTCTGAGATAGGGTTATTTAGGTTTCTAATTTCCTCTTCATTTAATCTGGGCAAGTTAATTTTTTTTTTGCAAGGCAAAGGGGTTAAGTGTCTTGCCTAAGGCTACACAACTAAGTAATTATTAATTGTCTGAGGCCAGATTTGAACTCAGGTACTCCTGCTTCCAATGCCATTGCTCTATCCATTGAGCCACCTAACCACCCCACAACTTATATTTTTGTAAATATTAATCCATTTCACTTAGATTGCCAAATTTATTGGCATAGAGTTGGGAAAATAATTCACAATTATTACTTTAATTTCTTCCTCATTAGTGGTCAGTTCACCTTTTTCATTTACAATGGTAACAATTTGATTTTTCTTTCATTTTTAAATCAATTTGACCAGAAGTCTATCAATTTTATTGGTTTATTCATAATACCATCTCGTGGTTTTATTTATTAGTTCAATAGTTTTCTTGCTTTGGATTTTATTAATTTCTCCTTCAATTTTTTGAATTTCTAATTTAGCATTCAAATGGGGGGGGTTGAATTTGTTCTTTCTCTAATTTTTTTAGTTGCACATTTAGTTCATGTATTTCTTCTTTCTCTAATTTATTCATGTAAGCATTTAAAGATATAATATATCCCCTGACAGCCACTTTGAGTGAATCCCATTGGTTTTGGTATGTTGTATCATTATTGTCATTATCTAGGATGAAATGATTAATTCTTTATATAATTTGGAGTTTGATACACTCATTTTTTAAAATGAGGTTATTTAGTTTCCAGTTAGCTTTGGGTCTATATCTCCCTGGCACAGTAATAAATATGATTTTTATTGCATTATGATCTGAGAAAGATGTATTCACTATTTCTGCCATTCTGCAATTGATCATTAGATTTTTCTGTCCTAGTATATGGTCAATTTTTGTGTAAGTGCCATGTACTGCAGGATAAAAAGTATATTCTTTCCTATCCCCATTCAATTTCCTCCATAGATCTATTGTATCTAGGTTTTCTAACAATCTATTTAAGTCCTTAACTTCTTTCTTGTTTATTTTATGATTCTTTTTATCTAAATCTGAGAGCAGGAGGTTGAGGCCTCCCACTAGTAGAGTTTTGCTCTCTAAGCCTTTCTGTAGCTCTTTCAATTTCTCCTCTAAGAATCTGGATGCTGCTCCATTGGGTGCATATATATTCAGTATTGAAATAACTTTATTGTCTATGATACCTTTTCAGAGGATATAGTTTCCTTCCTTATCTCTTTTAATGCTATCTATTTTCACAGCCCTTTTGTCTGAGATAAGGATTGCTACCCCTGCTTTTTTCACTTCAGCTGAAGTAAAATATATTTTGCTCCAAGCTTTCACTTTTACTCTATAAGTATTTCTCTGCTTCAGATGAGTTTCTTGTAAGCAGCATATTGTAGGATTCTGGTTTTTAATTCACTCTGTTATCCCCTTAATTTTTTGTTTTGTTTTGTTTTGTTTTTAGGTTTTTGCAAGGCAAATGGGCTTAAGTGGCTTGCCCAAGGCCACACAGCTAGGTAATATTAAGTGTCTGAGACCAGATTTGAACCCAGGTACTCCTGAATCCAGGGCTGGTGCTTTATCAACTATGCCACCTAACCAACCCTCTCCTTATGTTTTAAGGGAGAATTCATCCCATTCACATTCAATGTTATAATTATTAACTCTTTATTACCCTCCATGCTATCTTCTTTCTATTTTTATTTTTCCTTTTTTTCCCTTTATCCATATTCCCCAGTGTTTTGTTTCTGAATTCCACCACCTGTTTGCCCTCTTAAATAGACACCCTCACCTTTATTCCCTTTTCCCTCTTTTCCCCATCCTTCTGTTATTTCTCCTTTTCATCCCATGCCCATCACTGCCTCCCCTTTTCCCCTTTTAATGCTTGAAAGGCAAGATAAGTTTAACATGATTAAATGTGCCCAAGTTAACTTTAAGCCAAGTCTGATGATATGAAGATTCAAGTGGTTCTCACCTCCTCCCTTCCTCCCTTCAATTACAATAGGTCTTTTCTACCTCTTGATATTATGAGATTTACCCCATTCAGTCTCCCTCCAATCTCCCTTCTCCTTACTGCCCCCTTTTTAAACAGGTATTCTTTTAAAATCATTCTATCTGAGTGACAGAAAAGTTATGGTTGCCCATCACTTCTGGTTATGCATAGTCTTTCCAATAGAATTACAATTATCAAGAGTTATGAGACTGTTTCTCCCAAGTGGCTATATAGGAAAGTTTCATCTTTTTTGTATAGTTTTTTTTTACCTTTTCGTGTGTCTTTTGAACCTCCTGTTTGATGTCCAAATTTTCTATTTAGCTCTGATCTTTTCATCATGAAATCTTGGAAGTCTCCCATTCCATTAAATGTCCATCTTTTTCCCTAGAAGAAAAGGCTCAGCATTGCTGGGTAGTAGATTCTTGGCTGCATTCCATGCTCCCTTGCTCTTCATATATCTCATTCCAGGCCCTTCAATCCCTTAATGTTGCTATGGCCAGGTCCTGCATAATCCCTGCTGTGACTCCTTGATATTTAAACTTTTTCTTTATGGATTTTTACAGGATATTTTATTTTATCTGATAGTCCTAGAATTTGGCTACAACAATCCTTGGCGTTTTCATCTTAGGATCTCTTTCCAGAGGGGGTTGGTGTATTCTTTCAATAACTATCTTGTCCTCTGGTCCCATGATATCAGGGAATTTTCCATCACTAAATCCTGTAATATTAAGACCAGGCTTTTTTGCCTCTTCATTTTTCTCAGAAAGACCAAAGATTCTTCAGATTCTCCATTCTCAGGCGGTTCTTGAGATCAGTGGTTTTGCTGATGAGGTATTTTACATTTTTTCCTATTATTTTGATCTTTTGGCTTTCTTTAATACAATCTTGTTGTCTCATGAAGTCATTAGTTCCCACCAATTCCATTCTTTTTTTTAGAGAAGATTTTTCTTCCTGTATTTTTTGCAACTCCTTTTCCAGCTGGTCCATTCTATTTTGGAAAGATTTATTTGCCCAAATGTAATTTTGAGAGAATCATTTTCTTTTTGAATTTGTCCAGTTGAAGATAAGAGAGTTGTTCTCATTTTGTATTTGTGCAATTGCATTTTCCAAGCATTTGTTATCTTTTTGTGAGATGTTAATTTTCTCTTGAGTTTCTTTTCCCAATTTTTCCAGTTGATTTTTAAACTCCTTCCAGATTTCTTCAAGGAAGTCTTTCTGGGCTGGAGATCAATTCATATTCTCCTTAGCAGAGCTAAATCTCTCTAGGTTTAGAATCTGCCTCTTCTAAGTATTTCTCCATGGGTCTCCCTTTTCTGTGAGCTTTTTTCATCTTGTGTTGGGGGGGGGGGGTAGGGAGCTGGCTCTCAGAGGTTTGCTTTTGAAGATATTAGAGGCTTTGTTCACTTGGCTTAGTAATTCCAAGGGCCAGACAGTAGGGTGTTCTAGTTGCTTTCTCTGGAGTGAGGTCTTCATCATCAGGGTCTGAGTTGACCTTGAAAACTGGACTGGGCCCTGGGGGAGGGAGTTATTCTCTTTTGGTTGAGTGAGTTCTGTTGCCCTGAGGGTGTGTTTATGTGTTTCTTTGTATGTTTTGTGTGTGTGTGTGTGTGTGTGTGTTTGTGTGTGTGTGTGTGTGTTGGGGAGTTATTTATTGTTTGTTCTCTGCAAAGGGCTCTGCTGAAAGTATGGAGCTCAGTTACCTGCCCAGGTGGCTGTTATCCAGGCTTGCTCTGCTTCCCCTGCACAAATACTCTGCAGCTAAAGCTAGATCTCACACCCACCACTCATCAAAGTCTATCATGGCTTACGGTGACCCTCTGGCCTCCCCCAGCTCCCCCCAATGTTGATCCTTTGCTCTTGTCTCCCAGTTTATGGTCCCCAGAGACAGACCTTCTTGATAGGTGTTCTTCTCCTAGCTTATCTTTCTGGGTTTTGTTGATCTGATTTGTATTAAGAGCTTTTTATCTCATGTTATTTCTGAGAGGAAAGAGAGAGAGGACCTATCACAGTGTTTGTATTTTCTCCACCATCTTGGCCGGAAGTTAGATATTTGATCTTTTTTTTTTAATTATTTTAAAAAAAATTTTTATTCTCATTTTGTACAAATGTTTTTTTTAATTAATAAAATATTTTTGTTTAAGAGTAAATGAAATAACCCCTCCTCCCCTTGAAAATACACTTGCTTGAGCGATAAAGTAAAGGGGAGAGAAAAAACAATTAAAATAAAAAAATGGTACTAATTGTAGGTATGGCCAAGTGGCACAATGGACGAGGCACCAAACCTGGAGCCACAAGCACCTGAGCCCACATCCAACCCCATAGACCCAACAATCACCCATCCATGTGACATGCAAGCCACCTGATCCCCACTGCCCTGCAAAAACCAAAAAGAAGGAAAAAAAGACCCAAAATAAAATAAAATAGTAATAATAGTAGGGGTGGCTGGGTGGTGGACAGAGCATTGGCCCTTGAGCCAGGAGCACCCGGGTTGAAATCCGGCCTCAGACTCCCAAAGATCACCCTGCTATATGGCCCCAGGCAGGCCACCCATCCCCATTTGCCCTGCACCCTCCCCCAAATAATAATAATAAAAAATGTGCTTCAGTCTTTGCTCCAACACCAACAACTCTGTCATGGGTGGATCACATTTTTTATGGTAAGTCCATCGCAAAAATTATTCTCATATTTTTCCAATGTTGCCATTGCTGATCGCAACTCTGTCCTTTCTTATTTCTCCATTACCATGTACTATATTTTCTCTCTCCTTTCACTCTGACTCTGTTGTAGGGTAGCTGAGTGGTGCAGCAGACAGATCCCTGGTCCTGGGGCCAAGAGGCCCTGAGGCCCCATACCACTCCTTAGGCCCAGAATCCACCTGGCCCTATGGTCCTGGACAGGCCTTCCAATCCCAGCCCCTTGCAAAGAAATAAAAAAGAGAATATGTTATATCTGACCACTATCCCACCATGGTCCATCCTCTCCTCCTTTATTCACATTCCCACCCCTTCCCCCTGCTCCCCCCTCCTTCTTACTCCAGATGTCTATACCCCATTGAGTATATATGCTGTTTCCTCTCCTAGCCACCTCTGATGAGAGCAAAGGTTCCCTCATTCCCCCTTGCATCTCCCCTTCCATATCATTGCAATAGCTCATTGTAATAAGGAAAAATCTTATTATATGAAATATCTGGGCCTGTTCCCCCTCTCCTTTTCCTTTCTCCCATTACATTTCCTTTTTTTTTCTGTTGACTCAATTTTTACACTATATTTTATCTTTGAATTCAGCTTTCTCCTGTGCTTCAACTATAAAAGCTCTCTCTACCTGCTCTATTAGCTCAGAAGGTTCATATGAGTATTATCAGTGTCATTTTTCTATGCAGGAATACATGCAGTTCATCATCATTAAGTCCCTCATATTTTCCCCCTCTCCTCCAATCTCCATGTTTCACCTGAGTCCTGTATCTGAAGATCAAACCTTCTGTTCAGCTCTGTCTATTTAAAAGAAATATTTGAAATTCCCCTGGTTCATTGAAAGTCCATCTTTTTCTCTGGAAGAGGACATTCAGCCTTGCTGGGTAGTTCATTCTTGGCTGCATTCTAAGCTCTTTTGCTTTCTGGTATATTATATTCCAAGCCCTACGAGCTTCCAATGTAGTTGCTGCTAAGTCCTGTGTGATCCTGACTGCAGCTCCACGATATTTGCACTGTGTCCTTCTGGTTGCCTGTAATATTTTCTCTTTGACTTGGGAGTTCTGGAACTTGGCTGTATAATTCCTAGGGGTTGGTTTTTTGGGATCTCTTTCTCGGGGGGGATCGGTGGATTCTCTCCATTTCTATTTTGCCCTCTGCTTCTAGAATATCAGGGCAATTTTCCTGTAGTAATTCTTTGAAAATTATGTCAAGGCTCTTTTCCTGATCATGACTTTCATGTATCCCAATAATTTTTAAATTAACCTAAGTCTATTTTCCATATCAGTTGTTTTTTCAATGAGATATTTCACATTTTCTTCTAATTTTTCATTTTTTGCTTTTGAATTATTGACTCCTGATTCCTGGTAAATTCATCAATCTCCTTTAATTCTATTCTTTGTCTGAAGGATTTGTTCTCCTCAGAGAGTTTTCTTATCTCTTTTTCCATCTGGCCAATTTTGCTTTTTAAAGCATTCTTCTCCTCAATAACTTTTTGAACTGTTTTATCCATTTGACCTAAGCTGGTTTTTAGCATGCTATTTTCTTCAGCATTTTTTTGGATTTCCTTGACTAAGCTGCTGACTTCATTTTCATGTTTTTCCTGCATCTCTCTCATTTCTTTTCCCAGTTTTTCTTCTAACTCCCTCATTTGATTTTCATTTGATTTTTTTAGTTCTGTCATAGCCTGATCCTGGTTTCTGTTTTTCTTGGAGTCTTTAGATGCAGGAGCTTGTATTTCCTCATCTTCAGACTGAGTATATTGATCCTTCTTGGGATCATAGATAATGTATTTCTCAATGGTGTTCCTCTTTTCTCTCTGCTTGCTCATTTTCCCAGCTTAAGCCTGTTTTGGGGGTGCTTCCTGAGCTTTTGGGGCACTCCCACAAGAGTCTCATTGTATAAGGCTCTGTCTTCCCTCATGGTCTGTGAATAACCATATGGGCTCCTGTCTGCCATGGGCCTGAGGTGGAGGGGGCTGCTGCTGTTCTGTGTGGGGGACTAGACTACGATCAGTATCTAAGTGTGTTCAGAGCCCCAGAGTCCTGTTCCAGGGGCAGAGGACAGAGCTCTGCAATTTCTCTTCACTCCCCTCCCTCAGCTCAATGGTCTCATGCCCTGGAGGCTCCTGCTTACTGGTTCAACCTGCTTCTGTTCCTGGATCTGGGCTGCTGAAAGACCACCCTGCTTGCTGCTCGCTGTGTGCCCTGAGGTCTGGGCTCCACGTGTTCGCTCTGGCAGAGGTCCCCTGCTGTTCCCCCACTTTATGCCCGGTGATCCTCAGGGTGCATCTCAGGAGACTCCCGCTGCTGTGAGCTGGGGCTCCCAGCACCCTGGGGCAGCCTCCGGGGGGCTGAAGTTCTTTCGTTCTGGTGGGCTGCCCCTCTGGCGGGCCGCCCCTCCGACCCTGGGGAGCAGAGCCTTTCTGCTCTTTTCCAGGTTACCTTGAGTAGGAGAACTGCCTCTCTGGGTCCTTTTGTGGGTTCTGTCTCTCAAAAGTTTAGTTAGAGTCCTTAGTTTAGAAGTTTTATCAGAGAGCGCCAAAGACTCGATCCTTTCTTGTCGCCATCTTGGCTCCGCCCCCTAGCTATTTGATCTTAAGAACATAAATCTTCCTGACTTTAGGTCAAACACTTTATCCATTGTGCCACCTAGATAACCTTTCTCAACCTTGTGTTTAAATGTCTCCCCTCCTTGTTTATCATACTTTTCCTAAGTTTTAGAGTGCTGCTTATTTGTCCTTCTTCTGTTTTCCTTTTATCTTGTTTTCTATATCTCCCTCTTTTTTTCTTCTCAAATAAGTTGTTAACAATATCCCTCCCTTCTTCTCCTTCCCTTCAACTTAATTTTATTTTAGCTTAAATCATTTAATTTTCTTTTCTTTCTTCTTTTTTTTATTCAGTATTTTTCTTCCCTTCCCTTTCTCATTCTTTTAGATTTTCATTTTTAGACACAGGACTTTTGTATTTATTTATTAATTCTACAATTTGTATTCCACATGGAATTAAATTTTCCAGAGTACCAATATTGAGTTTTCCTCTTACAAACAGTTTTACTGTGGTTGTTACCTAATAGATCTTTGCATCTACCCTATTTTAGTTTTTTTTTTTTTATTCTATTGCCATTCATAGACATAGTCATTCCTCCAGGAGATAGAGAGGATTATAACATTCTCATTGGTAGACATATTTCTATGTTTCTGAATGTTTAATGCATTACAACTTGTTAAATTCTCCTTTGATAATTTTTTTTCAATTTCTCTTGGAAATCTCCTCCATAGGTCCATGTATTCCATGTATTCCAAAGCAAAATTTTCTATAACAAAGGAGTGGGGAAGGATAGAGAAATCAAGGAATTTTTTGTAAATCACCTCAGCTCCTGCAGCCATTGAGCATATTCTGAGTTAGGGATTAGCCTTCTTTGCTTTTAGTTTATGGAGTTGCTACCTCACATTAAGTTATCACAACTTTAAGCTACTAAGTTATTTTTAATATTATAAATATCCAAAGTAATTTCAATGGCCCATGAAGGAAGACACTAGTTGAATCCAAAGAAAGAATGCATAAATAGAAGAATATATGGAATGGTTTTACACAAATAGATAGATATACATATATATTTATCTATCTATATATATATGTATATAAATATGCATACACATACATTTATTATATATGCTTAATGGCAGTTTTCTCCAGGATGAGAGGAAGAGAAAAGAAAAACAAAAGAAGGAAAAAATGCTTGCATGATAACTTTGTTATTTATTTAAAAGGAATAGCAAGTTGAACATAAAAGATCTGCATCATTTTTTCTATTCTGCTATACTATAGAAATACTTATTTTATTTTCTTAAGTTCAGAATAAAATAAAATTTTAAAAGCTGTCTCATGTCTTGGATCAGTAAGATAGCTAAAATTATTTTTTCTCTTGGTCATAATTTATTTTTGGAGAGACTTGGAAGATTGTAAGAATTAATTAAAGTATGTAGTTGATCATTTGACCAAATGAAAGATGAACTGAGGTAAAGAGGGGTTTGTGGTTGAGAGATTCATCTTTGTGAATGGGAAAGCATTTAGTCAAGAAATGAAATGAAAATAGAAAACAATTTTGGCAACCAAATGTCAAATTTAGGTGACTGGAAAGATGGTGATGTTCTCAACATAAATAAGGTCATTCAGAGAAGCATATATTAGAGGATGAACTAGAAGGAGTTGTGATTTGAACACATTGAATTTAATGTCTATAGATCATTCAGATATGTCTTATAGGTATTTGGTTATGGACTAAATTTCAGTGTCAAGATTTAGGTAGACTTCAAAAGAAATAACACAAATTTCTAATACCCAAATGAGCAAATGTTCAGAGTCCAATAATTAAATAAATGCTACCTTTAACCTAATAGAAAGGTATAGTTTATTATAAATTTAATTTGCACAAACGTGCATAGGTACAATCATTTTTGTAAAAGAAGATGTTTTTCTAAGAAATATGGGAACAGATATAAAAGGTTGATATAGAAAAAGTAGAATTAGAATAATAATGTAAGAAAATAATTTTAAAAGCACAACCTGACATAAAAGACCGAAAAAGAATTCAAAATCAAACACATCCAAACAGACTATTTTTTTCTTGTTATCTTTTGTAACCTGTGTCCACACCTTTCCCTGTTATCTTTTTGAATTATTATTTTGTTCTTGGCCTGGGGTGATGATTATTTGGGGAGATAGAAGCTGTCATCATGTTTTCCAATATTTCTGGAAGACAGGAGAGAATAATTACTCTTCTTCACAAATCAAACAATTCTATATGGCACTATGGTATGTAAGACACAAGATAATATAGGGCATAGAAGCACTGAAAAGGAAGTCAAAAAGACTTGGATGAAAACTTGCTTCAGATACTTACTTACTCCATGACCCCAGGAAATTCACTCAGTATTTCAGGCCTTAGTTTTCTCAACTGTAAAATGTAAAGTTGAACACAATGATCTCTAAGGTACTTTAACTATGATCTGTTTTCTTATTATGCTGATCAGTTCATTGGTGATTCATTTCCAAAAGGTATTCCAGTTCACTCATGACTTGGACTGGAAGAACTCTAAGATCCCTTCCAATTTAGATTTCATTATTTTAAAAGGATCATCTCAGTTCTACATGATGTCTTACATCATGTCAAGTCTGGTCTCATTAATTCAATAGCAAATATTGCTATGAATGGAGTCAAGATGTCAGAGTGGAGGAAATTTTCAAGCTAAAATCTCCCAACATTCCCCTCTAAACAACTTTATAATAAATTATTAAATGATTGTACATGAATAAACTATATTAGATTACTAACTGTCATAGGGAGGTACAGGAAAAGAAGGAAGTTGGAAAAATTTGTGGAACTCAAAAGCTTACAAAAAGATGAATGTTGAAAACTTTGCATGAAATTGGAATTACAGGCATCTGCATCCTTACATGCAATTGGAAAAAATAAATTAAAATAACAGTTAAAAAATAGCCTATTAAATCAAATTCTCTCGTAGCATAGCCAACAAAGGGTCAGGTTGAACTATTTTTCCATCCCAAGACAACTTAGGAAGTATGAAGGAGATGTCTGTGACACTGGAGTGAGGGATGCCCAGAAACCTGTGCTGGCACTAAGAGGATCATATTCTGGCAAATTCACTGCCTATTACTCAAGCCTGAGTAGCAGCTCCAAGACAGAAAAGGTCTTTGTGGTTACAAAGCTGAAGAACTTATGGTCACAATTTCAGAGTAGAGATACAAAGGGCTTTAATTCCACATCACAGTTTCAGGGTAGAGGAGACTGATAGCACTTGCAACTGCCAGAGAATGTGGGACCTTCTTGGGTAAGAACCAGAAACATACCATGAGAGCAGTAATCATACTTTGCCCTGGATCATACTACTTTGGAAGCATTGACACCTTAGAGGTTCCAGAAAACAATAGGGCAGGAAAAAAAAGCCTGAAACTTTTCAGTGACCCCTACACACCTTGTGACCCAAATCAACTCTAAAAAGTTAGAAGTCAATAATTAGGCTAGAAAACTAAGAAAAGGACAAAAAAGAACTTTACCATAGTTACTATAGTAACAGGGAAGCTCAGTACCTAAGCAATATTACAAAGAATATTATGTGAAGAGGGTGCTTACCTTATGGAGCACTAGAGAATAGTCTTTGATCTCAAGAATCATTCAATTCAATTCTTTCAATGGTTGATTGGCTATTGCCTTCATTCTAAGAAAAGGACAAAAATGATATCACTATGTTGAAGTCAAGTGACAGTGCATCCAATTGTGGCTAATCGGATTGATACCAGCTCATAATGGTCAATCACAGACTGGGCACAAAGAGTTCATGTGAACATTTGGAATAGATTCTCTAAATTTACACATTTAACTTTATTTTAAACTACTTCAACTCTGCTTTGCTCATGGGCACAACACCTTCTTTGATGTCCTATGCCAGTATCTCCCATCTTCCAAAATTCTCCATAGAGATCCTGAGAGTGTCTTTTTTATCACTTCTTTTGACCATGCTGTATTCATATGCTTTGTGTGAGTTCTCCATAAAAATAATCTTGTAGGCAAGCATATTTTGGGAATTCAAAAAATTCGTTGGAGTTTCATTCTCTGTCATAAAGTTTGAATGTTTTTCAGGTTGGTATGAGAAAGAACCTCAGTGTCTCGTACCTTATTCTGCTAGGTGGTATTCAGAATGTTCCTAAGACAATGGAAGTGATTTAGTTTTCTGGCAAGGCACCACTATACTGCCCAGTTTTCACAGGCATACACAAAGACTCTATAGACCTTCAGTTTGGAAGTTAGTCTGATACCTCTTCTCTTCAACACTTTCCTTTGGAGCCTCCCATACAGCTAACTAGCTCTGGAAATCAATCTCAACAATGTGTATACCTCTGTAAATTTTACTGCCAAGATAAGTGAACACATCTACAGTATTCAAAACTCCATTTTCTTTTTTTAAATTTATTTATTTTCAAAAACGCCATGTTCTTAACTGATGATTCTACATATGGATTCAATAAAATATGCATCAGTAACTACCTACAATTTGATGGGCACTATGCTAGGCACTGTGAATACAAAGACAAGATTTAACAGCCCAAGCCTTCAAGGGAATTCATTATATTTTATTGGTAAAAAGCAACATGAATACAAACAGATAAATTCAAAATATTAAAAGTAAACCTAAAGCATTTTATATCCTAATTAAGCCTTACTTTTCATTTGAAGATATACTTCTTTGTACTATTTCTACAGTAAATCCTTTCAACTTATCCATAGAAACTGTCAAGGGATCTGGTTGTCATATATTCTGCAAACATTTTACCTTGTTCAGTAAGGCAAGGGGCAAAAAAAAGGTGATATTTTAAGATCTGCTTCTCTAAATGTTGTTTATTCAATAAAGTTCAGAGAATTTAACTCTGGTATGATCAAGAAAAAATCAGAAACTTACTCTCTCACTCCCCCTACCTCATTCCCTTTCGTTTAATTGCAAAACAAATATATCTCCAGATGTCTAAAACATTTCATGGACACCTTTTTCCCTGCCAAAGGATGTCTGGGCATTTTTAAAACCTCAATTGCAGACAAGGTTGATGCAGAGTCCAAGAAGCCAGATGTGTCATCTTCAACCAACTGAACTTTCAGATATATAGAATGGAAGCTGAGTTAAAACTCTGCACTGGAGTTGAATATCTTCCAGTCTCCCCAAGGACGTTTAACATTCTGGATCTGGTAATCTGCCTCAGTGGATGGCAAGCATATTTAAATAGGTCTATAAAGTTCAGGGAGAATAAATCTTTGACTCATACACCAGACCTTAGTTTCTGTAAGGAAGACTTCAGCCCTGGAGCATAGAGATAACCTTGCCAGTGTTTTCAGACAGGATAGGACTTAAACTTTAGAATTGCGGTGATTATTGTCCTTCTACTCCCTGAGAAATAATTTAAGTTGCTTAAGTGTTCAGCCTTTCCCAAGGGATCAGATAAATATTCTGACCTTCACTTCCAGATATTTAATTGTATCCTTAAGCACACTGGAGTAAAACCAGAGTTAACTTTTTGCTACCCTTCTTGTCTAATCATGCCTCTCCTGACCATTAAAAATATAACAACCAGAGAAATAGGATTAGCATGTTGAATTTCCTACACTGCTCTGTGTTTTAGACAAGATGGTTTCAACAAAACCATTTTTACTCAACAAAGTGAAACAGGCTAATCAATTATGTAGTAAATTCTGGCAATATAAACACAATTATCTGTAGAAACCTTAAAGTTAATTGACTTTGGATCCTGAACTTTCTAGATTGTTTGTTTTAAAGTCCAAATTAAATACTAAAATTTCTTACCTTCTCATTTCACTTTTGCCAAATAGTCTTGAGCTAAGAAATGGGACTGGGGCTTCCTGTTTCTGCTTTGTGGACTTATTCCTCCTGCATAATGACCATGACCTTCACTATAATTAAAATTATAAACTAATCAAGATAGTTGGAGTACTATGTGGAGATAGGTTAATTAATTGATTACTTTCTCACAGATATGAGGGCCTTGGTGGTCATCATCTTTGATTGAAAGGTTGTTTCCCACCTCCCTTGAATATTTGGTGCCAGAATTTGAAATGCACAACTTGTTAAAACATGGACTTTCCTGGCATAAAGCATATTCCCACATATTAACAACTTGGGGAATATTTGGTGGTGTAGATAACTGGGGGGTGGGGGGAGCTAAACTTGGGGAAAAAAATTTGACTTTTAGAATTTGAGTAGCAGTTGTGCCAAATGCTAGTGTAGCTAAAAATGTTCTCAAACACATTGCTCTTGCAAAATGTCTTCAGAGACTCCTGAATCATCATTTCTTTTATGCTTCATTGAAGGTCCCACACAGAATTCCACAAGCCAGATTTAGTCCATGACAGAAAGTTTTTCAGATTGCTCCTGTACTTTAAGACTTTTGTCAGTTAAGAAGGTCTTATACGCAAATTTTTAAATGATAAAATTACCTTAACTACTGCATCAGGTAAAATGTGGAGGAAAACTTATCCGTTTGTAACATTGAGTTCAGCCTTTGGATAATTCCAATCCAGACTATTTCTTATGAGCCTAGAATTAGGGAGAAGGTACTTCAGAGGTCTTCTAATTCAATCTATCATTTTACAGGTGAAACAAAGAATAGACTGAGACAGAGACAGGGATAGATGTGGAAAAATTAGTACACTAATTCACTATTGGTGGAACTGTGAATTGATCCAAACATTTTGGAGAACAGTCTGGAATTATACCCAAAGAGTTACTTAACAGACCTAGTGCTGTTTCCAAAAATGATTGGGGGTAAAAGAAAATAGCCTATAGAAGTTGTCTTTGTGGTACCCAAGAAGGGCAAATTGTATAAAGATGATAGTCATTTGGAGAATGACAACTAGTTGGAAGTATGATCATTATGGAATGCTACTGTATTATAAGAACTGAAGATGATATTAGAAAAGCTTGGATAGGCTTGCACAAAATGATCAAGTGAGAAAGAAACAGAACTAAGAGAATGCTGTATATAAAACATCAATATAGCTTTTAGAACACCTTTGAGTATCTAAATCACTTTGACTACTCTAAATACTCAAATTAGATCCAAATCAAGAGAAAAAGCAAGAGAAGAAAAAAGGGGGGAAATGCCTATGTTATAACTTATTATATATTAAAAGGAATAACAAGTTGCACAAAATACATTTACCATTTCATGTGCAATATTTATTTCTATTGTAGATTATGGAAATGCTTGCTTTTTACCCCTAAGTTCATAATAAAATAAATAAACAAGTCAAAAACTCATACAACAACTCCTACAAGAATCCTTTGAGGTAGGTGCTATTATTATTCATGATCTTCATTTTAGATTTGAAGAAACTGAGGCAAACAGAGCCTTTCTGACCACAGATCCAGCATTCTATTGAGTTTATCTGAACTAATAAAATTAACTTAGCTTCCTTCACTTTGTACCATGCACTTTCAAGTACCTGGTTAATCATGTTAAACCTCTTTTTCCTTGATAACTATATGTCCATAGCACTTATGAGAATAACAAATAACTGCAGTCAAAAGCCACAGTTTTGTGAGAAAGATCATTGCAAGTGCTTTTAGTTTTGAGTCAAAAACATTTATCTAGTGTACATATTCAAAATTTTACATCCAAAGCCCTTGCATTTTGTGATTTATCACTGTTATCCAAGTCATTAAAAGTTAGTATGTAAATGAAAATGCATTTCCTTACATCTCATAATAGATTTTGATGGAGAGAGGAAGTGAAAAGTGGTACCAAAAATTTGTGAAAATAATAGGTTGCCACGTGACAAAAGAAAATATCACATTGCTCAGATAACACTTTTTCATGAAATCTTTTATCCTGAGATGGACTGGCTTCCAGTAGCTTTCCCATGCCCCTTTCACTTTCCAGAAATAGATTGATACATCAAGCCTCATCAGTCACTTGTACCTCAGTGGGAAATGACTAATATATTATTTCCTGAGATCAGTTTTAGATGTGGAGAAGGAAGGGAAAGTTCTAACACTCTTATTCCCAGCTTAAATCTACAAAATACCTGCAAACCAAGTAGAGAAATGACAATATTCACCTCAAAATACCTGAGTTCTAAAATTCTTCTAGAATTCTGGGGAGAATTTAATCTGCAATTTTTTTCCTTTATTATATAGGCTTAGTTCTCCTGAGCATCTGTGCTTGAAAAACCTACTTTCTATTTTTTTCCAAGTCTCCTTATTCTCATTCACAGATATTTACTATCCTAACTACCCTACTCTTCTCTAGATCCACTCCAACCTAGGTTCCCCCATCCCACTGAGAGTTTTGGAAGGCCTACTCTACTGTTCACAAAAACTCTCTTACAAAATCTTTTTTGTCTGGAAAGGCTCCTTTCATCAACACATTTTAACAGAAAATTAACACAATTTTAAGGGTACCAGATTTTTTGCATTCTACTATATTGGAGAGCTCACTTCTTTTCCTGATTCCCATTTCTCATCCCTCTGGAACAGTTGGAGGAGTAAATATGACTTCTTCTCACTGCTTTTCACATTCCCCTATCAAAATTATATATTTTTTCTCTTCCATGATTCATTCCATATATTTATATTGCCCACTACCTCTCTCCCTATCAATTTTAAAAACTTTTTGATGAATTTAATGCTTAACTAAGAATTTTTACACAAAAAAGTTCTATCCTCTCTTTAGGATCTCAATATTCATTTAAGCATCTTTTACAAACTTTCAATTCCTCAACTTCCTTTTTCTTTGACAAGTTTCTTTTATATTTCACTTCAGCCCCATGCTCACAGAGCCATACCTTTGTTCTCAATACCTCAAGGAACTAAAACACCTATGGTATTCAAATTATGAAATTCTGCCCCTCAACCACAACATTGTGTCCTTAGCTCTTTATTACAATTTTAGCTGAAGTATCTTAATTGTTGCCTGATTAAAAACTTATTTCCTCTCATTACACCTCCTAGAGTCTGTATCCAGGGATGGAATTGTGATTATTTTAATGTTTCTTTAGCTATTCCCTCCTAAGTACCTTCTTACCTAATAGTGTACCACTCCTAGATTTGAATGCCCTCCCTGAGCAACCACTACCAGAAAGTCTTTCTAGTTCTTTTTCATGGCTGCTGAACTTCACAAGAGAAAAAAATATGAAACTGAGTTGATTTCATCCATTATCGATTCTTGGATCATAGGCTCTGCTGTAATTTTGATAGTGCTTGAAAAATCTTTCTCTTCTTTCCTGATTGACTGTTTATTTCATTCTCTAAAACCTTTTATTCTACATCAAATTCAAGTCTATTTACTTAACTTACAAGAGATGGCCTGCCCACCCACCCCCAATTCAAAAAAGATTAAGGTCATCTATCAGAAATTCTTCAGTTCTGGTCCTCAAAATTTTTAAGTATCATCAATCTTTCCTCTTTGCCTTCAGTTACAGATTTACCTACTGCTTAATACATGTATTTTGAATGTCTTTTCCTGCCAGCTTCTCTTTACTGTTTCAGTAAATTTCTCCATCTGCATCTTCATTCTGAGCCACCACTTTGTCTAAAAACATGCTCAGCTTTCCTTAATCTTAAAAAAAATCTTCTCTTGTCTTTTTTGTCCATCCAGCTATTGACCAATCTTTCCTCTATCCTTCATTAATAAATTTCTTAGAAAAAAAATGTACTCACTGACCATCCAATTCCTGAATATCTACTCTCTCTCCAATTCTTTGAAACTCAATTTCTCATGCCAGCACACCTGGAACTGTTTTGTCTCCGATACCAATGACCTATTCACTGATTCAGTATATTTCTTTATTATAACTCACTCATCTTGACCTCTCTGAAAATTCTGACACATTTGCCTTTTCCCTCCAATATCTCACCCCTCAGCTTCAAACTCATAAGATTCTTGTAGTTTTCTTACTAACTCTTTATGATTCCATTTGGGGTTTTCTTGGTAAAGATAATGGACTGGTTTACCATTTCTTTCTCTAGCTCATTTCATGGATGAGGAAACTAAGACAGATAGGATTATATGACTTGTGCAGGGTCATACAACAGGACAAGTCTGAGACTGGATTTGAACTTAGGAAAAGGAGTCTTTCTTACTCTATCCACTGTGACTCCTTGATGCCCTAACTGCTTCAATTTTTTGGTTGAATCCTCCTATATTTAGCCCTAATGGTGTTCTCCCAAGATTCTGCCCCTTTTGTTTCTTTCCATATAATCGCTTCTTTGTCAATCACATTTAATCCAACAATCTCAATGACAACCTTTTTAATGCAGAAAGTTCCTCAAGCATTCATCTCCAATCTTGAGACTGCTGAGTTTCAAGTCCATATGTCCCAGAACCAAGAGACTATCTATATCAGAGTGTCATACCTCACTTCAAATTCAACATGTTGAAAGAGAATCCATCTTATTTCCTCCTAAATATGTTCTTCGTTCTTATATCTCTAATTCTGACTTTGGCATATAGCTTCTATGTTTATATCCTTGGTATAAACTTAATTCTTTACTCTCTCTCTTAATAAAATCCAGTAAATCACCAAGTTCTGCTGTTTACATCTCTGCAATATCTTTTGTTTCATCTACAAAATCTCAGTCTCTTCTGTCAGCCACAATCCTAATCACAGTACTAATTAGCACCCATCTAGAGAATTGCAATTGGCTTCTAATTACTTCTATTACTTCTCCACTATCCTTCACCTCTTCCTTGATCCCTTATATTGCTAGCTAAATAATAAGCTAAATAATCATATTACTGTGTGTGCATCAGAAAAATCTTAAATACTTCCTATTGCTTCCATAATATAGTTCATACTCCTTTGCCAAGCATTTAAGTCACTACAAAATTTAGCCCCATTTATGATACCTAATATTATTACCTTCCACATTATCAATGCTTAAATAAAATAGAACAATTCAGTCCCTCAATAAATCTTGTTTTTTTTACTGTCCCCAAGCCTTTCCTGATAATATCATTTCCAAGAATGTCCTCCCTTTTCCTTTGTAACCATCTTTTAAAGCCAAATGCACTCCAGCCAAGATGGTGGAGAGAAGACAGGCACAGTTCTAAAATCTCCTGATCTTTCCCCATATACTATATGAAACAACCCTCTCAACAGAATTCCAATCAAGAAAACCCAGAAAGAGAAGCAAAGAGAAAGAACATCTACCTCAGGACTTGTCTTCTACAGTTGTGGGTGAGTCCAGATGCAGAGGGCAGGTCAGCCAAGGATCATCCTCATTAGCTGCTGAGTTGGAGCTCAGAAGCCTAAGGGCCAGAGAACCAGACCTGCTTGATCAGTGACAGGGCTAGGGCCTGGTCAACTGTGGGGAGCAGGAGCTTGGGTCAACTTGGGAGCAGAGGCATTGGTGCTAGTACTGACCATCTGGAGCTTGCTGACAGGGCTGGGGGTAGAGTTCTGGTGCAGGAGAGTTGTAGACATCATCACTGTGCTCCTCTGGTCTAAGGAACACTGAGTCCAGAACTCTGTTTTGGCTGGCTGAAGCCTCTTCCCAGAGAAAACACAAATACAGACTTTCTGTCCAAGGCACAGGTGTGTGCACAGAAGAACCAGCTCAGCTAATGACCTCACCAAAGGGTATAGCTCACCATTGATTGAAGACAAAAGTATTTATTCACTTCAATCACTCCCTCCAGGACAAAGGAGAAGACCTCAATCAAGGGGAAAAGGGGGTGGGGGATACAAACAGAATGAAGATAGCATGGAGGTCAATAAAAATAAGTATAACTTTGAATGTGAATGGGATGAAATGTAAAGAAATAGCAGAATGGATTAAAAACTAGAATCCTACAAAATGCTGCTTACAAGAAAGTAATTTGAAACAGAGAGATACATATAGAGTAAAGGTAAAAGGTTGGAGTAAAATATATTTTTCTTTGGCTAAAGTGAACAAAGCAGGGGTAGCAATCCCTATCTAAGACAAAGCAGCTGCAAAAATAGATAGCATTAAAAGATATAAGGAAGGAAACTATATACTCCTAAAAGGTACCATAGACAATAAAGTGATCTCAATACTGAATATATATATATATATATATATATATATATATATATATGCATATATGCACCCAATGGGATAGCATCCAAACTCATAGAGGAAAAGCTGAAAGAACTACAGAAAGACAAAGACATCAAAACTCTACTAGTGAGAGAGCTCAACCTCCAGCTCTCAGATTTAGATAAATCAAATCATAAAATAAATAAGAAAGAAGTTAAGGAGGTAAGCAGAGTGTTAGAAAAACTAGCTATGAAAGACCTATGGAAAAATTGAATGGAGATGGAAAGGAATTTACCTTTTTCTCTGCAGTACATGACACATACCAAAATTGACCATGTACTAGGGCATAAAAGCCTAATGATCAACTGCAGAAAAGCAGAAATAGTGAATACATCTTTCTCAGATCACAATGCAAAAAAAATCATATGCAATATTGGGCCAGGGAGATATAGACCCAGAACTAATTGGACACTGAATATTCTAATTTCAAAGAATGAGAAGATCAAACAGCAAATTATAGAAAGAATTAATTATTTTATCCTAGATAATGACAATAATGAAATAACATACCAAATCCTATGGGATTCACTCAAAGCAGTTGTCAAAGGATATATTATAGCTTTAAATGCTTACATGATTAAATTAGAGAAAGAGGAAATTAATGAACTAAATATGCAACTAATAAAATTAGAGCAAGAACAAATTAAAAAATCCCAATTAAATACCAAATTAGAAATTCTAAACATTAAAGGAGAAATTAATAAAATCAAAAGCAAAAAAAAATCTATTGAATTAATAAATAAAACCAAGAGTTGGTTTTATGAATAAAACCTATAAAGTCTATAAACCTTTGGTCAATTTGATTTTAAAAAATGAAGAAACCAAATTGCTAGTATCATAAATGAAAAAGGTGAACTCACCACCAATGAGGAGGAAATTGAAGTAATAATTCAGAATTATTTTGTCCAAATCTATGCCAATAAATTTGACAATCTAAGTGAAATGGACAAATATTTCAAAAATATAAGTTGCCCAGGTTAAATGAAGAGGAGTTTAAATACCTAAACAACCTTATCTCAGAAAAAGAAATCCAACAAACTATCATTGAACTCCCTAAGGAAAAAAATCTCTAGGGCCTGAGAGATTCATAAGTGAATACTACCGAACATTTAATGACCAATTGTGTCCAATTCTATATAAACTCTATGGAAAAATAGAGGAAGATGGAACTCTGTCTAACTCTATCTATGACACCAATATGGTGCAGAAAAAGAAAAGTATAGACCTATCTCTCAGATGAATATAGATGCAAAAATCTTAAATAAAATCTTAGCAAAATGATTACAAGTTATCACTAGGATAATACCTTTTGACCAAGTAGGGTTCATCACAGGAATTGCAAGGTTTTTTCAAAATTAGGAAAACTCTTAGTATAATTAATTATATAAACAACAAACCTATCAGAATTTATATGATTAAATCAATAGATGCTGAAAAAAACTTTTGACAAAAATACAGCACCCATTCCTACTAAAAACACTAGAGGGTTTAGGAATAAATGGACTGTTCCTTAGAATAATAACCAGCATCTACCTGAAACCATCAACAAGCATTATATTCAATGGGGAAAGGCTAGAGGTAATCCCAATAAGATCACGGGTGAAAAATGATGCTCATTATCACCACTACTATTCAACATTTTATTTAAAATGTTAGCTTCAGCAATTAGAGAAGAAAAAAAAATTGATGGAATTAGAATTGTGAAGGAAGAGGCAAAACTCTCACTCTTTGCAGATGACATGATGGTCTACCTAAATAATCCCAAGAAATCATCCACAAAACTACTGGAAACAATTAGCAGTTTTAGTAAATTTGCAGGATATAAAATAAACTCACATAAATCCTCATGTCTAAGAAGATAAAGCCGGAAGAGATAGAAAGAGAAACCCCATTCAAAGTAACCTCAGACAATATAAAATACCTGGGAATCTATTTGTCAAGGCCATCTCAGAGAATTTTTGAAAGCAATTCTAAAATACATTTCACACAAATTAAATTAGATTTAAAGAACTGGGCAAACATCAACTGCTCATGGATAGGTAGAGCTAATATAATAAAAATGACAATTCAACCAAAACTAAACTACCCGTTTAGTGCCCTACCAATCAAAATTAAAGAGTTAGAAGCAGTTGTAAGTACATTCATATGGAGAAATAAAAATTCAAGAATTTCTATGGATTTAATTGAAAAATAGTACAAAAGAAGGAAGCTCAGCCCTAACTGATCTAAAATTATATTATAAAGCATCAGTCAGCAAAACTGGCTGGTATTGGCTAAGACATAGAGTTGTGAATCAGTGGGATAGAATAGGTGCAATTGCAGGAAATGATTATAGTAATCTGGTTTTTGATAAACCCAAAGAATCCAGCTATTGGAATAAAACTCTCTCTTCAATAAAAACTGTTGAGAAAATTTGAAGTTAGTATGGAAGAAATTTAGATTAGACCAACACCTCACACCGCATACCAAGGTAAGATTCAAATGGATACAGGATTAAATCTAAATAGCAATACTATAAGCAACCTATAAGATCAACTAGTTTACCTGTCAGATCTATGCAAAGAGAAGCAGTTTATGACTAAGGGAGAAATGGAGAACATGACTAAAAACAAGCTAGATGATGTCTATTACTTTAAAATAAAAGTACAGACAAAACCACTGAAATCAAGATCAAAAGAAATGTGGTAAACTGGGAAACAATCTTTAGAAGTAATGTTTCTGATAAAGGATTCATTTCTAAAATATACAGAGAACTGAGTCAATTTTTTTAAAAAACAAGCCACTCCCCAATTGACAAATGGTCAAAGGATATGCAAAGGCAATTTACAACTTAAGAAATCAAAGCGATCCATAGTCATATGAAAAATTGCTCTAAATCAGTAATTATTAGAGAAATGCAAATTAAAACTTCTCTGAGGTACCACCTCACACGTCTCAGATTGATCAATATGACCCAAAAGGATAATGATCATTTTGGAAGGGTTGTGGGAAATCTGGGACACCATTACATTGTTGGCGGAGCTGTGCACTCATCCAGCCTTTCTGGACAGAAATTTGGAACTACGCCCAAAGTGCAAGAAAAATGTGCATACTGTTTGAACCAGCAATTACACTACTGGATCTATACCCTGAAGAGATGATGAAAAAGGTAAAAAAATCATTTGTGCAAAAATATTCACAGCAGCCTTGTTTGTGGTGGCAAAGAATTGGAAATCAATTAAAGGTCCTTCAGTTGGGGAATGGCTTAACAAACTGTGGTATATGTATGCCATGGAACACTATTGTTCTATTAGAAACCAAGAGGGATAGGAATTCAGGGAAGCCTGGAGGGATTTGCATGAACTGATGCTGAGTGAGATGAGCAGAACTAGAAAAACACTCTGCACCCAAACAGCAACATGGGGGCAATGATCAAAGTTGATGGACTCACTCATTCCATCAGTGCAACAATCTGGGACAATTTGGGGCTCTCTACAATGGAGAATACCATCTGTGTCCAGAGAAAGAACTGTGGAGTTTGAACAAAGACTAAGGACTATTCACTTTAATTTAGGGAACAAACTGTTATATTATTGTCTGACCTTCCTATCTCTTATACTTTATGTTTCTTCCTTAAGGATATGATTTCTCTCTCATCACATTCAATTTGGATCAATGTAAACCATGGAAATAATGTAAAGACTGGCAAATTTCCTTCTTTTGGGGGTGGGAGGAGGGAGTAAGTTTAGGGGGGAAAATTGTAAAATTAAAAACAAATAAAAGCTTTAAAAATGAAAAAAGTCAAATGCAAATTTCACTTTTCCATTAAAAACCTTCCTTGATGTTTCTAGATTGAAATTGACCTAATAGCTCAACCCCCATGAAGCATCTTGTTTTTTATTCTTATAGGTAGTATCTTCATATATACATATATATATATATATATGTATATATATACATATATATGTATGTATAATAAACTTAAGTTATTTGAAGTTTCATTTTAACTTTATATTTTTCTTTTGGAAAACAGTGTTTGAATCAACAGGTATAAAATAAATGCCTACTGGTTAATTGATGACATGTTGATGAAAACAATGAGCTCTAATGGAGGTAGTGGAAGCTATTACAAGTAAGAAAATGTGCAGAAAGTGTATCTTGATGGCATATATGTATTCATTACTTAAAATTATTATCTCTGAGAAAATGTCTCTTGATAAATTCTAAAGAAATTCAGAGAAAAGGAAACATGCGGATGCTAAGATAAACAAGACACCAGTACTCAAAGCAGAATGAGGACTTTGAAAGAAAGAGATTAAATCTGATCAGAACATGTTCACTTGATTGTCTTTGAGTGTTCTATTGCTAATATAACTCAGGAAAAGTCACATTAGGCCCTCCAAGTCCCAATCTAGCATACCAGAGATAACCACTTGCTAAGGATGAGCTTCAAGTTAACGTGACCTGGAATCCTCTCATCAATCACCTCCCTTTTCATTTAGGTCTCTCTCAAATCAATCCTAATTGATTTAGGATTTTCAGACCTTACTATATGTATTTCACCTTTCACATGTAGATGTATTCTAATAGAGTTGGTTTTTGTTTTCTTGTTTCTTAATTTAGATTTATTTGGTATCATTGTATATTTAAAGTGGGACCCTAGAGTCCACATTTTTGTTTTCTAAAGTAACCAAAGAAAGGAAAAACTTCAAACTCTGAAAAGCACATTCAATGTCTGTCCTCTTTATTTGGTTCTTTGTTTGAAAAGTAACACTATTTAAGGGTTTTTTTTTCAGAGTCATTATGATAACTTAACAAAAAGGCACACCTCTCTAATGATGGGAAACAGGGGTGGGGAAATCTCAAAATACAAGCTCTTTTATGCACTCTAAAAGGCTTTGTTCCTGCCCCCTAATGCCAATCATAGACTGGGGTCACAAATCTATTTGATACATTGATTCCTATACATTTCTCTCACCATGCTCATTACACTAATGAGCAAGAACAGCTAGATCTCCTTGAGCACAGGCAAAGGAGAAGGTCAGGACTCTAGATTAAGTCAAAAGCAGGTGGGGCAAGCTCATCAGTTTTTGACCAGATTGTGATCACCTGCCTATAAGGCAATATGTAATGTAAATTTACAATCCTCCTTTCACATTCTTCTGGAACCCAGACACCCACATTTTCCTCACAATTTCCCCCTTTCTTTTATAATAAGAATTTGGGGCTCCACACCTTATTAGTGATTTCTTTCGTATATCATAACCCTTGTTACTGATATGACTATTTACTTTTTCTTTTATCAAGATTTTTACTTCCTCATTATTAGAGATATGGACCTGTCCTATTTTCCAGGTTTTTGTGGGAGCACATGTCAACTTCCTGATGACTTTTGATCAATTTTGGAGACAAGAAGACCTATCTAAATATTTGACAGTATAAAAACTTGACAGTAGAAAGAGGTACAACAACTTTGCAAATGTACCTATTATGATAATTATATGACTTATTTAGGAGGACCCCTTAGATTAATAGTATTATCCATTTGTTGGAAACCAAGGAAAATATATTCCTGGAAGACCAACTAGGACTAAAGGGACATTATTGGATTTGTGGAACTACTGCCTGAACTCATTTGTCCAGAAGGTTGATCAGGGAGTTGTTATCTACACTTAAGGGCCTACTACCTGGGCAAAGGATGGGAGTTAAGGTTATAGAACCCTAATTTATATCCTGATTAGATTCTAAGCTGTAGTGGAAAAATTACCAATTAGACATCTAGGGCCTTGACTTGCTGGCTGGCTAAGCCATGTAAACAAATATGTTGATTAGAAAAGGAGTTTGTGTTCAATTGAATCTATCAAGTTAGATGTCAATAGGCAAGTCTTAAAAGATGCCATTAAAACTTATGTTAATTATCAGGTGCAGAGGAGAGATTCCAGGATAGACAAGGGCTTGATTGGTTCAGGGCGGAACAGTAGGTAAGAGTGGAATACCTCTAATCATACAGTTGAGTAGGGCAGGAGCAAGGGTCAGGAGCCTCTCTCAGATCTCATGAATACAGATAAGTGTTCCCAACTCATTCCAGCTCTGATGGTAGGACAAAGGTACTGGAGAACTGGGAAAGCCTGAGCCTAGGACAGGTCATGTCCTGTATCCTGGGGCATACCCAAACAAGAGGAAGAGGGGACTGATGGGAGATGTCCTCATCAAAGTAACAGTAGCAGTTTATTCACCTTCTTTTCCCACTTATACCCTAAGTTCACTTTTTTTTCAATTTTTAATCAGGAAAAATGTGAGTGCAGCTCACCTTGCTGTGTATCTGTCTCACTGACATTTTTTCTCCGGTCAAGAGTTCCCCTAGACCAAGAATTCATTCACTTTATTTTCTTGCAAGCAGACACAACCTACCCTAATGCTCACATCATGCAGATGGCATCGTCAAAGCTATTGTGGGGAATATGGCAGGATGTTGGCAGACAGTATGAAACTCTGGGAGAACAGCTGGGCACTCATCTTCAGTTACCTGATCCTCAAGCCAAAGTTATGTTTCAGACTGGCTTACACTGATTTATACTATCTCAATGCTTCATCATATACAGTACACTTGCATTTAATACATGTTGATTTTTTTCTTGCAACTTTCTTATTTCTGACTTATCATTCACCAGTTGTATTGAGTTCTTTACCCATCAGTATAAAACTCTATTTTAATTTTTAGACAGTGTTCCATGAGCCAATATTATCAGTTATATATACTAGTCTCCTAATACATACATACATAATATATATATATATATATATATATATATATATATACAGTGCACACACACACACACACACACACACACACACACACACACACACACACACCTGCCCCAATTTAAGAAAGGATTTGCTTATGTTGGTAACAAGAGATAAAATTAAGAAAAATAGGATTCATTTCTAGTTACAGTTCAAAAGTCACCATTTCTACAAGATTTCTCTTGTTTTGCTTGTATCTAAAAGACAGAACAAAGACCAATAGATGGAAATTCTAGGAAAGCTCCTGACAGAGATAATCTGTTCCCTATCACTGGAGGGCTCCAAAGAAGTACTATTGTAGAGGAACTTTATATCTCAGCTGCTGGTTCAAATAAATAACTTCTAATGGCTTTTTTATCTTTAATATTTAAGCTGTTTTGTATTCTGTCTTGTAAAATGCTTGTGGCCTCTACCATCAATTTTAGTCTTACTACTCTTTCTATTACTATTAAAGTCTATAGACTAGGATTCAAAAGGGAAGAGAGCATGTAGCTCTAGTCTATTCATCTACTAGTATATTAATCATTAGAGCATTCACAGATACATATGAAAATCATAAAATGTGGAATTGGGTAGAGGACAGGGCATAAGGGATTACTTCACAATTCACTGTCTCATTCTACTTTACATAATTTGTTACTATCTCCTTAGTATATGATCCACTAATTTTTAGCCTGATGTATCCCATGCTTTTGATCCATTTTCGTGGTAATTTTGTGGATTTCTTGGTAAGCTAGTTTAGATTTTATTAGACTAATATCATTTCGTATTTTCTACAATTCTGTTTTAATAACATTCCAGAATCAGAGATCTTTCAAGCTAAGAAATTTTGGAAAGTATTTTCTACACTGGAACTCCACAGGAAAGGAGAACGAACATTTTAACCAGAACACTTTTTTGTCAAAAATTTTCTTCACCCAGAAGAACTCAATCTGTCAAACCTTCACGATACTCAGTGAAGCCCGACTATTGGCCAGTCACTTGAACTTATGTGGTTAAGGTTTCCTCCTCTAAAAATTAATATGTAGAAATTGCCTGTAAATTTGTCCAGGGAGCAATTTTAACTAAATTCAAATAAATGATAAATAACGAGCTTAAGTCCATTTATATTTATTTTTCCTTTGTTAGCAGTGTTGGCAATACCTCAAAATTCAGTGTCCTCTGCAAATTTCATTAGCAAGCTATTTATCCCCCCCTGGAGATGATTAATAAAGATGGAGAATAAAACCTGACCTTACATCAACCCTCCTGTGGCACCCCACCAGCCATTTCCTCACAGCCAGACCCTTTCCCATCTATCACTAACTTTCCTTAGAATTGTTCAGCTTCTTTGCCAAATGATGTGACAATGTTCAGAACTGAGCCAATTTGAAACAATTCAGAAAGCAAATTTTCTCTGAAACACTCTCCTAAAAGCTTTATTTATTCTCTAAGAAAAATAATTGTTGTATTCAATCAATCCACTCTCATTGTCTTCCAAGAGGAAAAAAATGTACTTGGCATTCTTTATTCATTCTAAACACACATTGGCATGTTATTGAGTCTAGTGTTCTCTAGGTGTTTATAGATTCTCTTTCTATACACATACCACTTTCTAAAATTAAAAAAAAATTACCAACATCACACATACTGCCTAGTGGTTTCCAACCTCTTAATTTGAAAGTTGTACACCCGTTCTGCTTTTCTTCAGTTGTCTGGCAGTTTTCCAACTCTTAATGATATTTCAAATATTCTTTTAAGTAGTTTAGCAAATGTTGGCCAATTCTCTCCTGCCCCCTAATGCTTTTAAGCTCGGCTATTGTGATATTAATATTGTCTAGAATGGCTAAAATTGTATCTATATATAGCCATTACATTCAATAGGATTTGGGTGACATTGTTTTACTCAGGGGTCTAATTTTCATAGAGTTTATTATATGCTTTCCCCTTTCTCCCAATACATATTTCTGAGGACTAGGCATAACATGTATCCTCCAAAGCAAAGAGAGAAAAAAAGAGATTTGAAACATTATTCATCTTAATTGATGACTATTAACACTTGGGGTGGCTAGGTTGCAGAATGGATAGTGAACTGACCCTGGAGTCAGGAGTACCTGAGTTCAAATCCTGCCTCAAACACGTAATAATTAACTAGCTGTGTGACCTTGCGCAAGCCACTTAACCCCAATGCCTTGCAAAAACTAAAAGAAAAAGAAAAAGAAATAAAGCACTTTTCCTTCAATGACCAAAAATGTTTGCCTGAGTTTCACTAATTCAGATTAATTTAATCAAGTGGTAAGCCTTTCCAAATTACAGAAAACTATAAATTATAGAAAAGATGGGGAAAATAGAACATATTTAAAGGTAACATAGGAACCTGAACTAGATTACTAAATAGATGCCTAATTAGAAATTCCTAGATGATCTGCTTTAATTAATAGATAAGCATATTTCTGAGTAGAAAATGAATTATTTTCATATAAATGACTATTTCTGTCATGTTTGAAAAGAAGATAAGAAATTTAAACAGTATCCCCTCCTTAACCAATTTACATTGTTAATTTTTAATAAATAATTTTAATAGATAATACAAAAATAAACTTCAACTCAAAACATGTAAGATTAGTAAGTCCTGAATAATGAAGATATACTATATAATCATCTAAAATCTTCACTCATGGGAATGATAATCAGGTTAATTCTAATATTGCTTTTAGGAAAGGACATATCAATTTAATCCTAAATATCAATTTATCCTCCCTGCGTCTCCCCAGACCACAACTTCCAACCTCTGGTCATCACTCCAATCTATATATTGTGTTTCTTTTTTTTCATTGGAAGAAATAAAGAACCCTTGAAAGGAAGAACTATTTCACTCTCTTATCTGACTTATGGTAAATAATGAATGCTTTTTCATTTGTTAATCTGTTCATTCATTCATTCATTCATTCATTTACTCGAATGAAGTAATAGACTGCCTAAAAAAGGAAAATACATTATCAATAAACCCATGGTTACAAAAGAGACAATACCAGCACTTGAGTCAGTGTTTTCATACTGGATGCAGGGTTCTTTCTACAGTATACAACAGAAATTTTTCACTGTTATTACATGATCCCCTTTCTGATCCAATTCCTTTAACAAGCTATAGATATAATTCCAGTTGTAGATAGGGTGGTGTTCGGTAAAAAGAAGATAATTAAATTTATTACTGTGGTGTCCTGAATACAGAGAAAAATCGGTAGGTCTTAGAAGTCATGAGTAAATGGAGCAATATGAGCAAAGATGCTTTTTCAGAGTGATTAGGAGAGGAAAACTAGAAACAGGAAACTAGTTAGGAACCAGTTGCAACAGTCAATTCATGGGTCAATGGGAGTCAAGACTAACATGGTGACTGAAAATCTATAAAGGAAGATAAAATTTGGGGAGATACTGTAGAAAAAATCATCAGGACTTAGGAATATTAAAGTCACTAAAGTTCCTGTCACTATCAAATTGGTTCAGAGTCAAAAATATAAATACTTTCATTGATGGAAATTATACTAAAGAAGATGCTTGCTGCTGTAACCTAAGAACTACCGAAGATGATCCCTCCTTTATGTGGTATCTCCCCTTATTATGTGAATAGAGAAGGGTCAGTTTCAGTTTTTCCTTTTATGTATTTTCAGAAGTTGTCATAGTTCTTTGCATATGGGAAGGCTTGAAAAAATTTTTTAAATTCATTCATTTATTTATTCTTGATAAAGTTTATAAAGGAAGAAGAAGAGAGTGATGACTATAAAGCTTATTTTGAGGTTATAACCCATGCGATAGTAAGGAAATCTTGTACTGGGATAGTGATTGCTTCATCAGAATGTTATCTCATTTCCTCCATTAATATCCTCTTTTAATGGCTCACTGGAGCACAGAAGTGACCCTGCTTTCTCATAGCCTATGCTAGTAAATTATAACTCCTCCCCCGCCAGTTCCTACCATGCTAGAAAGACTTCTGGTATCTCTCTATGATGGAATTTATAGTATAAAAGGACCAGTCTACCTTACTTTACCTAGTCTTCTCAACAAATTGGCTCCTGGGTGATGTATTTTTAGCTAAGGCTAAAGTCTGTGTACTAAGTCATAAAGATTTTCCAATCTGTCAGAGAAAGGGGTATTATTATTAAAGAAATTAGGGATATTTGAAATAGCAATAAAATCTTAATCCATTAAAACCTCAAGACAGTAGGCACTATTGTTACAGCAGGTATAATTTATATTTTTGCAAAAGAGGAAATGGTGGTTCTGAGGGTTACTTGTCTGTCAACAAGTTAAGTGCCACAAATGGGGAAAGGGCCCCAGGTTTTCTGAGTTCAGGGACAGTGTTTTTGATTTGAGGATTTTTCCCCCATTACATGACACTGCCTCTATCTACAGGATTGAAATGGAATCTATAAATCAAAGCTTTTTTCTGGCAGTCATGGTGTTTTATTGTAGAGTTAGTATCAACATTGTGGCTTTTTGCCCAAGTTGTTGATTTACTTGGCATTTTGTTATCTCCTGGGCTACTCTTAAAAAAGTCATCAGCATTTCTCCAATACACATTTGCATGGTGATTGGGATTTATTTTTTGATTTGGAAAACAGATGTAATATCCCATTTTTTCTGAATTCTTGTAATTAATGAACTGTGCAGGAATTAGCAGCTGGAGGCAGTGCACTAAGATTTCTCCTCTATCATTGTCTGCAAAAAAGATCTTAAAATAAGCAAAAGGAATTCATTGTTTTCTCTACTTTAGAACTCTAGCTTTACCAAGGTGAGAAAATAGGAAAATAAGGTAGCAAGGTTGTACAGATTTTTAAATTCTGTCTTTGAAGAGGATTAAAATTGTGAACCAAAATTTCCAGGGGTAAGAAGGGAAAGGATTGTCATAAAAATGGTCCAAAGTGAGTATCCTTTTTACAGATGCTGTATAGACAGAAATTTTAAGTTGGAATGATCTTTAGAGGTCGCCTAGCACAACCTTGTCAGAAAAGACCTCTTGCTTAAGTAAGTCATTTCTCTGAACTTCAGTTTAATCTATAGGATGAGATTAAACTGACCTCTAAGGTCCATTGTAGTTGTAATAGTTAATGGAGCTATGATATATTTCTGAGGCTCATTTTGTAATTTGTTTTGAATATGTTAATACTATAATTAAATGTGCAATCAGTTGTTATCCAAAATGCCACAATTTTCTAAATATGCCACCAGCCATAACACAAAAAGTCCAAATTGAAATGCCTCCACTCTCTCACCTCCCACTGCTAGATCCCTTACAACGTGACTTCCATCACTAATACCTGGCTCAAAATTCTGACAAGGGCAACGACATTCTATAGTTGGGAGGCAATAAATGGAGCAAATTGGTAGATGGTAAGATGGGGGAGATGGCAGTGTTAAGTGATTTTCCCTTGGTCACTCAGTGAATAAATACCAGAAGCAGGATCTGTACTCATGTCTTTTTTAAGTCTAGAACTAGGTCATGATGCTGATTATTATATTGATTAGCATAAGTAAATATCAATTACATGCCATACTTGAAAAATATTATGGGTGATTCGAAAAGAGGTATTATAATAATTCTAGAATTAGTCAACAGAGGTTTCAGAAAGGTGGAACTTAGAATCTTGAAGGATGAAGACTATCCAGTTTTACATCCCCTAATCAATAATGCTAACCATCTTCTTACAATCTGAATATGTTTCTAAATTCTAGACTGATTCCTCATCCCAATTTCCATTCCATTTTCAAATATTAAATCCTCAGACAGAGTAAGCTTTAGTGGCAGGTGTGTAAGAGTACATGTTTTCTTCATTCTCTAAAATTTAAAATGCTTGGTGGAAAAAACAGGAACAGGAAAAGCAGCCATTAGTATAGCTACCTCACTTAGTCAGAGTGAGTTTAGCCTGTTGACCCACCTAAATGATTTCTGCTAGAGTTTCAATTTCATTTATAGGTTTTATTCCCGCTAATATGCTTAAAGCCCATTGGAATAGTTATAGGGCGGTCAAAATCCATTTCTCAACAAACTTCAGGTGTGCATTGTAGCTAATTAGAAAGTCTGGGGCCTTGGGAGGCAGTCTAATAAAATGTTAATAAACTAAAGATGATCTAGTTTCACCCAAGTCCTTGTTTTGACATTTATTAACTCTGTTATTCAGCACTCTTTGTGACAATTCTAATCCTTATCTCCTCCTATATGTATAATTTATATAATATGAGTATATAATATATTTAATATATAATAAAATATAATGGGTATAAGTGAATGCAATAATTCTTGTACTGACCTCAAGACCAGGTTCTAGGGCCCTACAAACACTTTCCTATAACTATATATTATACATTAAATTAGTGGGAATAATACAATAAAGAACACTGAGGGACGGTTCTTGGACCTCAGTAGGAAAAGATGATGCTTGCAAATTATGAAAACATCTTCTGTACTGATTGAAGAACAAACAAATATGTTAAGAAAAAGATAAGGAATAATTCCATTAATCTGAAAGAAGTAATGTATAGTAGTGGATGAGATCAAATTTTGGATTTGACGTCATGAAGACCTGTCTTTAAATCACGTCCTAGCAAAAATCTCATTATCCAGGAAGAAATCAAGCAGTTCTTCTGTATCTCTGTTGTCAGTTATCATCTTTCTATCCTTCACAGGAAAGAGTTCTAAAATGCTTTTTATTGTTCTTTTTATTTCAATATATATATTTTAAAAACTTTTCCCACAAAACAAAAAATAATAATAATTCTTGTACCATTCTGAATTGTTTTAAGAGGACCATTTTAGAAATTATAAATTACTATATGAATGGAATTATGATTCTATCCTACTATTATATATATATATATATATATATATATATATAGGGTGATATAATTTGAAGTCATGAGGTACATTTTAAAATCATGACATTAACAAATGAAGATTCTACTCAGAACACAGGAAACATGGATTTTGAGATTCGGAAGATCTGCAGCTATCTAGTCCAATTTATATCTAAAAAGAATTTCCATTATATGTCTGATTAGGAGGATATAAGTAGTATATGCTTAATTTTCAAATTTGTGGTACAGACAGTAAAAGTTATAGAAATTAAGAAAAAGAACAATGATTAGACAGGGAAGGTCAAAGAAAGATCATTAGTAGAGAAGAAAATTAGATTGAGCCTTCAATGATAATGCAATTTAGATGAGAATGGAAGAGGAAAAGGAAAAACATTGGAAGAGTCCAATCCTTTTAGATTCCCATTTCCATTAAACTGCTATGTATTATGTCTCAGATCCAACATTTCTTTTTTTTTTCTTTTTCTTTTTTTAATTTATTTTTATTAAAGACATTATTTGAGTTTTGCAATTTTCCCACCAATCTCACTTTCCTTCCACCACCCCACCCCCATGGAAAGCAATCTGTCAGTCTTTACTTTGTTTCCATGTTGTACCTTGATCCAAATTGGGTGTGATGAGAGAGAAATCATATCCTTAAAGAAGAGACAAGAAGTCTAAGAGGTAACAAGAGCAGAAAATAAGATATCTTTTTTTTACTAAATTAAAGGGAATAGTCCTTGAACTTTGTTCAAACTCCACATCTCCTTATATGGATACAGATAGCACTCTCCTTTGCAGACAGACCAAAATTGTTCCTGATTGTTGCACTGATGGAATGAAAGAATCCTTCAAGGTTGATCATCACTCCCATGTTGCTGTTAGGGTATACAGTGTTATTCTGGTTCTCCTTATCACACTCAGCATCAGTTCAGGCAAATCCCTCCAGGCTTCCCTGAAATCCCATCCCTCCTGGTTTCTAATATAACAATAGTATTCCATGACATACATATACCACAGTTTGCTAAGCCATTCCCCAATTGAAGGACATTTACTTGATTTCCAATTCTTTGCCACCACAAACAGGGCTGCAATAAATATTTTTTTGTACAAGTGATGTGTTTACCCTCTTTCATCATCTCTTCAGGATATAGACCCAGTCATGGTATTGCTGGGTCAAAGGGTATGCACATTTTTGTTGCCCTTTGGGCATAGATCAAAATAGCTCTCCAGAAAAGTTGGATGAGTTCACAGCTCCACCAACAGTGTAATAGTGTCCCAGATTTACCACAACCTTTCCAGCAATGATTATTATCATTTCTGCTCATATTGGCCAATCTGAGAGGTGTGAGGTGATATCTTAGAGAAGCTTTAATTTGCATTTTTCTTATAATTAATGATTTAGAGCATTTTTTCATATGGCTATGGATTGCTTTGATCTCCTCATCTGTAAATAGCTTTTGCATATCCTTTGAACAATTGTCAATTGGGGAATGGCTTTTTGTTCTAAAAATATGACTCAGTTCTCTATATGTTTTAGAAACGAGTTGTTTGTCAGAATCATTAGTTGTTGTTTACCAATTTACCACATTACTTTTGATCTTGGTTACAGTGGTTTTATCTGTGCAAAAGCTTTTTAATTTAATGTAATTGAAATCATCTAATTGGTTTTTTGGTGATGTTCTCCAACACTTCCTTAGTGATAAACTATTCCCCTTTCCATAGATCTGAGAGCTAAACTAGTCCTTGATCTTCTAATTTGCTTATAATATTGTTTTTTTATGTTTAAGTCCTGTAACCATTTGGATCTTATCTTGGTAAATGGTATTAGGTGTTAGACTAATCTTAGTTTCTTCCATACTAACTTCCAATTATCCCAGCAGTGTTTATCAAAGAGGGAGTTTTTGTCCCAGTGGCTAGACTCTTTGGGTTTATCAAACAGCAGATTACTATAATTATCTCCTGTTTTTACACCTAGTCTATTCTACTGGTCCACCACTCTATTTCTTAGCCAATACCAAACAGTTTTGATGACTGAACCTTTATAATATAATTTTAGATGAGGTAGGGATTAGCCACCTTCTTTTGCACTTTTTTCATTAAGCTCCTGGAAATTCTTGACTATTTATTTATCCATATGAATATACTTACAATTTTTTCTAACACATTAAAATAATTTTTTGAAAATTTGATTGGTAGGGCACTAAACAAATAGTTTAGTTTTGGTAGAATTGTCATTTTTATTATAGTAGCTCTACCTATCCATGAGCAATTGATATTTGCCCAGTTATTTAAATCCGATTTAATTTGTGTGAGAAGTGTTTTATAATTGTTTTCAAAAAGATTCTGAGTCTGTCTTGGCAATAGACTCCCAAATATTTTATATTATCTGAGGTTACTTTGAATGGGATTTCTCTTTCTAGCTCTTCCTGCTGTATATAGCCAGACATATATAGAAAAGTTGAGCATTTATGAGGGTTTATTTTATAACCTGCAACTTTGCTAAAATTGATAATTTTATCCAGTAGTTTTTTGGATGATTTCTTGGGATTCTCTAGGTAGACCATCATGTCATCTGCAAAAAGTGAGAGTTTTGTCTCTTCCTTACCAATTCTAAATCCTTCAGTTTCTTTTTCTTCTCTAATTGCTGATGCTAACATTTCTAATACAATATTGAACAGTAGTGGTGATAATGGCCACCCTTGTTTCACCCCTGATCTTATTTGGAATGCCTATAGCCTCTCCCCATTGAATATAATACTTGTTGATGGTTTCAGATAGATACAGCTAATTATTTTAAGGAACGGTCCATTTATTCCTACACTCTCTCGTGTTTTTAGTAGGAATAGATGCTGTACTTTGTCAAAAGCTTTTTCAGCATCTATTGATATGCTCATATGATTTCTGATAGGTTTGTTGTTGATATAATTGAGTATACTAATAATTTTCCTAATATTGAACCAACCCTGCATTCCTGGAATAAATCCTACTTGATCATAATGTATTATCCTAGTGATAACGTGTTATAATTGTTTTGCTAAGATTTTATTTATGATTTTTGCATCTATATTCATCAGGGAACTAGGTCTAATTTTCTTTCTCAGTTTTTATTTCTTCCTTGTTTAGGTATCAGCACCATATTGTTTCATAGAAAGAGTTAAACAGAGTTCCATCTTTCCCTATTTTTTCTTAAGAGTTTATAAAGAATTAGAACCAATTGTTCCTTAAATGTTTGGTAGAGTTCACATTTGAATCCATCAGGCCCTGGAGATTTTTTCTTAGGGAGTTCAATGATGGCTTGTTGAATTTCTTTTTCTGAGATAGGGTTTTTTAGGTGTTTGATCTATTCTTCATTTAACCTGGGCAACTTATATTTTTGTAAATATTCATCCATTTCACTTAGATTATCAAGTTTATTGGCATAGAGTTGGGCAAAATAATTTCGAATTATTACTTTAATTTCCTCCTCATTGGTGGTGAGTTCACCTTTTTCATTTTTGATACTAGCAATTTGGTTTTCTTCTTTCTTTTTTTAATCAAATTGACCAGATGTTTATGAATTTTATTGGTTTTTCATCATACCAACTTTTGGCTTTATTTATTAATTCATTTTTTGCTTTCAATTTTATTAATTTCTCCTTCAATTTTCAGAATTTCTAATTTGGTATTTAATTGGTGAATTTTGATTTGTTCTTTCTCCAATTTTTTTAGTTGCATGTTTACTTTATTGATTTCCTTTCTCATGTAAGCGTTTAAAGCTATAATATATCCCCTGAGAGTTGCTTTGAATGAATCCCATAGATTTTGGTATGTTGTTTCATTATTATCATTATCTAGGATAAAATGGTTAATTATTTCTATAATTTGTTTTTTGGTCCACTCATTTTTCAAAATGAGGTTATTCAGTTTCCAATTTGTTCTGGGTCTATATCTCCTTGGCCCAGTATTGCATATGACTTTTATTGCTTTGTGATCTGAGAAAGATGTATTCACTATTTCTGCCTTTCTGCAGTTGATCAGTAGGTTTTTATGTCCTAGTACATGGTCAATTTTTGCATAAGTTCCATGTACTGCAGAGAAAAAGGTATATTCCTTTCTATCCCCATTCAGTTTCCTCCATAAGTCTACCATATCTAATTTTTCTAACAATCTATTTACCTCCTTTGCTTCTTTCTTGTTTAATTTATGATTTGATTTATCTGGATCTGAGAGAGGGAGGTTGAGGTCTCCCACTAGTAGAGTTTTGCTCTCTATGTTTTCCTGTAGTTCTTTCAGCTTCTCCTCTAAGAATTTGGATGCTGTCCCACTGGGTACAAGTATATTCAGTATTGAAATCACTTTATTATCTATGGTACCTTTTAGGAGGATATAGTTTCCTTCCTTATCTCTTTTAATGCTATCTATTTTTGCTGCTGCTTTGTCTGAGATAAAGATTGCTACCCCGACTTTTTTTCACTTCAGCTGAAGCAAAATATATTTTGCTCCAACCTTTTACCTTCACTCTATATGTATCTCTCTTCTTCAAATGAGTTTCTTGTAAGCAGCATATTGTAGGATTCTGGTTTTTAATCCACTCTGCTATTTGCTTACATTTTAAGGGAGAGTTCATTCCATTCACATTCAAGGTTATGATTACTAATTCTTTATTGCCCTCCATGCTATCTTCCCTCTGTTTGTATTTCCCCCCCTTCCCCCGTTTATCCATATTCCCCAATATTTTGTTTCTGAATACCACCCGCTTCAGTGTGTTTGCCCTCCTATATCACACCCTCCTGTTTCTTTCCCCTTTTCCTTTTTCCCTTTTCTCTTCCCTTTTCTTTTGCTATTTCCCCTTCCCCCCCACTCCCCTTCTCTTTCTCCATTCCCCCCTCCCTTTTTCCCCTTTTAATACTTGAAAGTTTAGATATTTTATAAGTTAAGGGAGTATGTGTAGGTCGACTTTAAGCCAAGTCTGATGAGAAGATTCAGGTGTTTCTCATCTGCTCCCTTCTTCCCCTCTATTATGATAGGTTTTTGTACCTCTTAGTATAATGAGGTTTACCCCTTTCAATCCCCTCCTTCCTCCCATCCTCCCATCTCTTTCCTGTCCCCTTTTATAAGGAGGTAGTGTTTTTACATCATTCTATCTGAGTCATAGAAAATTCTGAGAGTCTGCCACTTCTAGTTCAGTATATTCTATCTAATAGAGTTAAAATTCTTGAGAGTGGGTTTAAAGACAATTACATCCCTTTAGACAGCAGTCTTTTGGACAAATCATGAATGTCCATCATTTCTGGCTAAGTATATTCTCTCTGTTAGAGTTACAATTCTCAAGATTTATGAGAATATTTTTCCCCATGCAGGTATATAGTTTCAAAGTACTGGGTAGCAGTTTTTTGTCCTTGTACTGCCCCCCCCCTTTTTTTTACCTTTTCATGTGTCTCTCAAGCCTTCTGTTTGATGTCCAAATTTTCTTTTTAGCTCTGGTCTTTTCTTCAGGAACTCCATGATATCAGGGCAGTTTTCCATCACTAGATCCTGTAATAGTAAGTCCAGGCTTTTTTTTTTCTCTTCAATGTTTTCAGGAAGTACTATAATTCTAAGGTTTCCCTCTCCTTGATCTATTCTCGAGGTCAGTGGTTTTGTTGATGAGGTATTTTACATTTTCTTCTATTTTTTCTATTTTTTTTTATTTTGTTTAACTGGCTCTTGCTGTTTCATGGAGTCAATAGTTTCTGCAGACTCCATTCTTTTTGTTGTGGGGGAAGAGTTTTCTTCATTAACCTTTTTGCAACTCCTTTTCCAATTGGTCAATTCTACTTTTAAAAGAGCTTTCCATTTGACCTATTGAGGTTTTGAAAGAATTATTTTCTTTTTGCATTTGCCCAATTGAGGATCTGAGAGAATTATTCTCATTTTTGTATTTGTCCAGTTGATAATGTGAGAGATTTATTCTCATTTTGTATTTGTCCAATTCTACTTTCTAAGGATTTGTTCTCTTGTTGCAATGTATTAATTGTCTCTCCCAAATTTTCCATTTGATTTTAAGCTTCTTCCTTATTTCTTCAAGGAAGTCTTTCTGCTCCCTAGTTGACTCAATCCCCTGATGTTCTAGCCCCACTGCTGATCCAGCAGGTCCCACTCTCAGGCCCTCAGACTCCCAGCTCCAATTCAGCTGCTAATCTGGCTGATTCAGGGCTGATCCTCCCTCTGAGCACAGACTCACCCACCTGAATTTGTCCAGTGCTTCTGGGGGAGACAAATCCTGAGGTAGATGTTCTTTCTCCTGGCTTGTCTTTCTGGGTTTTGTGGGTCAGAATTCTGTTAAGAAGTTTATTTCATATGATAGATGGGGAAAGATGAGGAGACTTTAGAACTGTGCCTGTCTTCTCTTCATCATCTTGGCCGGTAGTCAGATCCAACATTTCTAATGCACTTTTATTTCCCAATTGTTGAATGGTTAAAGGATAAGAAAGGGCAATTTTCAGATAAAAAAATCAAAATTATCTATATTCATATGAAGAAGTACTCTAAATCACTTTATTTTTAGGTTTTTACAAGGCAATGGGATTAAGTGGCTTACTCAAGGCCACACAGCTAGGTAATTATTAAGTGTCTGCGCCAGATTTGAATTTAGGTACTTATGACTCCAGGTCCAATGCTTTATCCATTGTGCCACCTAGCCGCCACCCATCTAAATCACTTTTAATAAGAGAAATGCAAATGTAAAAATAAGTCTGTTTCCACTTCACAACCTATCAGATTGACTAATATGATAAAAAAGGAAAATGATCGATGTTGGAGAAGATTGAGAAAATCAGTATACTAACACAACTGGTGGAGTTGTAAACTGATCCAAACATTCTGGGGATCTGTTTGGAATTATACATAAAGAGCAACCACTCTGTGCATTCCTTTTGATCCAATAATACCACTATAAAATCTGAATCCCAAAGAAAACATAAAAAGGGGAAATAACCTACTTGTGCAAAAATAGTTATTGTACCCCTTTTTCATGGTAGCAAAATATTGGAGACTGAGGGGAAACTGAGGGAATGACTGAACAAGTTGTGGTATATGAATGTAATGTAATAGTTCTATGTAATAGGAAATGATGAACAAGTAAATTACAAAAACCCTGGAAATGTTTGTACAAACTGATGCAAAGAGAAATGAGCAGAAGCAGGAAAACAATGTACATAGAATCAACAACATTGTGTGATAATAAATTATGAATGAGTCAGCTCTTCTCAGCAACACAATAATATAAGTACAAATACTCATGAAGAAAAACACTGTTATTGGGATACCCCAGCAAGGATCTCATTTCCTTGCTGGGGTATCCCAATAACAGTCAGAAGCTCAGGAAGCATCTCAAAATCAGGGCATTGGCTGGCAAAATGAGTAAATAGAAACATGGATGATCAAAACACACACTAAGAAGATGACAAAGGCAAAGCTCCTGTATTCAAAAACCTCCAGTAAAAATTGGAATTGGTCTCAGGCTAAGGAACAGTTCAAAATAAGATTTTAGAAATCAAGTAAGGGAAGAAGAGGAAAACTTGGGAAGAGAAATCAGAGCAATGCAGGAAAATCTTGAGAACCAAGTCAGCAGCTTGGTAAAGGAATTACCAAAAAATACTGAAGAAAATAACATGTTAAAAATCAGTTTAGATCAAATGGAATAAGTAGTCCAAAAAAATTAATGAGGGGAATGCCTTAAAAATCAGAATTGGCCAGAAGGAAAAGAAGATATAAAAGCTCTCTGAAGAATACTACTCCTTCAAATGTAGAGTGGAGCTAAAGGAACCTGATGACTTTGTGAGAAATCAAAAACAAATAAAAAACCAAAAGAATGAAAAATAGGAAGAAAATGGGAAAATGACTGACCAAGAAAATAGATTCAGGAAAGACAATATAGAAATTATTGGGATACCTGAAAATCATGACCAGGAAAAGAGTCTAGACTTCATTTATAAAGAAATTCTAAAAGAAAATTGCCCTGATATCCTAGATACAGAGGGTGAAATGTAAATTGAGGGAATCCACCTTCTGAAAGAGATTCCAAAAAAATATCTCCCCAGGAATACTATGTAGCCAAATTCCAGAACTTCCAAGTCAAAGGGAAAATATTAAAAGTAGTCAGAAAGAAACAATTCAAATATTGTTGTTCTACAGTCAAGATTACACAGGACTTAGCAGCATCTGCATTAAGGATTCATAAGACTTGTGATATATTATTTCAGAAAGCAAAAGAGTTTGGACTACAACCAAGAATCAACCACACAGAAAAACTGGGCATCCTCTTCCGGGGGAAAAAAATGGACATTTAATAAAATGAGAATTTCAAATTTTCCTGATGAAATAAACAAAGCTGATCAGAAAGTCTGATCTCCAAGGACAGGACTCAAATGAAGCATGGATGGGGTGGACGGGAAGGCAAATTATGAGGGATTTAACGATGTTGAACTGCTTGTATTCATGCATGGGAAGATGATACTGATAACTCAAATGAACCTTTCAATTGATAGAGCAATTAGGAGGAACACATATGGACAAGGCACAGGAAAGAGTTGAATATGAAGGTATAATATAAAGATAGAGTCAGTGAGTGAAAAAGGAAAATACTGGGGAAAAGGGAAATGAGAGTTACACTGGGCTAAGTTGTTTCACCTTAAAGCAAAAACATTTTGCAGCAGAATTGAATGGGTAAAGATGGGGGAAAATGAGTGAGCATTCATTCTCATCCTACTTGTCTCCACGAAGAAACAGCATGCACACTTAACAGAGTATAGAACTCTAGCTTACTATAAAGAAAATAGGAGAGGAAAGGGATGGGAGAAAGGTGACAGGGAGAGAGGAGGGGAGGTGTAGGTTTTTAGAGGTAGTCAGATATCATATACATTTTTTGTTTTTTTTGCAAGGTGGTGGGATTAGGTGGCCTGCCCGGGGCCATGTGAATGAGTGGTTGTTGGATGTCTGGGGCAAGATTTTGGTTGGGTCCTCCTGGCTTCAGGGCCAGTGCTCTGTCGACTGTGCCACTTGACTGCCCCACTACACACTTTATGGAGAGATGGAGTGAGAAAAGAGGGAACAGAATAAATGATAGTGAGGAGGAATGGACAGATGAAAATACAATTAGAAATAGCAACTGTGGGGAAAAATATTGAACCAACTTTTCTGATGTACTTATGATAAAGAATTGGATCCATCGCAGAGCCAGAAATGGGGATATCTGAATATAGACTGAAGTGCAATTTTTTTCTTTTTCTCTGATTTTCTTTTTCATGTTTTTCTATTTTCATGGAGGGAGGGGGATTATGTTTACTCTTACAACAAGAATATTGTATTAACGTATAAATAAATGAATGAATGAATGAATAAATGAATGAACTAATTAATTTTTTAAAAAAGAATCAAAGGAAGGGCATTGACTCTAGGGTTAAGGGACCTGGTTTCAAACACTACCACTGAGAATTATTGGTTGTGTTAGTTTGGGAAAGCTAATTTTTCAAGGCCTCAGTTTTATAATCTATAAAATTAGGAATTTTAATTACATGACCTCTGGAAATCTGGATTTATTATCTTATAACTTCTGACTATGACTGTACAAGTATGACTTTATAATTATTCTACAAGAAATCTCTCAGCTTCAAAAAAGCAGTAAATGACCTATGATCAATTTATGTCAGTTAATTCATATCAGAGGTATAATTGAAGGCAAGGTCTTCCTGACTGCAGGTTCAGCATTATGTTCACTTTGAGAAACTATTTCTACAATCTGAGGATTTCATAACACAGAACAATTTAATAATTTATTCTTATTTAGAAAGATTTTATTTATTTTGAGTTTTACAAATTTCCCCCATTCTTGATTCTTCCCTTCCCCCTCCCACCCACAATAAATCATTCTGTTAGTCTTTATATTGTTTTCATGGTATGCAATGATCTCAGTTGAATCATATGCTTAAGGAAGAAAAATGAATTATGAGATAGAAAAATTACATAATAAAATAACTTTTTTTTCTAATTTGAAGGTAATAGACTTTGGTCTTTGTTCAAAGTTCACAATTCTTTCTCTGGATATAGAAGGTATTCTCCATTGCAGACAGCCTAAAATTGTCCCTGGTTGTTGCACTGATGGAATGTGCAAGTTCATCAAGGTTGATCATCACCCACATGTTGTTGTTAGGGTGTACAGTGTTTTTCTGGTTCTGCTCATCTCACTCAGCATCAGTACATGCAAATATTCCCAGGCTTCCCTGAATTCCCAGTCCTCCAGGTTTCTAATAGAACAATATTGTTTCATGACATACATATATGACAGTTTTTTAAGCCATTCCCCAATTGAAGGACATTTACTTAATTTTCAATTCTTTGCCACCAAAAACAGGGCTGCTATGAATATATTTGTACAAGTGATGTTTTTACATTTTTTCATAATCTTTTCAGGGTATATACCCAGTAGTGGTAGTACTGGATCAAAGAGTATGTACATTTTGTTGTCTTTTGGGCATAATTCCAAATTGCTCTCCAGAAAGGTTGATGAGTTCACAGCTCCACCAACAATGTATTAGTGTCCCAGATTTCCCACATCCCTTCCAACATTGATAATTGTGCTTTCTGGTCATATTGGCCATATTGGTGTGAGGTGGTATCTCAGAAATGCTTCAATTTGCATTTCTCTAATAAGTAATGATTTAGAGCAATTTTTTATATGACCATGGATCACTTTGATTTCTTTAGCTGTAAATTGCCTTTGCATAGCATTTGACCATTTCTCAATTGGGAAATGGCTTGGGTTTTTTTTTGAAAATTTGACTCAGTTCTCTGTATATTTTAGAAATGAGTACTTTTTCAGAAATACTAGTTGTAGAGATTGTTCCACAGTTTACTACATTTCTTCAGATCTTGGTTACAAGATGTGTAAAAGCTTTTTAATTTAATTTAATCAAAATAATCTAGTTTGTTTTCAGTGATGCTCTCCATTTCTTCCTTAGTCATAAACTGCTTCGCTTACCATAGATCTCACAGGCAAATTACTCTTTGATCTTCTAGTTTGCTTATATTATTGCTTTTTTATGTCAAAATCCTGTATTCATTTGGATCTTATCTTGAAATAGGTTGCAAGGTCTGGTCTAATCTAAGTTTAGTCCATATTAACTTCCAGTTTTACCAACAGTTTTTATTGAAGAGAGCGTTTTTATCCCAATAGTTGGACTGTTTTGGGTTTTCAAACAGCAGGTAAGTATAATCATTTCCTGCTATTACTCCTAATCTATTTGACTAATCCACCACTCTATTTCTTAGCCAATACCAGATAGTTTTGATGATTGATGCTTTATAATGTAACTTTAGATCTTTTAAGGCTAAACCACCTTGCTTTGCACTTTTTTTATTGAATCCCATGAAATTCTTGACATTTGATTTTTCCATATAAATTTACTTTCAACTTTTTCTAATTCATTAAAGTAATTTTTTGTAATTTTGATTGGTAGGGCTCTAAACAAGTAATTTTGTTTGGCTAGAATTGTCATTTTTATTATATGAGCTTGACCTATCCATGCACAGTTGATGTTTGCCCTGTTATTTAAATCACATTTTATTTGCATGAGAAGTGTTTTGTAATTATTTTCAAAAAGTTTTTGAATCTGCCTCATCAGAAAGACTCCCAGTTATTTTATATTGTCTGAGGTTAATTTAAATGGGATTTCTCTTTCTAGCTCTTTCTGCTGTATCTTGCTAGTTATATATAGAAATATTGAGGATTTATGAGGGTCAATTTTATATCCTGATACTTTGTTAAAGTCACAAATTATTTCTAGTAGTTTTTAGATTATTTTTTGGGATTCTCTAGGAATACCATCATGTCATCTGCAAAGAGTGAGAGTTTTCTCTCTTCCTTCCCAATTCTAATTCCTTCAATTTCTTTTTCTTCTCTTATTGCTGAGGCTAACATTTCTAATATGATATTGAATAGCAGTGGTGATAATGGGCATCCTTCTTTCATCTCTGATCTTACTGGGAATCCTTCAATCCTATTCCCATTGTATATCATGCTTGTTGATGGTTTCAGAGAGATATTGCTAATTATTCTAAGGAACAAACAATTTAATTCCAACACTCTCTAGTGTTTTTAGTAGGAATGGGTGCTATATTCATTCAAAATCTTTTTCAGCAACTATTGATATGATCTTATGATTTCTGATAGGTATGCTAGTGCTATAATTAATTATACTAACAGTTTTCCTAATATTGAACCAATCCTGCATTCTTGGCATAAATCCTACTTGATGATAATGTATTATCCTAGTGATAACTGGTTGGAAATGTTTTGCTAAAATTTTATTTATGATTTTAGCATCTATATTGATCAGGGAGATAGGTCTATAATTTGCTTTCTCTGTTTTAACTCTTCCTAGTTTAAGTATCAGCACCATATTGGTATCATAGAAAGAGTTAGGCTAAGGTTCATCTTCATCTATTTTTTCAAAGAGTTTACATAGAATTGGAACCAATTGTTACTTAAATTTTGATAGAATTCACTTGTGAATCCATGTGGTAGAGATTTTTTTTAGGGAATTCAATAATGGCTTGCTGAATTTCTTTTTCTGAGATAGCATTATTTAGTTTTTTTAATTTCTTCTTCATTTAGTCTGGGAAACTTATATTTTTGTAAATATTCTTCCACATCACTTAATTGTCAAAATTATTGGCATAGAGTTGGGCAAAACAATGCCAAATTATTACTTTAATTTCCTCCTCATTGGTGGTGAGTTCAACTTTTTCATTTATGGTGCTAGCAGTTTTGTTGCCTTCTTTCTTTTTTTAATCAAATTAACCACAGGTTTATCAATTTTATTGGTTTTTTTTCATAAAATCAACTCTTGGTTTTAATTATTAGTTCAATAGTTTTCATGCTTTCAAATTTATTAATTTCTCCATTAATGTTTTTGAATTTCTAATTTGGCATTTAATTGGGGGGGTTAATTTGTTCTCTCTCTAATTTTCTTAGTTGCCTATTCAGTTCCCTCATTTCTTCTTTCTCTAATTTATTCATGTAACCATTGAAAGATATAATAGATCCCCTGATGGCTGCTTTGAATGTAGCCCAAAGATTTGGGTATGTTGCTTCATTATTGTCATTATCTATGATGAAATAATTAATTCTTTTTTTTCTTTTAATTTAAATTTATTTTTATTAAAGATATTATTTGAGTTTTACATTTTCCCCCCAATCTTGCTTCCCTCCCCCCTCCCTTCCCCACAGAAAGCACTCTGTCAGTCTTTTCTTTGTTTCCATGTTGTACCTTGATCCAAATTGGGTGTGATGAGAGAGAAATCATATCCTTAAAGAGAAGAGAAGTCTAAGAGGTGACAAGATCAGACAATAAGCTATCTGTTTTTTCTAAATTAAAGGGAACAGTTCTTGAACTTTGTTCAAACTCCACAGCTCCTTATCTGGATACAGATGGGACTCTCCTTTGAAGACAGCCCAAAATTGTTCCCGATTGTTGCCCTGATGGAATGAGCAAGTCCTTTAAGGTTGAACATCACTCCCATGTTTCTGTTAGGGTGTACAGTGTTTTTCTGGTTCTGCTCATCTCACTCAGCATCAGTTCATACAAATCCTTCCAGGTTTCCCTGAAATCCCATCCCTCCTGGTTTCTAATAGAACAATAGTGTTCCATGACATACATATACCACAGTTTGCTAAGCCATTCCCCAATTGAAGGACATTTATTGGATTTCTAATTCTTTGCCACCACAAACAGGGCTGCTATGAATATTTCGGTACAAGTAATGTTTTTACCCTTTTTCCTCATCTCTTCAGGGTATAGACCCAGTAGTGGTATTGCTGGATCAAAGGGTATGCACATTTTTGTTGCCTTTTGGGCATAGTTCCAAGTAGCTCTCCAGAAGGGTTGGATGAGTTCACAGCTCCACAACAGTGTAATAGTGTCCCAGATTTCCCACATCCCTTCCAACAATGATCATTATCCTTCCTGGTCATACTAGCCAATCTGAGAGGTATGAGAGAAGCTTTAATTTGCTTTTCTCTAACAATTAATGCTTTAGAGCATTTTTCCATATGGCTATAGATTACTTTGATCTCCTCATATGTAAATTGCCTTTGTATATCCTTTGACCATTTGACAATTAGGGAATGGCTTTTTGTTTTAAAAATATGACTCAGTTCTCTGTATATTATAGAAATGAGTCCTTTGTCAGAATCATTATTTGTAAAGATTATTTCCCAATTTACTACATTTCTTTTGATCTTGGTTACATTGGTTTTATCTGTGCAAAATCTTTTTAATTTAATGTAATCGACATCATCTAATTGGTTTTTGGTGATGTTCTCCAACTCGTCCTTAGTCATAAACTGTTCCCATTTCCATAGATCTGACAGGTAGACTAGTCCTTGATCTTCTAATTTGCTTATAGTCTTGTTTTTTTATGTCTATGTCCTGTAACCATTTGGATCTTATCTTGGTAAAGGGTGTGAGATGTTGGTCTAATCTAAGTTTCTTCCATACTAAATTCCAATTATGCCAGCAATTTTTATCAAAGAGGGAGTTTTTATCCCAATGGCCAGACTCTTTGGGTTTATCAAACAGCAGACTACTATAATCATCTCTTGTTTTTACACCTAGTATATTCCACTGGTCCACCACAACTTTGCTAAAATTGCTAATTGTTTCCAGTAATTTTTTAGATGATTTCTTGGGATTCTCTAAGTAGAACATCATGTCATCTGCAAAAAAGTAAGAGTTTTGTCTCTTCCTTCCAAATGCTAATTCCTTTCATTTCTTTTTCTTCTCTAATTGCTGCTGCTAACATTTCTAATACAATATTTAATAGTAGTGGTGATAATGGGCACCCCTGATCTTATTGGGAATGCCTCTAGCCTCTCCCTATTGAATATAATGCTTGTTGATGGTTTCAGATAAATACTGCTAATTATTTTAAGGAACAGTCCATTTATTCCTACACTCTCTAGTGTTTTTAATAGGAATGGATGCTGTATTTTGTCAAAAGCTTTTTCAGCATCTATTGATATGATCATATGATTTCTGATAGGTTTGTTGTTGAAATAATTGAGTATACTAACAGTTTTCCTAATACTGAACCAACCCTGCATTCCTGGAATAAATCTGACTTGATCATAATGTATTATCTTAGTGATGAGTTGTTGTAATCGTTTTGCTAAGATTTTATTTAGGATTTTTGCATCTATATTCATCAGGGAGACAGGTCTATAATTTTCTTTCTCTGTTTTAATTATTCCTGGTTTAGGGAACAGTACCATATTGGTTTCACAAAAAGAGTTAGGCAGAGTTCCATCTTTCCCTATTTTTCCAAATAGTTTATACAGGATTGGAGCCAACTGTTCCTTAAATGTTTGGTAGAATTCACTTGTGAATCCATTACGCCCTGGAGATTTTTTTAGGGAGTTCAGTAATGGCTTGTTGAATTTCTTTTTCTGAGATAGGGTTGTTTAGGTATTTAATCTCTTTTTCATTTAACCTGGGCAACTTATATTTTTCTAAATATACATCAATTTCACTTAGATTATCAAATTTATTGGCATGGAGTTGAGCAAAATAATTTCCAATTATTATTTTAATTTCCTCCTCTTTGGTGGTGAGTTCACCTTTCTCATTTATGATACTAGCAATTTGGTTTACTTCTTTCTTTTTTTAATTAAATTGACAAGAGGTTTATCAATTTTATTGGTTTTTTCATAATATCAACTTGTGGTTTTATTTATTAATTCAATAGTTTTTTTGCTTTCAATTTTATTAATTTCTCCTTTAATTTTTAGAATTTCTAATTTGGTACTTATTTAGGGATTTTTGATCTGTTTTTTCTCTAATTTTTTTAGTTGCATGTTTAGTTCATTGATTTCCTCTTTCTCCAATTTATTCATATAAGCATTTAGAGCTATAATATATCCGCTGAGAGTTGCTTTGAATGAATCCCATAGGTTTTGGTATGTTGTTTCATTATTATCATTATCTAGGATAAAATGGGTAATTATTTCTATAATTTGTTTTTTGGTCCACTCATTTTTTAAAATGAGGTTATTCAGTTTCCAATTTGTTCTGGGTCTATATCTCCTTGGCCCAATATCGCATATCACTTTTATTGCATTGTGATCTGAGAAAGATATATTCACTATTTCTGCCTTTCTGCAATTGATCATTAGGTTCTTATGTCCTAGTACATGGTCAATTTTTGTATAACTTCCATGTACTGCAGAGAAAAAGGTATATTCCTTTCTATCCCCATTCAGTTTCCTCCCTAAGTCTACCATATCTAATTTTTCTAACAATCTATTTACCTCCCTAATTTCCTTCTTGTTTGTTTTATGTTTCGATTTATCTAGATCTGATAGCGGGAGGCTGAGGTCTCCCACTAGTAGAGTTTTGCTCTCTATGTCTTCCTGTAATTCTTTCTGCTTCTCCTCTAAGAATTTGGGTGCTGTTGCACTGGGTACATATATATTCAATATTGAAATGACTTTATTGTCTATGGTACCTTTTAGGAGGATATAGTTTCTTTCCTTATCTATTTTAAAGCTATTTTGCTGCTACTTTGTCTGAGATAAGGATTGCTACCCCTGCTTTTCTTTACTTCAGCTGAAGCAAAATATATTTTGCTCCAACCTTCTACCTTTACTCTATATGTATCTCTCTTCTTCAAATGAGTTTCTTGTAAGCAGCATATTGTAGGATTCTGGTTTTTAATCCACTCTTCTATTTGCTTACATTTTAAGGGAGAGTTCATCCCATTCACATTCAAGGTTATGATTACTACTTCTTTATTGCCCTCTGTGCTATCTTCCCTCCTTTTGTATTTTTCCTACTTTCTCCCCCACCTTCTCCATATTCCTCAGTATTTTGTTTCTGAATACCACTCCCTTCAGTGTATTTGGCCCCCTATATCACACCCTCCCCTTTCTTTCCCTTTTTCCCTCTACGCTTCACTTCCTTTTGTTATTTCCCCTTATTTTTCCCATTCCCTTTCCCTTTCTCCATCCCCCCTCCCCCTTTCCCCTTTTAATACTTGAAAGGTTAGGTGTTTTATAAGTTAACTGAGTATGTGTAGGTTGACTTTAAGCCAAGTCTGATGAGAAGAAGATTCAGGAGTTTCTCCTCTGCTCCCTTCTTCCCCTCTATTACCATAGGTTTTTTGTACATCTTAGTGTAATGAGATTTACCCCATTTAATCCCCTCCCTCCTCCAGTCTCTTTCCTGTCCCCCTTTTTAAGGAGGTAGTGGTTTTTTTTAGATCCTTCTATCTAAGTCATAGAAAATTCTGAGCGTCTGTCCCTTCTAGTTCTGCATATTCTATCGAATAGAGTCAAAATTCCTGAGAGTTATTAGAGTCTTTCGCCCAAGTGGGGTTAAAGCCAGTTACATCCCATTAGATATTAGTCTCATGGATAGGTCATGAATGTCCATCATTTCTGGCTAAGTGTATTCTCTCTGTTAGAGTTACATTTCTCAAGGTTTATGGATATCTTTTTTTTTTATACCCCCATGCTGGGATATAGCCAGTTTCAACTTAGTGGATTGCATTTTTTTTCCTTTTACCGAACCCCCCCTTTTTTTACCTTTTCATGTGTCTCTTGAACCTCTTGTTTGATGTTCAAATGTTCTATTTAGCTCTGGAATTTTCATCAGAAATTTTTGGAATTCTTCCATTTCGTTAAATGCCCATTTTTTTCCCTGGAAGAGAAGGCTCAGCTTTGCAGGAAAGTAGATCCTTGGCTGCATCCCAAGCTCCCGTGCTATTTGAAATATCTCATTCTAGGCCCTTCAATCCCTTAAAGTTGATACAGCCAGGTCCTGCATGATCCTTACTGTGCATCCTCGACATTTAAATTGTTTCTTTCTGGCTGCTTACAGGATTTTCTCTTTTATCTGATAGTTCTGGAGTTTGGCCACAACATTCCTTGGTGTTTTCATTTTAGGATATTTTTCTGGTGGGGATCGATGTACTCTTTCAATAACTACTTTGTCCTTCAATTCCGTGATATCAGCGCAGTTTTCCATCACTATATCCTGTAATATTAAGTCCAGGCTTTTTTTCTCTTCAATGTTTTCAGGAAGTCCTATAATTTTCAGATTGCCCCTCCTCAATTTATTCTCAAGGTCAGTGGTTTTGTTGATGTGGTATTTTACATTTGCTTCTATTTTTTCTATTTTTTTATTTTGTTTAATTGACTCTTGCTGTCTCGTGGAGTCATTATTTTCTGTAGACTCCATTCAATTTGGGGGGGAGGAGTTTTCTTCATTAACCTTTTGCAACTCCTTTTCCAATTGGTCAATTCTACTTTTGAAAGAGCTTTCCATTTGACCAATTGAGGTTTTGATAGAATTAATTTGTTTTTGCATTTGCTCATTTGAGGATCTGAGAGATTTGTTCTCATTTTTAATTGTACAATTGATGATCTGAGAGATTTATTCTCCTTTTGTGTTTTTCCAATTGTATTTTCTAAGGTTTTGTTTTCTTGTTGCAAGGTATTAATTGTCTCTCCCAAATTTTTAAGTTCCTTCCTTATTTCTTAGAGGAAGTCTTTCTGTGCTGGAGACCAGATTGTATTCTCCTCAGAGGTTCCAGGTCTCTCTGAGTTGGGGTCTTTCACTTCCAGGAATTTTTCTATGGCTCCACCTTTCCGCTGACCCTTCTTCATTATGCTAAGAAATTGAGTTGGGGGTGGGGGGCTGGTTCACCTGGGCTTAGGATCGCTAAAGGCTTTACTGAGTGCAGATTCTCTGGCTGGCAAGTAGGAGGTGCTGGTTGCCCTCTCTGGAGTGTCTGTGACCTGGGTTGAGAGGCCTTCTCCCTTTGCCAGAAGGGAGGAGCTGGAACTCTTGAATTCTTTTGCCTTCAATCACTGGTGGGCTTTACCCTGGCCTGAGGTCATTCCTCAGCTGGGCTGGTTCTTCTGCTCACACACCTAGGCCTGAGGCAGAATTAGTTTGCCTTTGTTTGGGAGAGGCTTCTATGCAATGGAGGCATGCCCTCAGAGTTTCTCTGATCCAAGGAGCCTAGGGATGGTGTCTCCAGCTCTTCTGCACCAGAACACTTCCACCAACCTGGTCCTGGAGCTCCAGGGGGACACCACCAACACCAGCGCCTCTGCTTCCCCTCAGATGCAAGCCCCTTTCATCCAGCCCCACCACTGATCCAGCAGGTCCGCCTCTGGTGCCCTCAGACTCCCCATTCCAATTCAGCTGTTAATCTGGGTGATCCAGGGCTGATCCTCCACTCTGAGCCCAGACTCACCCACCCGAATTTGTCCAAGGCTGCTGCAGGAGACAAATCCTGAGGTAGATGTTCTTTCTCCTGGCTTTTCTTTCTGGGTTTTCTGTTTCAGATTTCTTTTAAGAGGTTTGTTTCATGTGATAGATGGGGAAGAGATCAGGAGACTTTAGAACTGTGCCTGTCTTCTCTCAACCATCTTGGCCGGAAGCCCGAAATAATTAATTCTTTCTGTAATTTGCTGCTTGATCCACTCATTGTTTCAAATGAAGTTATTTAGTTTCTAATTAGTTCTGGGTCTTTATCTCCCTGGCCTAGTATTGCATATGATTTTTATTGCATTATGATCTGAGAAAGATGTATTCACTATTTCTGCCATTCTGCAATTGATCATTAGGATTTTATGTCATAGTACATGGTTAGTTTTTGTGTAAGTGCCATGTAAAACAAGAAAAAACATATTCCTTTCTATCCTTATTCAGTTTCCTCCATAGGTCAATCATATCTAGGTTTTCTAACAATATATTTACCTCCTTAACATCCTTCTTGTTTATTTTATGATTAGATTTATCTAAATCTGAGTGCAGGAGGTTAAAATCTCCCACTAGTAGTTTTGCTGTCTATTTCTTCCTGTAACTCTTTCAACTACTTCTTCTCTAAGAATATCGATGCTGTCACATTGGGTACATATATATTTAGTATTGGAAATACTTTATTGTTTATGGTATTTTTTTAGGAGGATATAGTTTCCTTCTTAATCTTTTTTGATGCTATCTATTTTTGCTACCCCTGCTTTCTTCCCTTCAGCTGAAGCAAAATATATTTTGATCCAACGTTTTACCTTTACTCTACATATATCTCTCTGCTTCAAATGAGTTTCTTTTAAGCAGCATATTGCAGTATATTGGTTTTTAATCCACTCTGCTATTCCCTTATGTTTTAAGGGAGAGTTCATCTCATTCACATTCAAAGTTACAATTAATGTTTATTGCCCTCCATGCTGTCTTCCTTCTGTTTGTATTTTCCCCTTTTCCCCTTTATCCATATTCCCCAGTGTTTCGTTTCCGAATACCACCACCTTCACTGTTTTTGCCCTCTTATATCAACCCCCACCCCTTTCTTTTCCCATTCCCTTTTTCCCCTTCTTCCCTTCCTTCTATTAATCACCCTTTTTTCTCCCCCTCCAAATCCCCCCATCCCATTTTCCCCTTTTAATGCTTGAAAGGTAAGGTAAGTATCTTAACTAACTCTGTCTAAGTTGACTTTTAGCCAAGTCTGATAAGATGAAGATTCAGGTGGTTCTCATCTCTTCCCTTATTCCCTATATTACCATAGATCTTTTGTACCTCTTGATGTAATGAAATTTACCCCATTCAGTGTCTTCCACCCTCCCACCACATTACCGTCCCCCTTTTTAATATCATATAGTTTTTAAATCATTCTGAGTCACAGAAAAGTTATGAGTGTCCATCACTTCTGCCTATGTATATTCATTCTAAAAGATTTACAATTCTAAAGTCATGAGACTCTTTCTCCCAAGTGGGTATACAGCCAGTTTGATCTTATTAGATAACAGGGTTTTTTTTCTTTACCCCACCCCTGCTTTTTAAACATTTTCAGGTGACTCTTGAGCCTCCTGTTTGATGCCCAAAATTTCCATTTAGCTCTGGACTTTTTATCATGAAATACCTAAAGTCTCCCATTTAATTAAGTGTCCATCTTTTCCCCTGGAAGAAAAGGCTCAGATTTGCTGGGTAGTGGATTCTTGGCTGCATTCCAAGCTCCCTTGCTCTATGGAATATCACATTCCAGGCCCTTTGATACCATAATGTTTCTACGGCCAGATCTGTGGCTCCTTGATATTTACTATATTTGAAGGATTTGTATTCTTCAGAGAGCTTTCTTATCTCTTTTTCCATCTGGTCAGTTCTGCTATGTAAGGTATTTTTCTCCTCATTAACTTTTAGAACTGTTTTCTCCATTAGACCTAAATTAGGTTTTTAATGTTATTTTCTTCAGAATTTTTTTTTGGATCTCCTTGACAAAGCTGTTGACTTGATTTTCATGTTTTCTCCTATAACTCCCTCAACTCCCTCATTTCTTTTCCTAATATTTCCTCTACCTCCCTTTGGGAGCTCTGAAATAGCCTGAAACCAACTTGTATATTTCTTGGAGAATTTAGATGCAGAAGCTGGAACTTTATCATCTTCTCAGTATGTGTATTGGTCCTTGGGACCAATGTAATTTTCTATGGTCAGGTTCCTTTTTTCCCTTTTATTCATTTCCCCAGCCTGTGACCTGGTTTTGGGGGTTCTTCCTGAGCTTTTGAAAAATATTGTGACACCCCAACAAGAACCTCAGTTTCTTCAAGATCTAATGAGAGGCTTGGACTGCTCTTATGACTGTACTCTTGCCTGCGAATGGCAATTGGGGGGGGGTGCTCAGATTGTAACCAGGGTCTGAATATGGACAAAGCACAAGAGTCCTGTCCCAGGGCCAGAGGAGAAACCTCTACGGTCTCCCCCACCCCCTTACCTTCCATTCCTGAGGCTCTGGAAGCAACTAACAGGTTGTGCCCTGCTTGGTGGTTCTGTGTGCCTGGTTCCATTTTCTGAGATCTAGGCTTTGCTGAGGGTCATGGCTACACTGAGGAGAGCCAACCTGGCCTGGCTTTTTCACTCCCTCTTGCAGAGGAATCCTCAGTGAGCTTCCAAGTTGTGCTTTGGGTTCCCTGTGAAGCAGGTCAGGAAAGTGCTTCTTCTGCAGGTAGCCAGTACTCCCCAGGACCCAGACACCCAGGTGCCCAGTGGGCTGTTCCCAGAAAAATGGAGCTCCTTCTCTCTGGTGTGATATTCCTGACTGTGCTGCTGCCCCCTTCACTTCTGTGGAACAGAACTTTCCCAAGATCTTCCAGGTTATTTTGGGCTAGTGAATTGCTTCACCAAATGTTTATGTGGGTTCTGTCTCTTGAAAATTTAGTTAGAGCCATAACTTTAATGTTTTTGGTATATTTTTCAGAAAGCTTCTAGGAAAGGCTCTTCTCATGACTCCATCTTGGCCCCCAAAATATAAATTGTGATTTTTTAAAAAAGATTTTGTTAATTATTTTTTAAAGTTTCTCAAGAGAAAGTAAGCAAGAAAAAACAGTGTGGAAAGAAAAACCTTTGTTCAAGGCTCAGTCTTATGAACTTGGTCAAATAAATTCAATTCTTTGGATCTCAATTTGATCATCTACATAATGAGACACTTTGACTAAATAAGGCATAGGGTCATATCTAATTTCCATGATCTTCTAGATTTGTCCCTCATATCCAGCAGAAGTCAAGATAATATGTTAATAGACCCTGAAAAGAATAGTGTTACTTAACCCTTATTTACTAAAATAAATGCAATATCCATTAGGTTATTTCAGCATCTTTTTTTTGCCAATAGGAATTGGAAATCCTAAAAGAAAAATAAGAAGGAGGTGGGGAGTAGGAGGAGGAAAAGAAGAGGAACATTCAATAATTGGTTTAAAAATTCACTACTTACATTTAGATACCAACCAGTCACAATAAGGATTACACAAGACCTGGCTGCATCAACATTAAGGGATCAAAAGAACTGGAATACAATATTACAAAGTGCAAGGGAGTTTGGAATGCAGCCAACACTTCACTATCCTGAAAAAACTGAGTCTTCTCTTCAGGGGGAAAGATGGACATTTAATGAAAGAAGAGATATTGAATTTTTCCTAATTAAAAGACCAGAGCTAAATAGAAAAATTAAGACTTCAAACAAGAGACTCAAGAGATATAAGAAATGGTTAAAAAAAAGGTAAAGAAAAAAACTGCTATCTAATAAAATGAAAGTAGCTATATCCCCACCTGGGAGAAAGACTCTCATAAATTGTAAAGTCTCTTAGAGAAAATATACTTAGACAGAAATAATGGATATGACTCAGATAGAATGATTTAAAAACATATCTCCTGAAAACAGGGACTATAAACAGATGGGAGGATGGAGGAGATTGAGTGGGGTAAATCACATTGGATAACGAGGACAAAATACCTATTGCATTAGGTGAACCTTACTATCATCAGATTTGGCTTAAAGTTATATACATATACACAGTTAAGAACTTATCTTACTGTTCAAATATTAAATGGGGAAAGGGGTAGGGTGAAGAAAAGAGGAACTATCAGAAGGAAGAAGGAGCAAAGGGAAAAGGGAAAGAAAGTGGAGTAGAGTTGGATATAAGGGGGCAAGCACACTGAAGGTGCTGGTATTCAGGAGCAAAATACTGGGGAATATGGATAAAGGGAAAAAGGTGGGGGAATACAAACAGAGGGAAGATGACATGGAGGGTAATAAAGAGTTAGTAATTATAACTTTGAATGTGAATGGGATTAACTCTCCCACAAAACTTAAGTGAATAGCAGAATGGATTAAAAACAAGAATCCTACAATAGGCTGTTTACCCAAAGTTCATTTCATTTGAAGCAGAAAGATACATAAAGAGTCTAAAGGTAAAAGATTGGAGCAAAATATATTTTGCTTCAACTGAAGTGAGAAAAGCAAGGGTAACAATCCTGGTGTCAGACAAAGCAGCTGTAAAAATAGATCTCATTAAAAAAGATAAGGAAGGAAACTATATCCTCCTATAAAGTTCCATAGACAAGGAAGCAATTTCAATACTAAATATGTATGCACCAAGTGGTACAGAATCCGAATTATTAGAAGGGAAGTTGAAGGACTTACAGGAAGACATAGACAACAAAACTCTACTGATGGGAAACTTCAACCTCCTGCTCTCAGATTTGCATAAATCTAACCATAAAATAAACAAGAAGGAATTTAAGAAGGAAAATAGATTGTTAGAAAACCTAGGCATGATAGAACTTTGGAGAAAATTGAACGGGGATAGAAAGGAATATACTTTTTGTTCTCCACTGCATGGCACTTACAGACAAACTGACCATGTACTAGGGCATATAAAGGTAATAATCAAATGAAGAAAGGCAGAAAGAATACATTCTTCTCAGATCATAACGCAATAAAATTCACATGCAATAAGGGCCAGGCAGAGATAGCTCTAAGAATAATTGGAACTAAATAACCTCATTTTAAAGAATGAGTGGATCAAATAACAAATTGCAGAAAGAGTTAGTTGCTTCATTATAGATAATGGCAATAATGAAACAACATACCAAAACTTATGGGATACAGCCAAAGGCAGTTGTCAGGGAATATATTATATTTTTAAATACTTACATGAATAAATTAGAGAAAGAGGAAATGAATGAACTATGCATGAACTAAAAAACTAGAGAAATAATAAATTAAAAATGCCTAAATAAATATCAAATTATGAATTATAAAAATTAAAGGAGAAATTAACAAAATCAAAAGCAAGAAAACTATTGAACTAATAAATATGACCAACAGTTTTGTTATATGAAAAAAACACTGAAAGTGATAAACTCTGATTAATTTGATTAAAAATAGAATGAAGAAAACCAAATTGCTAGTTATAATAAATGAAAAAAGCTAAACTCACCAACTATGAAGAGGAAGTTAAAGTAATAATTTGGAATTATTTTGCTCACCTATATGACAATAAATTTGATAATCTAAGTGAAATGGATTAATATTTACAAAAATATAAGTTGCACAGGTTAAATGAAGAGGAAATTAAATACCTAAATAATCCATTCTTGAACTCCCTAAGAAAAAATCTCCAGGGTCAGATGGCTTCACAAGTGAATTCTATCAAACATTTAAGGAAAAACTGGTTCCAATTCTATATTAAGTCTTTGGAAAAATAGGTGAAGACAGAATTCTGGCTAACTCTTTCTATGACACCAATATGGTGCTGATACCTAAAACAGGAAGAGTAAAAACAGAAAAAGACAAAGTAGGATTTATCCATAGAATGCAAGGTTGGTTCAATATTAGGAAAACTCTTAGTATAATTAATTAACTATATCCATAACAAACCTGTAAGAAATGATATGATTATCTCAATAGATGCTGAAAAAGTCTTTGACAAAATACAGCACCCATTCCTACTAAAAACACTAGGAGAGTATAGGAATAAATGGATTGTTTCTTGGAAAAACAAACAGTATCTATCTGAAACAATCAACAAGCATTATATGCAATAGGGATAAGTTAGAGGCATTCCCAATAAGATTAGGGGTAAAACAAGAATGCCCATTATCACCACTGTTATTCAGTATTGTCTTAGAAATGTTAGCTTCGGTAATAAGAGAAGAAAGAGAAATTGAAGGAATTAGAATTGGGAAGGAAGATAAAAAACTCTCACTCTTTCCAGATGACATGATGGTATACCTAGGGAATCCTAAAAAAAAGTCATCTAAAAAACTCCTAGAAACAGGGAACTAGCAAAGAATCAGGATATAAAAATAAACCTTCATAAATCATCAACTTCTATACATATATATATATATATATATATATATATATATATATATATATATATATATATATATATATAGCTAGCAAAGTACAGCACAAAAAGCTAGAAAGAGAAATCCCATTCAAATTAACTTCAGACAATGTAAAATATTTGGGAGTCTACCTGCCAAAGTAGACTCAGAAACTTTATTAAAACAATTACAAAACACTTCTCACACAAAAAAAATTAGATATAAATAACTGGGCAGATATCAACTGCTCATGGATAGGATGAGTTAATATAATAAAAATGACAATTCTACCTAAATTAAGCAACTTATTTAGTGTCCTACCAATGAAAATTCTAAAAAATCACTTGAATGATTTAGGGGAAAAATGTAAAAAAATGTAGGTAAATACATATGGAACAATAAAAAGTTGAGAATTTTCAGGGATTTACTAAAAAAGTTGCAAAAGAAGGTGGCTTATCTCTATCAAATCTAAAATTATATTATAAATCATCAGTCATCAAAAATGTCTAGTAGTGGCTAAGAAATAGAGTGGTGTATCAGTGGAATAGACTAGGTGCAATAGCAGGAAGTAATCTGCTGCTTGATAAACCCAAAGAGTCCAGCTATTGGGATAAAAATTCTCTCTTTGATAAAAATTATTGGGAAAATTGGAAGTTAGTATGGCAGAAACTTGGATTACATCATTACCTCACACCTTATGCCAAAATAAGATCAAAATGGATACAGGATTTAGACATGAAAAACAATATTATAAGTAAACTAGGAGATCAAGGAAGAGTATACCTGTCAGATCTATGGAAAGGGAAGCTGTTTATGCCAAGGAAGAGATGGAGAACATCATTAAAATCAAACTAAGTAATTTTGATTACATTAAATTAAATGCTTTTTGCACAGACAAAATTTCTATAACCAAAATCAAAATTGGGAAACAATTTTACAACTAGTATTTCTAACAAAGAACTCATTTCTAAAATATGTAGAGAACTGAGTCAAATTTATAAAAAAAAAAACAAGCCATTCCCCACCTGAAAATGGTCAAATGATATGCTGAGGCAATTTGCAGATGAGGAAAACAAAGTGAATCACAGTCATATGAAAATTTAATCTAAATCATTAATTATTAGAGAAATTCAAATTTAAGCATCTTTGAGGTCCTACCTCACACCTCTCAGACTGACCAATATGATTAGAAATGACAATGATCATTGTTGGAAGGGATGTGGGAAATCTGGGATACTAATATATTGTTGTTGGAGCTGTGAACTCATTCAAATTTTCTGGAGAACCATTTGGAATTATACCCAAAAGGTAATATTAATGTGCATATCCTTTGATCCAGCCATACTACTTCTGGTTCTATACACTGAAGAGATCAAGAAAAAGGGTAAAAACACCACGTGTTCAAAAATACTCATTAGCAGCTCTATTTGTGGTGGCAAAGAATTGGAAATTGAGTGAATGACCATCAATTGTGGAATGACTGCACAAATCATTATATATGTTGTTATTGAACACTATTCTCCTATTAGAATCCAGGAGCGATGGGAATTCAGAGAAGCCTGGAAGGATATGGATGAAATGATGCAGAGGGAAATGAGTAGAACCAGAAGAACTTTGTAGTCCATAACAGCAACATGGGGTTGATGATCAATCTTAATGGACCTGCTCATTTCTTCACTGCAACAATTGGGGAAAATTGGGGGGTATCTCTGATGGAGAATACCATCTGTATCCAGAGAAAGAATTGTGGTGTTTGTACAAAGATCAGAGATTATTGCCTTAAATTTAGAAAAAAAGTTATTTTAATATATAATTTTTCTCTCCCTTATATTTTATTTTATTTTTCCTTAAATATATGATTTCTCTCTCAACACATTCAATTGAGATCAATGTATACCACAGAAACAAAGTAAAGACTAAAAGACTGCCTTCTGGGTGGGGCAGCTAGATTGGGGGGAAATTGTAAAATTCAAAAATAAATAAACTTTAAAAAAGAAAAAAATGATTTTGCACTTAAAATTAGGAAAATAAATTAAAATTTTCTTTATAGTTTTATATTATGTAGAGATTATATAATATAGATTAAATAATAGAGATTATTCCCTTGACCAAATAGTATACTTTCTCTATGAATTTTCATCATCTAATTGCATATGTCCTAAATAAGTAATTAAATCCTATGATTGACCTTTAAATAATAAACCTGGATATTAATATGTTATATTTTAAAGCCTGTGAAAGTCATTTGTTTTTGTGAGGTAGCTAAAAAATGTCTTAAAATATGGACTGTCCCCCAGTCCATGAGGGAAAGTTCCCATTTCAACTTCAACTTTTTTGATAATTCTTTCCCCGTAATGGATTTTGCTCCAATAGTTCCATATATACAATTTTGTTTTTTCCCAAGAACAATGAAGACTTTATCAAAAACTAGACTGCTTAGCAAGAGAGTTTTGTTTCTACCATAGGCTCATGTTGTTTTGCAAGGCAACATTAACTAGAAGGTGACATCCTAGTAACCTAACTTTGAAAAGAAATGTATTGCTGCCAAATATTCTCCCACTGATAAATTACATGATTATAGTTAAGAAATCCTTTAAAATATCCTAATGCCAAAACACTGTATGTCTGTTCTCTATTTCCTAGGCATGGATATCTTGCTCTCCAGTACAGGGGAATGCAAAGCAAATTTGTAGAAGGTGACAGAGCATTAACAGTATTAGTTCAAATCCTCACTGTCATTTTTGCAACCTTGAACAAATCCATTTAATTTTTATGTACCTCAGTTTCTTTTCCTATAAAATAGGTGATCTGAACTAGATGACCCCTGAGGTCCATTTCAGATTTAATTTTATGAAACTTGAATCCCAGGACTGAGACACTTTATGGAATGAGAGCTATAGTTCTCATATTTAGTTGTGGGTCTAATTTTCTGATGCATCTATTATTTCATAGATATTTAAACTCCTAAAAAATAATCAGATATTTAGTTGTCTTAAGGAACAGTTCTCTGATTCACAAAATGAAATGGGTGAGAGCAAAGAAGTGAGATGAGTTTCAATATCACTTGCAACTTTGAAACTATTACCACATGACTTACAAGGGAAAAATTATACATGACTCAAACACTAAGTTCATTAAATATCCAAATCTGCCTCAGAAAATATCTTGACTTTCGAATCCCTCTCTGTCTTCCTATTAACTTTGTACAAGATACTCCTGAAAATAGCCTGATTCCATGACCTCCATGAAAAGCAATTCACCAACTTCCTTAGAAGTCCATTGACTTGTTTTAAACCTTACCATCTCAAATCAATTTCTCCTGCGGAAATGTAAATAGATTTCCTACAATTCTGGCTTTGGTGTAAATTGTGAAGTGCCTACACATAGTACATAATGACCTTCTTTATACTTTCTCTTGTCTTCTGTCCCACAGTTCCCCTGTTGTGCTATAAGTCCAGGAACTCTAATTGTCCTTCATTCTGAAAAGAATAAGCACTACTATCCCCTGCTATAGGCTCTCTTCTTATAGGGTTGATTGTGACAGGCCTTTTCTCAAAAGGTAATTGAAGTGATGCTTTTGAATATTATCCAGTCCATTATCCATCACTTATAATCTTAATTCCCCATCTCAAATGAGAGAGACAAGGAAATTTCTCGGAGAACACAACACAGAGACAGAAGGCCGGGGCAGGGGTTTGGGGTGGAAGAGAGAGAAGCATTTCTTCTCTTTCCCAAACTAGAGTTGCCTCAGTTTAATGCTTTGATATTAATTGATTGAGGTCATTCACATTAGGTATACATCAGTTCTCAAACTGTGTTCTAATATTCTAACTTTTGCACCTTTTAATTATTTAGGTAAGTGTTTTTCTAGACTGGGAGTCATCAAGGTCTGAAATGCTTCTTTCAAATGGTTGTTGACAAACTTTCATTTCTACATCCAAATGAAACAACATTGTGAAAACCCAATAGCAGGCACCAAAGGTTGGGCTAAGAGCTCACTGTGGGTGTGGCTAGGTGGTGCAGTGGGGGGCAGCTAGGTGGCGCAGTAGATAAAGCACTGGCCTTGGAGTCAGGAATACCTGGGTTCAAATCCGGTCTCAGACACTTAATAATTACCTAGCTGTGTGGCCTTGGGCAAGCCACTTAACCCCATTTGCCTTGCAAAAAAAACAAATAAATAAATAAAAAATAAAAATAAAAACTAAGAACTCACTATGACCAGGAAGGACATAAGCAATTATAAGGTGTCTGAGCAGTTTTCTTAATGCTCATCGCTGAGAATAAGAACTCCTCTCTGCAAATGTCACTTGCCTTCTAAAGTTCAGGGAGGTTACAAGAAAAGGGAAAAAAAATGTAGATCCTCTTTAGAAATAAAGGGAATTAGAAATTAAGTCATATTAAAGAACCTTTTCCTGGGCATTGAAAATTGCTGAAGCTCCTCCCTTCTGGGAACTACAAACTGCTTCTTGTCCCTTATTTGATGTGATGCTAATTATATACCTGTCAACCTACCTACTCCATTTAGAAGGCAAGTTGCGCATTTCTCCAACAACCTACCACTTAGTTCTCTTCCACTTTTTAAATAGTACTGACTGGTACTTTTTAATTAAGATTTGACAGTTGAAATTTGCATTCCAAAAGCGAGTTGAATTCTATGGAATTAGATTGCCTGTTACTTTGTACTATACACAGACACAGACACAGACATAGACACATACACATACACACACACACACACACACACACACACACACACACACACACACACAGAGTGGCTGTACATATGCCCAGAAAGTGCCTACATAGTCATTCCTAGCCCATTTTGCTGTGGGGCACAAATGTTCTTAGGTCTCTCCAGAATGAATTCTTCAGACCCTGGGCTGCTTGGTCTTTCTACTATCATGAATTAGTATTTTGTGATTTGATACTCTGTTAATGTAGTGTAATTAGGCTTGCTGGGGAATTTATATTACTCCTGATTTAAAAAAAATATCATCTTTGTCCTCTCCATTATTCGGTTACATCAGGCTCAAGCACAGGACATTGTTGCAGCCTGCTGGACTTTAATGTAACTGTTCAACTGATGCTGGGGTCCTGATTAAATGATAGAAATTATCTTGGTGCATGCTGAAATTACCAGACCCCCCAAAAGGGAAACCTAGACATCTTTTAAAAATGATCTCAATGCTAGATATTACTTTAGATCATGAAAGAGGTTCATTTCTAGCAAACTTAAATAGTATGTAACAAGCAAACCAGTTTGAAAATATACCAGTTATAGGGAAATACAAAATAAGAAAAAAACTTCAATATTCTCTTGGTTTTAATAATAAGTCTTTTATAAAAAGCTGTAAAATATTTCTACACCATCCATGAATAAAGCTGTCAAGCAATCAGTGATAGACTCAGGAAAAAAATTAATAAGCAATGTCCTAAGGCAGCTTTGAACAGCAGGAAGAGATATAGATTTGAAGTCGGTTACAAGAGCTCAAGGTCCAGTTCTTACACTTCTTTCCTCTCTAAACTTGAGCAACTTGTTTAATCTTTCTGAGTCTTTCATTTCCCTTTATGGAAAATAAGGGGCTGGGCTATATGGATTCTAATGTCTCTTACAATTCTAGATCTAGTATCCTAGGATGTAAGTGAAAAGAGAATTACTCCCTAGATGATGTATTTAATCCATAATCATAAAATTTCAGAGTTTGAAGGGATGATGAAGACAATAGGATTTGGAGCTAGAAGGGATCTTAGATATTATTTAAAACAGTCTTTCATTTCATCATCTGTAAAATAATAGGATTTTGTGCTTAATAACCTCTATGGTACCTTGCCAATTCCAATTCTTATGATCTTCTGGTTCCTCTATTGATAGCTAGGGAATCTTAGTCTATGTATTAAAGAACTATGTACTAAGGGATTCATATATAAAACACCAATGCTGTCGATCACAATATGTTAGTACTATAATACAAAAGAAGGGAAAATATTAGTCCCTGTTCTCAAGGAGTTGAGAAAGACATTTAAAAATATATTTTTATATCTCTATCAACTCATATGGTTATTCTGAGGACAAAATGAAATAGCAATTATAAATAACACTTAATATAGTATCTGGTATGTAGTAGGTTCTATTTAAATGTTAATTGTTATATTATTATATTAGTATTATTGAGTGATTCAGTTTATTTGCTTCATCATACTATCAAGAGATAGTTTCATAGAGGCAACATTGGTTTCTTTCAGTAGTTCCCCTTTTTAGAATCAATGTAGAATTTTGAATCAATAAATGTTTATACACCTGTAAGTTTAAAAATATTTGTTCTAAATATATAATAAATTTATATATGTGTGCCAATGAATGTGCATATACATGTAGACCCTCCCCCTACAAAGACAAACATTTACCTTAAGGATAAAAATGGAGGACATGATACTATTATTCATTGGTTATCTTCATTCTTGCCACATGATTTTTTAATGTACTTAATGTTTCTAACACTTGACACTCCATCACCCAGCAGCATTTGCATTAATTTTCACCAGTGCTTGGATTGTTCTCTCCTCTCACTTCCAGTCCATACTTCTCCCAAGACTCAGCTCAAATGATCTTTTTCCTTTGCCTTTCCTCAAAGATTACCTTTTTGTTATTCTCTCTCTATATATAATATATATACATAAATGATAAATTATTCACATCTACTCCATTAAAATGTGACCTGCTTGAGGGCTTTAAGCTTTCTTAAATATTTCTTTCCCCTCCACTTAACACAGTAGCTGGAATGTAGTAAAAACTTAATAAGTGTTTGTGGTATAATTGAATGATGAAATGATCAATCATTTCTTTTAAGCACTCCTACAATCTTCTTTTTGTTCTTAATTTATTATTTGTAATTATTATAACCTAAATGAGCTTTTTCTAGAATTAAATAATTTATCAAGTTCTTAGGCTACTGGTGTGGCAGATTTCAAGCACTTCGTAACTCAAGAGGTTGTGTTTAAAAGTTGTAATGCCAGGGGCAGAGCCAAGATGGCAACATGAAGGGATCGAGTCTTAGGAGCTCTCTGATAAAAACTCATAAACTAAGGACTCTAACTAAATTTTTGAGAGACAGAACCCACAAAGGGACCTAGTGAGGCAATTCTCCTACTCAAGGTAACCTGGAAAAGAGCAGAAAGGCTCTGCTCCCCGGGGTTGGAGGGGCGGCCCGGAAGAGGGGTGGCCTGCCAGAGCCAAAGAACCTCAGCCTCCCGGAGGCAGCCCCAGGGCGCTGGGGGCCTCAGCTCACAGCAGTGGGGGAGTCTCCTGGGCTGCACCCCGGGGAGCACCAGCACAGAGTGGGGGAGCAGCGGGGGACCTCTGCCAGAGCAAGCACGTGGAGCCCAGCCCTCAGGGCACACAGCCAGCAGCCTGGTCTTTCCACAGCCTAGACCCTGAAACAGAAGCAGGTGGAGCCAGTGAAGCAGGAGCCCCCAGGGCATGAGCCCATTGAGCTGAGGGAGGGGAGTGAAGAGAGAGAGAGAGACTGCAGAGCTCTGTCCTCTGTCCCTGGAACAGGACTCTGGAGCTCTGGCCGCATTCAGATCCTGATCGCAGTCTAGGCCCCCCCATAGAACAGCAGGGCCCCCCACCTCAGCCTCGTGGCAGAGGGGGGGGCGCTTATGGTCATTCACAGACCAGGAGGGAGGGAGAAATATTTTGAAAATGAGCCCAAGAAGGATCAAAATACTCAGTCTGAAGATGAGGAAGCACAAGCTCCTGCATCTAAAGACTCCAAGAAAAACAGAAATTGGGCTCAGGCTATGACAGAGCTCAAAAAAGACTTTGAAAATCAAATGAGGGAGTTAGAAGAAAAACTGGGAAAAGAAAGGAGAGAGATGCAGGAAAAACATGAAAATGAAGTCAGCAGCTTAGTCAAGGAAATCGAAAAAAATGCTGAAGAAAATAGCATGCTAAAAACCAGCTTAGGTCAAATGGATAAAACAGTTCAAAAAGTTATTGAGGAGAAGAATGCTTTAAAAAGCAAAATTGGCCAGATGGAAAAAGAGATAAGAAAACTCTCTGAGGAGAATAAATCCTTCAGACAAAGAATAGAATTCAGGGAAAATGATGAATTTAACAGAAATCAGGAATCAATACTTCAAAACCAAAAAAATGAAAAATTAGAAGAAAATGTGAAATATCTCATTGAAAAAACAACTGATATGGAAAACAGACTTAGGAAAGATAATTTGAAAATTATTGCAATACCTGAAAGTCATGATCAGGAAACGAGCCCTGATGTTCCAGAAGCAGAGGGCAAAATAGAAATGGAGAGAATCCACTGATCCCCCCGAGAAAGAGATCCCAAAAAACCAACCCCCAGGAATATTATAGCCAAGTTCCAGAACTCCCAAGTCAAAGAGAAAATATTACAAGCAGCCAGAAGGACACAGTTCAAATATCGTGGAGCTGCAGTCAGGATCACACAGGACTTAGCAGCAGCTACATTGGAAGCTCATAGGGCTTGGAATATAATATACTGGAAGGCAAAAGAGCTTAGAATGCAGCCAAGAATGAACTACCCAGCAAGGCTGAATGTCCTCTTCCAGGGAAAAAGATGGACTTTCAATGAACCAGGGGAATTTCAAAGGTTCCTTTTGGAATGACCAGAGCTGAACAGAAGGTTTGATCTTCAGATACAGGACTCAGGTGAAGCATGGAGATTGAAGGAGAGGGGGGAAATATGAGGGACTTAATGAGGATGAACTGCATGTATAGAAAAATGATACTGATAATATTCATATGAACCATCTCAGTAAATAGAGCAGGTAGAGGGAGCTTTTATAGTTGAAGCACAGGAGAAAGCTGAATTCGAAGATAAAATATGGTGTAAAAATGGAGTCAATAAGAAAAAAAAGGGAAATGGAATGGGAGAAAGAAAAAGGAGAGGGGGAATAGTCCAAGCTATTTCACATAATAAGATTTTTTTTATTACATTGAGCTATTGCAATGATATGGAAGGGGGGGAGGCAAGGGGGAATGAGGGAACCTTTGCTCTCATCAGAGATGGCTAGGAGAGGAAACAGCAAATATACTCAATGGGGTATAGACAACTGGAGTAAGAAGGAGGGGGGAGCAGGGGGAAGGGGTGGGGATGTGAATAAAGGAGGAGTGGATGGATCATGGGGGGGACAGTGTTCCGATATAACACATTTTCTTTTTTTACTTCTTGCAAGGGGCTGGGATTGGATGGCCTGCCCAGGACCATAGGGCCAGGTGGATTCTGGGCCTAAGGGGTGGTATGGGGGCTCGGGGCCTCTTGGCCCCAGGGCTAGGGATCTGTCTGCTGCACCACTCAGCAACCCTACAGCAGAGTCAGAGTGAAAGGAGAGAGAAAATATAGTACATGGTAGTGGAGAAATAAGAAAGGAGGGAGTTGCGATCAGCAATAGCAATATTGGAAAAACATGGAAGTAACTTTTGTGATGGACTTATCATAAAGAATGTGATCCACTCACAACAAAGTTGATGGTGTTGGAACAAAGACTGAAACACATTTTTTGTTATTATTATTTGGGGGAGGGTGAAGGGCAAGTGGGGCTGGGTGGCCTGCCTGGGGCCACATAGCAGGGTGATCATTGGGTGTCTGGGGCCAGATTCAGACCCAGGTGCTACTGGCTCAAGGGCCAATGCTCTGTCTGCCACCCAGCCACCCGTACTATTACTACTATTTTATTTTATTTTGGGTCTTTTTTTTTCTCTTCTTTTTGGTTTTTGCAGGGCAGTGGGGATCGGGTGGCTTGCATGTCACATGGCTGGGTGACTATTGGGTTTACAAGGCTGGATATGGACTCGGGTACTCGTGGCTCTAGGGCTGATGCTTCGTCCATTGCACCACCTGGCCATACCTACAATTATTACTATTATTTTTTGTAATTTTAATTTTTTTCTTCCCCCTTTACTTTTTTGCCCAAGCAAGTCTATCTATATTCAATGGGAGGAGGGGTATTTTGTTTACTTGTAAACAAGTATATCTTATTAATGTAAAGAAAAACATTTGTACAAAATGAGAATAAAAAATAAAATAAAAAGAAGTTGTAATGTCAGTAATAGATATATTATTGCTTGAGGAAATATATACAATCTCCCATTAATGATCCATTTTACCATTTAAACATTGTACACCTATTTTCTGGTTCATAATAAAATGGAAACTACTATCACTAATTTGTTTTTTCTCTACAAATCATCATTCTATATGCAACTGATTTTCTTCTGTGGTTTACACAGGTCAACCTATACATGCAGCTGGTAGTTGTCACAGTGCATAGAGCTCTGAACCTGTAGTAGGGAAGATCTGAGTTCAAATTCAGTCTCAGCATTTACTAGTTGTGAGATCCTGGGCAAGTGACTCAATATCTATTTGTCTTGGTTTCTACATCTTTAAAATGAGGGTAACCATAATAATAATAATAATAATAATAATAATAATAATAATAATAATAATAATACCTAACTCCCAAGACTGTTTTGAGGATTAAATTAGAAAAATCTTCCAAAGCACTTAACATAAGGATTGACATATGGTAGGTATTTCATAATATTTTAAACTCTATCTTAACACTGTGTCTCTTACAATACTAATTATGCAACTTAAAACTATACAATATATCAACCTACATCAATTATGCAAACAAAACACTACTAATACTATTTTTACTAAAACTAATGTCAATTTAATTTCTCACTCAAGTTTGATAATGTTCCTCATTACCAGCTTATTAGTTTTCCATGATCCTTCTCCTAATAACCATGTCATCTGCCATGGAGAGTAGGCTTGGTGATAAAAGAAATACATAGAATAAGGGAAATATAACTATCACCAAAAGGAGGGAAAGGATAGTCTAAAATTGGGAAGACATAACACAATGCCATTCTAGGTTTTTACCAAAAGAACTACAAGGAGCAGAAATCTAAGAAGAGAGAGATTAGAACTCATAACTATGATGAAGAAACTGAATTGCATGAAGTATATAATAAGCCATATTTTTAAAAGTCAAGCAGCTTCTAGGATGGAATATATTTTTTATATTAGAAATGGAAATATCCTTTCAGGCCTGGGGATCACATCCTGTAAGTCCCTGATGAGAACCACTTGCTCTTTACTAACACAGCTACAAGTAGTGAGATATGAATTTGTGTCCTCTATACACATCACAAAGATAAATTAAGTAATGAGAATATTTTCTCAACAATAGTGGGGAAAATAATCACTCTCAATTAAATCCTAAAATCTAGGGATTTAACAACAAAAAAGAAAAATTAAAAGAAGTCATACAGAAGCTAAAGTTCAATTTTATAACTTACAAGGTTGGAGTTCTGTTTCTTTTCTCCCTAATACAGGGCAGAATAGAGTCTGACTAATACCGTCTTATGTCACAGTTATTGTTGTTACTGTTGTTCATTCTTCATTTTCAAAAACAACCAATGACTTCACACAATGATGTCTTGAATTGTATGCAAATTAAATTTAAGTGAGACAGAGTTGCACCAAGTCATCAGCTTTACTTTCTCTTCCACAATCAATGAAATCTAAGTTAAGAAAAAGTCAAGATCTTTGATGATAGCCCAGTATGCAATGCATAACAACAATGTCTTCAGTGTCTGACCAAGCTCTACTAAGTGCTCCACAGCACCTTCCTCAAACACCTTCATGGTCATTGAAATAAATAGTTTGTCATCTGACTCCAAGAAGCCATATCTTGCATAATGAGTGACTCTACCCCAATAAAACCATCTCAGCAAATGGGGGGGGGTAGCTACTCCAAGCATGAGAAGTAAAATGGTAAAATGAACTGATAGGAATATATTTATGGCAGTGATAACATCCTATTGCTACTAGAGTCTATCTCCTAAATACTGTTTTAACTCATTGTAGAGATCCTCATTATCATCTGTGGCAAAGTATAATGATCTTTTTCAGTCTTGGTCATTCACTATATTATCTTTCTATGAAGTTTTAAAGAAAGTTTCAATCTAGACTGATCACACAATCAAAATCATGACTCTTTGAAGACTTGAACCAGATAATAATAAAACTATAAGAAGCCCAAAGTTTTTAACATAAGGATTGAGTATATGTTGAGTATATGTTTATCAAAGTTCTGTTCATGTACTCTTCTTTATATGTACTTTTTTCTTTACAAACTAAATCATTCTTCTATTTTCTGTTACCACTTCAGTGTAAATGAATTCTAAATTTTAACTCTTACCTTTCTTTGAAGCTCATCACCTTGTCCCAGGTCTTTTACACCTCAAATTAAACATTATCACAACTGAACTCATTATCTTTCTCCATAAATTTCGCAATTTCTGTTACCTGGTCTCCTATCCTTGATATCATCTCTCTCTCTTTTCTTATATATGATCAGTAATTAAGCTTTATATATTTCAATTTTTCATATTCATCTTCCATATATTCCTGTGGTTGCTGAACTAAAATAGCCTTTTATTACTACTAGAAGGACTATTACAAGATGATTTTTAAGTGACTTCCTATTTCCATTATTTATATACGTGCAAGAAAATCTCTTTCATACAATCTTCTTAGCAATCTTCAGTCAACCACCCTCTTTATGAGATCAGTCAACCTGGGCTATTACTCATTATCTTGACTTTTTTGTTGCCCTAGTCAAGGTGCTCATAGATTGAATTTCAGGAACCTTCTTCTGGTATTCAAGGGTTGAGTCTAAGGGAGCCTGAAAAATGGTTACTACATCCAAGGAAAGCAATGCAAATTACTCACTGCCTGTGGAAATTGTGATGAAAAAGAACAATACAGGCAGAGCCAAAATGACAGAGTAAAGGCAGGGATTCATCAGAATTCTGCCCCAGTCCACTCCAAACACTTAAATAATGACACTAACCAAATTCTGGAGTCACAGAACCTACAAAAAGACTGAGTAATTTTCCAGTCCAAGATAACTTGGAAGATCCTGGTGATGGATCTGCTGCCTGGGAGAGAGGAATGCAGAGAAATGGGAGCTGCACCAGGGCAAACCAGTCCCCATAATCCAAGAAGAGACAATGGGGTGACCAAATAAGTGACAATATTCTCAATTTTCATATCTCTCAGCCTAGCAGCTGCCAAGGACAATTTGGAAGATCACCAGGAAATGTTTGCCACACTGTGGTGAGAGTGGAACACAGTTCAGTGCAGGCTTTATTAGTGCAGACCAGACCCCAGCAGACTAGTAGCAGGCCTTGGGAGCCACTGAAACAGCATAGATAGTTGATTCTGGAGCTCTCAGCCCATGATCACTAAGGTAGTTAGAGGGAGATTGCAGAGGTTTGTTTGCTATCACTGAGGTGGGACTACACAGATATGGGTCCCTGTTAGGTTCCAATTCCAAGAAAAGTAGCAGAAACACAACAGAACTTATTGCTACAACAGGCCAAGGCAGAAGAGAGTAGCTTATGATCACTCACAGAACAGAGCACAGGACAGGAGAGTGTCTCTCCTTAGATCATAATACCTTGAAAGCATTGAAAACTTGTAAATCCCTTGAAGTATCTCTTAAAACAGCTGCCAAAAACACTCCTCAAAGACTGAAACAGTGCATGCATCCTCCACCCTGGAAACAGATCCCTACCTTAACAAAGAGTAAAAGTCAAGTTATAGACTGGGGAAATGAGCAAACAACAGAAGAAAAAATTTGACAATAGACAGTTACTATGATCAGATGGAAAATCAAAATACATTGTCAGAAGATAACAAAGTTAAAGCTTCTTTATCCAAAACATCCAGAAAAATGAATTGATTTCAGGTCACAGAAGAGGGCAAAAGGATTTTGAAAAGTAAATCAGAGAGGTAGAAGAAAAATTGAGAAGAAAAATGTGACTGATGTAGGAAAATCATGTCATCAGTTTAGTGAAGGAGAGAACAACAAAAAAAATTGAAGATAAACAGCATCTTGAAAACCAGACTGCCATAAAAAGCAGAATTGGCCAAATGAAAAAGGAGTCACAAAAATTCACGGAAGAAAACAATTCTTAAAATATAAAACTGAGCTGATGCAACTGATGACTTTGTGAGAAATCAAGAAACAAAACCAAAAGAATGAAGATCTAGAAGAAAATTTGCAATATCTCATTGGAAAAAAAAAATAACTAACTTTGAAACCGGGAGAGATAATTTAAAAATTATTGGACTACCTGAAAATCATGACCAAAAAAAGACCCTAGACATCAATTTTAATTATTTATTTATTTTCAACCATTTTTTTACCAGCATATTTTCAAGTTACAAAATTTCCCTCCACCCAAACTTCCCACCCCCACTCCCCTCGGCAGGCATAATTAGATTAGCATTTTACACACATATTTTGTTAAACATTTTTTAAATTAGTAATTTTTAGCATGAGGAATTAGAAATAAGGGAAAGAGATACCTAGATATTTTTTATAAAGTGTTCATCAGATCAGAAGGGGTTATATTTTGGGGGGGTGTTTTGTTTGTTTCTTTTTTTCCTGTGTTGTTTTGTTTTGTTTCCTCTGATTGGGGTTAATATAGTTCATAACCAGTCATATACTGGTTTGTCCTAGTTCTCTGAAATATCAAGAAGAGTTGCTTCCATCAAGGTTATTCATCTCATAATGTCATTAATGTGTACAATGTTCTCTTGGTTCTATACCCTTTGCTCAGCATCAGATCCCATAAGTCATACCATACTTCTCTAGGGTCCGACTATTTATGGTTTCCTATAGAACAATAAAATTCCATAGTATTCATGTACCATAACATTTTTAGCCATTCCCCAACTGATAGGCATCCCCTCAATTTCCAATTCCTTGCTACTACATAAAGAATTGCTATAAATATTTTGGAACATGTAGGACTTTTCCCTTTTTTTTTATAATTTTTCTGGATATAGTACTAGGATTGAATTTCTGGGTCAGAGTATGAAAGACTTTATTGCTCATTGGGCAGAGTTCCATAGTCTCTCCAGAAAGGTTGGATCCATTCACAACTCCACCAGCAATGCATCAATGTCCCCATGCTCCCAAAATCTTGAGACCACATTAATTTGCATTATTTCCTCTAATCAATAGTGATTTGGCGCATTTTTCATATGATTATAAAATAACTTTAATTTCTTCATTTGAAAACTATCTGTTCATATTGTTTGACCATTTATCAGTAGGGGAATGACTTGTCATCTTATAAATTTGATGATGTTTATCAGAACTCCTCATTATAAAGATTGTTTCCCAGCTTTCTGAATTTCTTCTAATGTTGATAGCACTGATTTTATTAGTGCAAATATTTTTTTTAATTTAATTTAGTCAAAATCATTCATTTTTCAGTTTAGAATATGCTCTAATTCTTTTTTGGTCATAAATTTATCCCTTTTCCATAGATCAGATAGATAGAGTATTTTTTGGTCCTTTAATTTATCTAAGGTTTTGCTATTTATGTCCAAGTTCTATAGCCATTTTGACCTTATTTTGGTGTAGGGTGGGACAAATGGATTTATGCTTAGTTTTTTGTCATACTGTTTTCCAATTTTTCCAACAATTTTTGTCAAATAGTGAGTTCTTATCCCAGAAGTTGATGTCTTTGGGTTTGTCAAATAGTAGGTTTCTGTAGGAATTTCTTGCAGTTTCTTTTGAAAGTATCCTAATCCACTGATCCATTACTCTATTTCTTAACCAGTACCAATCAATTTTCATGACTCCTGCTTTTGTGTATAGTTTTAGATCTGCTAAGCCATCCTTCCTTTACATTTTGTTTCATCAGTTCCCTTGCTATTCTTGCCTTTTTGTTGTGCCAGATGAATTTTGTTACTATTTTTCTCTAGCTCAGTAAAGTAATTATTTGGTACTTTGATTAATATGGCACTGAATAAGTAATTTAATTTGGGTAGAATTGTCATTTTTATTATATTAGCTCAAACTATCCATGAGCATTTAACATTTTTCCAATTATTTAGATCTGACTTTATTTGGATGAGGAGAACTTTCTAATTGTGGCCATACAGTTTCTGAATTTTTCTTGGGAGATAGGTTCCCAGATATTTAATGTTGTCTACAGTTATTTTAAATGGAATTTCTCTTTCTATTTCTTGTTCTTGGGCTTTGTTTCCCATATATAGAAATGCTGATGATTTATGTGGATTTTTGAAAGATGCTTGAAAAAGGAGGTAAGATAAAAAATGATTATAATTATAATTTGATGCAATTTGAGTCAATGCTGTTTATCAAGCAATCAGGTAAAGAAAACTGTGATGATATTGTGATAATAATAGGATATTATCAAGAAATCAAATAATCAAACTGTGATTGATAATACCTGAATAATAATATTAGAACAATGAATAACACCATGGAGAAAGGCACAAAGATTTATAATTTTAGAGGGAAAGAAGCGAGAATGTGAAAGCTGAGTAAATTCTATTGAAAAGACAAAGACCAGTGAGGAAATAAAATACATTTCCCCTTGGGTTTAAAAATCTAACTTAATCTACAGGGAAGAGGGTAATGTGAAAGGGAAAAATAAGAGGAAGAAGGGAATGATAAAGGGGAAGAGAAGGTATAAGTGAAAATAAACTGACTGTTAAATTTTTAAAAGAAAAGTTAAGGGGGAAGGTAGTAAAATTTTGGTGAGGAGGAATAAAATAAAAGGAAAAAGATAAATATAAGTGGAAAAAATAGCAAGGAGGGAGATACAAAATTAGTATTAGTATTAGTAAAATTAGTAATCTCAACTGCAAATGTGAATGGTATGAACTGTTCCATGAAAGGATAGCAGAATCATGCAATATGTTGTTTATAAGAAGCATATTTGAAGCAGAGAGATACATACAAGGTAAAAGTAAAAGGTTGGAACAAAATATATTATACCTTAGTGGAAGTAAACAAATCTGGGGTTGCAATCCTAATCTCAGACAAAGTAAAAGTTAAAATTAATAACATTAAAATGTATAAGGAAGGAAACTACATCTTCTTAAAAACACCATTGGTAATGAAGCTATATCATTACTAAGCATGTATGCACCTAGAGGTATAGCATGCAGATTCCTAGAGGAAAAACTGAGTGTTTACAAGGAGACATAAGTGACAAAACTTTAATAATGGAAGACTTCAATCTCCCCTCTCTCAGACCTAGATAAATCTAACAGCAAAATAAACAAAAAAGGAAATTAAGAAGGTGAATGAACTCTTAGAAAATTTAGATATGATAGACCTCTAGTTAAAATTGATTGGGGATGCAAAAGAATATACTTTTTTCTCCACATTACATGGCACCTTCACCAAAACTGATCATGAAATAGGGCACAAAAACCTTAAAATCAAAGACAGAAAAAAGCAGAGATAATAAATACACACTTCTCAGACCATGAAGCAGTAACAATTACATCTAATAAAGGATCACGGAAAGATAAAACAACAATTAATTGGAAATTAAATAATTAAATTAAATATTGGGTGGACCATACATCAAATAATAGAAATAATCTATAATTATTTCCAAGAAAATGAGAATAATGAGATTATTATACCAAAATTTAAGGGATACACCCAAGGCATTTTTGAGGGAAAACTTTAAATCTCTAAATGTCTACATGAATAAAATAGATAAAGAAGAGATCAATAAAATTGGTATGCAACTAAAAAAAGTTAGAAAAAGAACAAATTAAACAACCCTTATTAAATGCCAAATTAGAAATTCTGAAAATCAAAGGAGAGATTCAAAAAATGGAAAGCAAGAAAGCCATTGATCTCATCAATAAAACTAAGAGTTGGTTTTATGAAAAAAGTAAAAAAAAATAGACAAAACTCTGTTTAATCTGATAGTCCAATAAAGAAAATAACCAAATTACCAGTATAAGAAATGAAAAAGATTAAGTAACTACCAATGAAGAGGAAATCAAAAAGATAATTTGGAGCTTACTTTGCCAAACTGTATGCTAATGACTTGAACAATTTGAGTGAAATAGTTGACCAGATTTAACAGAAGAGGAAATACATTACTTACATTGCACCATTTGAGAAAAAGAAATTGAAGAAACCATCAATAAATTCCTTAAGAAAAAGTCTACAGGTCCAAATGGATTTACAAGTGAATTCTACCAAACACTTAAGGAACAATAAATTCCTATTCTACATAAATTATTTTTAAAAATAGGAGAGGAAGGAATTCTGCCAAACTCCTTTTATGATACCAAGATGGTGCTGATATCTAAACCAGGAAGAACCAAAACAGTCAAAGAAAATTATAGACCAATCTCCTTAATGAATATTGATGCAAATATCTCAAATAAAATTTTAGCAATGAGACTACAGCAAGTTATTACCAGGATAATACACCATTATCAGGCTGAATTATACCAGGCAGGAAGGGATGGTTCAACATTAGGAAAACATAACATGATTAAACATATCAATAGCAAAAACAACAGAAATAATATGATTATCTCAAAATATGCTAAAAAAATCCTTTGATAAAATACAACATCCATTCCTATTAAAAAAAACACTAGAAATTGGGGCAGCTAGGCAGCATAGTGGATAGAGCCCAAGTCCTGGAGTCAGGAGGGCCTGAGTTCAAATCCATACTCAGCCACTTAATAATTACTTAGCTGTGTGACCTTGGGCAAGTCACTTAATCCTCATTGCCCTGCTAAAACACACTAGAAAGTTGAGGAATAAATGGAGTTTTCATTAAAATAATATATATATATACTATCTAAAACATCAACAAATATTGTATTTATTGGGAATATATTCAGAGCATTTCCAATAATGGATTATCACCATTACTATTCAATACTTCAATACAGTATTAGAACTGCTAGCAGTGGCAATAAGAGAAGGAAAAGCAATTGAGGGAATCATCATTGGCAATGATGAAGCAAAACTCTCACTCTTTGCAACTGATATGATTATATACCTAGAGAACCCGAGAAAAATCATCTAATAACCTCCTTGAAACAATTAACAAATTCAACAAAGTAGCAGGATATAAAATATACCCACATAAGCCATCAATTTTCAAGAAATTATCACAGGAAAACTTCCCTGATATCCTAGAAGCAGAGGATAAAATAGAAATTGAAACAATCTTCCAATCACCTCCTGAAAGAAATCACAAAATTAAAACTGTCTGGAATATTATACTCAAATTTCAGAGCTTTCAAGTCAAGGAGAAAATATTGCAAGCAACCAGGAAAATACTGCGTGAAGTCAATAGTTAGTATAACACAAGTTTTAGCAGCTTTTGCATTAAGGGATTGCAGGACTTGGAATATGATATTCCAGAAGGCAAAAAAGCATGGGTTACCATCAAGAATCAATTACCCAGCAGAACTGAGCTTACTCTTTCAGAGAAAATATGGATATTCAATGAAATAGTTTTCTACTTATGATTAATAGACCAGAACTGAACAGAAAGCTTGATCTTCAAAGATGAGATTCAAGTGAAGCCTTAAAAATCTAAAATGGAGAGTCAAATCTTAAGAAACTTACTGACATTGAACTGCTTAAATTGCTGCATGGAATGATAATACTATCAACTTAAATGAACTTTCTCAGTTATCAGGGTACTTAGAAGACAAGGCATAGGTGGGAGCTGAATTTGAATGGATACTGTATTAATATGTTGGAGTTAAGGAATGAGAGAAGAATGTACTGGGAGAAAGGAAAGCGGGTAGAATGGGATAAATTATGTCATATAAAAGAAGCAACAAAAAACTTTTGCAGTGGAGTAGGATAGGGACAGCTGAGAGGGAGTGAGTCTAACTTTCATCTTAACTGGTTCAGAGAAGGAATAACACACACACTCAATTTTGTTATAGAAATCTATCTTACCCTTGAGGAAAGTAGGAGGGCAAGGGGGTGAGAGAAAAAATGGTGGGAACAGGTGATAGAAGGGAGGGAAGATTGTGAGCAGAGATAGTTTGTTTGTTTGGTTTTTTTTAGGCTTTTTCAAGGCAAATGGGGTTAAATGGCTTGCCCAAGGCCACACAGCTAGGTAATTATTAAGTGTTTGAGACCAGATTTGAACCCAGGTACTCCTGACTCCAGGGCCGGTGCTTTATCCATTGCACCATCTAGCTACCCCAAGAGCAGAGATAGTTGAATGCAAAACATTTTTGAGGCTAAAAAAATAGAATAATGGGGAGGGGGTAATAAGATGAAGGAAAATACAGTCAGCAATCGTACCTATGGGGGGAAAAGTCTTGAAACAAAGTTTTTCTGTTAAAGACTCATCTCTCGAACAGAGAAAACTGGGTGAAATTTATTTAAAAAAAAGGTTTATTTCCCAATTGATAATGATCAAAAGATATGAACAGTTTTAAGATGAAGTTATCAATGCTATCTATGGTCATATTGCAAAAAATGTCCTAACTCATGATTCTTTGGAGAAATAATTGGAGGACAATTCTAGGGTACTACCTTGTATGGATTGGATTGGCTAATAGGACAGAAAGAGAAAATGACAAATGTTTGAGGGGATATGGGAAAATGAGACATTAATGCACTGGAGGAGTTGTGAAATGATTCTATAATTCTGTGGAGCAATTTGGAATTTTGCCCAAATTCATATATAACGATGTCTACTATTTGACCAAGCAATGCCATAATGAGGTCCATGAGAAACAGGAAGGAAAATGGCCTGAATGTATAAGGATATTCATAGCAGCTCTTTTCTTGTGATGAGGAACTAGAAATTGAGGGGATGTCCATCAGCTGGGGAATGACTGAACAAATTATGATATATTATTATTATGATGGAATTCTATTCTGCCATAAGAAATGATAAACAAAGATGGCAGAGAGATGATAGACACTCTGATAAGTGTTCCTCTTTCCCCTCAAAAATAACATAAGTGGGGAGGCTAGGTGGCATAGTGGATAGAGCACCGGCCCTGGAGTCAGGAGTCCCTGAGCTCAAATCCGGCCTCAGACACTTAACAATTACCTAGATGTGTGGCCCTGGGCAAGCCACTTAACATCATTGCCTTGCAAAAACCTAAAAAAATAAAATAATAACATGAGAAAAACCTCTTAAGAGAAATTCGATCAACAAAACCCAGAAAAACAAGCTAAGAGAAGAATACCTTCCAAGGTCTGTCTCAGGGAACCATGGGTGCACCAAGAGACAAGAGCAGAGGATCAGTGAAGGGACAGCAGCTGGGGGAAAACAGAGGGCCAGCCTCAGCCATAGAGATTTGGGTGTGTGGCAAGTGCAAGATCCAACAATGTCTGTGGAGTCTTTTGCTGGGGGGAGAGGAACTATTGTAGGGTGTGTTCCAGAACAGAGTCTCAGGGCACACCTGGAGAACAACCAGCTGGGAAGGCGACCTGAGCTCCATACCTTCAGGAGAGCCTTTTGCCCAGAACAAACAATAAATAACCCTTCCTCAATAACACCACCACCCCCTCAGGGCAATAGAGTTCACTCAACAGAAAGAGATTAATTCCCTTCCCCAAGGCCCTGCCCAGTGTTCAAAGTCAACTCACACCCTACTGCTGAGGACCTCAAACACTCCAGAGAAAGTAACCAGAGCCCCCTACTGGTTGACCCTTGGACTTAATAAGCCAAGTGAACAAAGGCTCTAGGATCTCCAAAAGCAAACCTCAGAGAGCCAGCTCCACCCCCCACCCAACACAAGATCCTAGAAAGATAAAAAAGGTCAGAGAAAAGTGGGATCCATGGAGAAATATTTTGAAGGAACAGATTCTAACTCAGAAATATCTAGCACTGCTGAGGAGAATATGAATTGTTCTTAAGCCCAGAAAGACTTCCTTGAAGAAATCAGGAAAGAGTTTAAAAATGAATTGGAAAAATTGGGAAAAGAAACTCAAGAGAAAATTAACATTTTCCAAGAGAAGATTAACATCTCATAAAAAGATGACAAATCCTTGGAAAAATACAAATGGACAAATACAAAATGAAAATAACTCTCATATCTTCAATAGGGCAAATGCAAAAAGAAAATGATTTTATCAAATCCTCAACTGGGCAAAAGCAAAAAGAAAATGATACTCCCAAAACTACCTTTGGGCAAATAGAAAAGTCCTTCAAAAATAGAATCAAACAACTGGAAAATGAGTTGCAAAAGCTAAATGAAAAAACCTTCTTGTCTTAAAAAAAGAACATAATTTGCAGAAACTAAAGACTTCATGAGACAACAAGATTGTGTTAAACAAAACCAAAAGACTGAAAAAATACAAAAAAACATGTAAAATGCCTCATCAACCAAACCACTGACCTCCAGAACAGATCAAGACTGGACAACCTGAGAATTATAGGCCTTCCTGAAAACACTGAAGAGAAACAAAACCTGGACATAATATTACAGAATTTAGTGATGGAAAATTGCTCTGATATCATGGAGCTAGAGTGGAAAGTAGTTATTGAAAGAATACACTGATCCTCTCCAGACTGAGATCCTAAAATGAAAACATCAAAGAATGTTGTGGCCAAATTCCAGAAATATCAGATAAAAAAAAACTTATTGTTAGCAGTCAGAAAGAAAAAAATTTAAATACCAAGGAGTCACAGGAAGGATTATGCAGGACCTATGAAACTTAGGGGATCAAAGGGCCTGGAATGAAATACTGCAAAGATAAGGGGAGTTTGGAATGAAGCCAAGAATTCACTACCCAGCAAAGCTGAGCCTTCTCCACCAGGGAAAAAGATGAACATTTAATAGAATGGGAGACTTCCAAGATTTCATGATGAAAAGACCAAAGCTAAATAGAAAATTTGGACCTTAGACAAGAGACTCAAGAAACACATGAAAAGGTAAAAGAAAAAAAAAAAGAACTGCTATCCAATAAGATGAAACTGGTTATATACCCACTTAGGAGAAAGTCTCATAAACCTTGAGAATTTTAACTCTATTAGAGAGAATAAACATTTGCCAGAAGTGATGGACACTCACAACATTTCTGTGAAACAGATACAATGATTTAAAACCAATACCTCCTTAAAAAGGGGGCCAGTGGGGCAGCTAGGTGTCACAGGGATAGCACACTGACCCTGGAGTCAGGAGTACCTGAGTTCAAATCTGGCTTAAGTCATTTAATAATTATCTAGCTGTGTGGCCTTGGGCAAGCCACTTAATCCCATTGCCTTGCAAAAACATAAAAAGGTGGGGCAGTAAGGAGAGGAATGTTTGGAAGGAGACTGATTGGGGTAAATCTCATTAAATCAAAAAGACTATTGTAATTGAGGGGAAGAAGGGAGGAGGTGAATCCAGTTAAATCTTCATCTCATCAGACTTGGCTTAAAGTTATCTAAGACACACTTAGTTAAATTAAGAAATTTTTGTTAAATTTCAAGCATTAAAAGGGGAAAGGGGGGGATGGGAAGAGGAGAAAAAAGGTAACTAACAGAAGGAAAGGAAGACAGGGACTAGGGAAAGGGGAAAGAAAGGGGAGGGGGTTGATATAAGAGGGCAAACACACTGAAGGTGGTGGTAATCTGAAAAAAATGCTGGGGAATATGGGTAAAGAGAAAAAAGGGGAAAAATACAAATAGAAGTAAGATAGCATGTAGGGCAATAAAGACATAGTAATTATAACTTTGAATGTGAATGGGATGAACTCTCCCTTAAAATGTAAGGGAATAACAGAGTGGATTAAAAACCAGAATCCTACAAAATGCTGCTTAGAAAGAAACTCATTCGAAGCACAGAGATACATATAGAGTAAAGGTTAAAGGTTGGAGCAAAATATATTTTGCTTCAGCTGAAGGGAAAAAGCAGGAGTAGCAAACCTTATCTCAGACAAGGCAGCTGAAAAACTAGATAGCATTAAAAGAGATAAGGAAGGAAACTATATCCACCTAAAAGGTACCATAGACAATGAAATAATTTCAATGCTAAATATGTATACACCCAATAGAACAGCTTCCAGATTCTTGGAGCAGAAGGTGAAAGAGTTACAGGAAGTCATAACAAAACTCTACTAGTGGAAGATCTCAACCTCCTGCTCTCAGATTTAGATACATTCAATCATAAAATAAACTAGAAGGAAGTGAAGGAGGCAAATACATTGTTAGAAAACCTAGATAGACCTTTGATAAACCTATGGAGGAAATTGAATGAGGATAGAAAGGAATATAAGTTTTTTTTTCCTGCAGTACATGGCACTTACACATAAATTGACCATGACTAGGGCATAAACACCTAATGATCAATTGCAAAAAGGCAGAAATAGTGAATAAATCTTTCTCAGATCATAAGGCAATAAAAATCATATCCAATCCTGGGCCAGGGAGATATAGAGCCAGAACTAATTGGAAACTAAATAAGCTTATTTTAAAGAATGAGTGGATCAAGCAACAAATTGCAGAAACAATTAACTATTTCATCCTAGATAATGACAATAATGAAACAACCTAACAAAACCTATGGGATACACTGAAGGAGGCTGTCAGGCGATATATTATATCTTTAAATGCTTACATGAATAAATTAGAGAAAGAAAAAATGAATAAACTAAATATGCAACTAAAAAATAGATAAAGAACAAAATAAAACCCCCCAATTAAATAAAAAATTAGAAATTCTAAAAATTAAAAGAGAAATTTATAAAATTGAAAGCAAGAAAACTCTTGAACTAATAAATAAAACCAAGAGCGGGTTTAATGAAAAAACTAATAAAATTGATAGAACCTCTGGTAAATTTAATTAAAAAAAGAAAGAAGAAAACCAAATTCCTAGCATCATAAATGAAAAAGTTGAAATTACCACAAATGAGGAGGAAATTAAAGTAATTATTTGGAATTATTTTGTCCAACTCTATGCCAATAAATTTGACAATCTAAGTGAAATGGATGAATATTTGCAAAGATATAAATTGCCCAGGTTAAATGAAGAGGAAATTAAAAACCCAAATAAACCTATCTTATAAAAAGAAATTCAACAAACCATTATTGAACTGCCTAAGAAAAAATCTCCAGGGCCAGATGGATGCACAAGTAAATTCGAACAAACATTAAAGGAAAATTTCTATATAAACTCTTGGGAAAAATAGGTGAACATCAAACTCTGCCTAAATCTTTCTATGACACCATTATGGTACTGATACCTAAATCAGGAAGAGTTAAAATGGAGAAAGAAAATTATAGACCCTGATGAATATAGACACGAAAACCTTAAATAAAATCTTAGCAAAACGATTCCAAGTTATCACTAGGAAAATACTTTTTGATCAAGTAGGATTTATACCAGGAATACAGGGTTGGCTCAATATTAGGAAAACTGTTATCTTCCTCAATTATATCATCAAAAACATATCAGAAATTATATAATCATATCAATAGATGCTGAAAAAACTTTTGACAAAATAACAGCATCAATTCCTACTAAAAACACTAGAGAGTGTAGGAATAAATGGACTGTTCCTTAGAATAATAAGTAAGATCTATCTGAAACCATCAACAAGCATTATATCCAATGGGGATAGGCTTGAGGCATTCCCGATAAGATCAGAGGTGAAACAAGGATGCTCAATATCACCACTGCTAGTCAATATCATATGAAAAATGTTAGCCTCAGCAATAAGAGAAGAAAAAGAAATTGAAGGAATTAGAATAGGGAAGGAGGAGACAAAACTCTCACTCTTTGCAGATGGCATGATGATATACCTATAGAATTACAAAAAATCATCTGAAAAAACTATTAGAAAGAATTAGCAAGTTCAGCAAAGTAGAAGGATATAAAATAGACCCTCATAAATCTTCAACATTTCTATATATGACTAGCAAGATACAGTCAAAAGACCTAGAAAGAGAAATACCATTCAAAGTAACCTCAGACAAAATAAAATACTTGGGAGTTTACATGCCAAGGCAGACTCAAAAACTTGTTGAAGACAATTACAAAATTCTTCTCACTCAAATAAAATCTGATTTAAATACCTGGGCAAACCTCAACTGTTCATGGATATGTTGAGCTAATATAATAAAAATGACAATTCTACCAAAACTAAACTACTTGTTTAGTGCCCTACCAATCAAAATTACAAAAAATTACTTGAATGAGTTAGGAAAACATTGCAAGTAAATTAATATGTAGAAATAAAAAGTCAAGAATTTCCAAATTCAATGAAAAAAAGTACAAAACAAGGTAGCTTTGCCATATCAGATCTCAAATTATATCATAACTCATCAGTCATCAAAACTCTCTGGTATTGGCTAAGAAATAGAGTTGTGGATCAGTAGAATAGACTAGGTGCAATAGCAGGAAATGAGCATAGTAATTTGTTGTTTGATAAACCCAAAGAGTCCAACTACTGGAATAAACACACTCTCTTAAATAAAAACTGGTGAGAAAATTGGAAGTTAGTGTGGAAGAAACTTAGATTAGACCAACACATCACACCCTATAACAGGATAAGTTCCAAATGGATACAGGATTTAGACATAAAAAAAAATATTATAAGCAAACTAGAAGATCAAGGACTAGATTACCTGTCAGATATATAGAAAAGGAAACAGTTTATGAGCAAGGAAGAGATAGAGAACATCATTCAAAACAAACTAAATAATTTTGATTACATCAAATTAAAAAGCTTTTACACAGACAAAACCACTGTATCCAAGGAAATGTAGTAAATTGGGAAACAATTTTTGAAACTAGGATTTCTGACAGCGGACTCATTTCTAAAATATACAGAGAACTGAGTTAAATTTTCAAAAGAACCAAGCCATTCCCCAATTGACAAATGGTCAAAGGATATGCAAAAGCAATTTACAGCTGAGGAAACCAAAGCTATTCATATTCATATGAAAAATTGCTCCAAATCATTACCTATTAGAGAAATGATAATTAAAGCATCTCTAAGATACCACCTCACACCTCTCAGACTGGCCAATATGACCAGAAAGGACAATGATCAATGTTAGGAGGGATGGGGGAAATCTGGGACAGTAATATATCGTTGGTGGAGCTGTGAACTCATCCAACCTTTCTGGAGAGCAATTTGTGATTATTCCAAAAGAGCAACAAAAATGTGCATACCCTTTGATGCAACAATACCCCTACTGGGTCTATAGCCTGAAGAGATGATGAAAAAGGATAAAAACATCACTTGTATATAAATATTTATAGCAGCCCTCTTTGTGGTGCCAAAAAATATTGGAAATTAAGTAACTGTTCTTCATTTGGGGAATGGGTTAACAAACTGTGGCATATGTATGTCATGGAACACTATTGTTCTATTAGAAACCAGGAGGGATGTGAATTCAGGGAATACTGGAAGGATTTGAATGAAATGATACTGAATGAGATGAGCAGAACCAGAAAAGCATTGTACACCCTAACAGCAACATGGAGGTGATGATCAACCTTGATGGACTTGCTAATTCCATCAGTGTAACAACCAGGGACAATTTTGGTCTGTCTGCAATGGAGAATACCATCTGTATCCAGAGAAAGAATTATGGATTTGGAAAAAAAGACCAAAGACCTTCAAATTAGAAAAAAAAAATCATCTTATTATGTAATTTTGCTATCTCTTAAGTTTTATCTTTCTTCCTTAAGGATATGATTTCTCTGTCATCACATTCAACTGAGATCAATGTATAATATGGAACCAATGTAAACACTAACAGAATGCCTTCTGTGGGAGGTGGGGGGAGGGAAGCAAGAATAAGGGGAAAATTTTAAAACTCAAAATAAATAAAATCTTTCTAAAAAATTAAGAATTGATGAACAGAATGTTTTCTATAAAACCTGGAAAGATTGATATGAGCAGATGTAATGGGAATATATACAAAATAAAAGCAATATTGCAGGATTCTCAGCTAAAAATGATTCTCCTTTTCTTAGCAATATTATGCCCCAAAACAAGTCTGAAAGTTTTAAAATAGAGAATACCATTCATCCCCAAAGACAAAGTTGATGGTGTCTGGATACAGACTGAAGCATACTTTATTTTTCTTGAAATTTCTTGGGTTTTTTTTTGGAGGGGGGACTTGTTTACTTTCACAACATGACTATTATGGTAATATTTTGCGTATCCAAATATTTAACTTACCAAATAACTTGCTTTCTCAATGAGTGGGCGTGGGGTTGGAAGAAAGGAATTAGGATCTCATATTCAGAACAACAATAATGAATGGCCAACAGCAATGATAATTTCAGCTCCAATAGCATATATTAAAGTTGCTGCAGTTAAAAACTTCTTAGATGTATCTTGGGATCATGCTGGTGGACCACCATGAAGTGAGCCACTAATCCCAGTCTCTGCCTCTAGACAACCTCTTGATGCTCTTAGCTGAGTATCTCCTGGGGCTGGCATTATTTTCTTGATCTACCAGGCAGCTTCTGGGAAGCCAGTGTTTAGGTTCTAAAGGGACTATAGTTGCAAAACTGAGTAGAGCAATTCAATCACCTTTGAAATGATAAGAATATCAAGAGACACGTTAACTTTACCATGTTGTTACAAAGTTATCTCCAAAATATCATCATATTGGCTTATGCCCAGCATTGCTGGAGAGACCAGGTGCCCTGCTCATATGGGAGGAACCCACATTCTAAAAACCTACAACATCCAGGCCATTACCAGTAGTCCAGTTTCTTACTAAATCAGACTATGGAATGATGATGGTTTTGAAAATTGAGAAAGATATCTTTGCACATTACTCCCTCACTGTAATCAACATAATGTGCCATCATTCATTTGATGACATTGTCTTCTTTAATTACTGAGGACAACAACACACAAGGGCCCTGCATATTCTGACATCATCCTATCTTTCTATTCTTATATTCCAGTCACCTATTCCCAGTTTGTACTCTAGCCAAACTTAATTATTCTTCACATCTAAACTTAGCACAAATACCCTTTATTCCTTCGCTCATATTCTTCCTGTACAGATTTGCGTTCCAATTTCTTCTTCACATATTAAATATATCATTTTTCCTTAGAAGTCCATATCAAGGGTATTTACAAGACATTCAAAATATTCTCTGAACTCCCAGGTCAGTAATGACCTTCCCTGTTCAAACTTCACATAGTTCTTATAAAAAAAAATCTCTGGAGTGCTCATTATGTAGCATTTATAATTATAGCTATCTGTGTATGAATTTCATCAGCCAGCTAGACTATTAGGTAATTGAATATAGGACTGATAATTCAATTTTTTTTCTCTCTCCCAGTGCCTAGCCTACTACTCTTTATCTAGTATGCATTTAATAAATGTTTATGAATATTTGTATATTATTGCACTGAAATGGTATGTTGTACAATAGATTGATGAGTTATATTTGAGCTAAGGGAAAAGAAATGGAGCGGGGATTAAAGGATTCAGTCTTATGATTTCAATAGAAAACTTCTGGTATGCAATGTCTTCTACTAATGCAGATCAGCAAATTTCCTATAATTTCTACTCAGAAAGAATATATATATATGTATATATATATAAAACACCAAAAAGTTTAAGTGATGTACCTAGATGTACCTAGGGTTATTCAACTTGTATATATCAGAACTGTACTTTGGCCTTCCTGAAATCTGATCCTCTATTCCTCCATAATACCAGTGATTATATAATAGTAAAATCCTGAAGAGATAATATGATATAATGGATAGAGAGCTGGCCTTTCAAAAAGGACTGTTTGGGTTCAAGTCTTTCCTCTTACATATACCTGTTGTGTAATTCTAGATAAGTCATTTGACCTCTCAGTGTGCTCTGGCAGCACTTTTTAAAAATTTAAGTATTTTATTTATGTGTTTTTGCAATTTTATGCAATAGTTTTTACCAATCATTTTGTTGCAAGGTTTTGAGCTTTGCATTTTTCTCTCTCCTTTCCTTCCTCTCTCCTCCTCTCCCTGACAGAAAGCAATCTAAATTATATTCTACATTTATAATCATGCTAAACATAGATCTATATTGATGATGTTGTGAAAGAAAAAAATCAAATCCAAATAGAATAAAAAACATTAGAGAGGAAAAATGATATAATAATGATATAATATATGACAATTTTTAAAAATTGAAGATAGTTAGCTTTGATCTTCATTTAAAGTCCTCAGTTCCTTTTCTGGATGTAGGTGGTATTTAGATTTCTTTGACTACTGTATTGCTGAAAAGAACAAGTCCATCATAGTTGATCATCACCCCATGTTTTTGTTGGTGTATATAATGTTATTCTGATTCTTGTCATTTCACACAGCATCAATTCTTGCAAATCATTCCAGATTTTTTTAAATTTCTTATAGTTCTTAAAGAACAATAGTGTTCCATCTCATTCATATATCACAATTTGTTTGGCTATTTCTCATTTGGCTATTCCAATTCTTTATGACTAAAAAAAGAACTGCTATGAATATTTTTGTAGTTGTGGAATTGTTCCTTTTTCATGATCTCTTCAGGGTACAGACCCAGTAATGGCACTGATGGATCAAAGGGTATACACACAGTATATCTTTGGGCATAATTCCAAACTGCTCTTCAGAAAGATTTGAAGTAGTTTACAAATCCACTAACAATGCAGTAGTGTCCAGTTTTCCCACATCCCTTCCAACATTGTTTTTAAACATATTAGCCAATCTGATAGGTATGAGGAACCACAGGGTTGTTTTAATTTGCGTCTTTCTAATCAATAATGATTTAGAGCAATTTTTATATGACTATCCATAGCTTCGATTTCTTCACTTGAGAATTGTCTTTCCATATCATCTCAGGGGACTTTTTTTGTTTGTTTTTTTGCAAGACAATGAGGCTAAATAACTTGCCCAAGGTCATACAACTAGGTAATTATCAAGTTTCTGAGGTTGGATTTGAATTCAGTTTCTCTTGACTACAAATCATGGGCTTTAACTACTACACCACTTTAACTGCCCCCTCAGACACCTTTTGAAGACTATATAATGTAGAATAATTCCCAATATACTTTGATATAAGAGAGTTCTTATTAAGGTACTCCTATCAATTATTTTAAAATAATAATTCCTCTTATATTAATTTAAATAACATTTTATTTATATAATTTACATATAATGTATATATAGTGTAAAATTGATTTATATATTGACACTAATAATAAAGCCAGATCTGGAATCACACACCTGAAAAGAGTCATGAAAAATCAGATTTCTCTCTAATCACAGATGAATATTATAACAAATTCCCAGTTTCTTGAATGATAGGCAAATGAAAGGTATTCTAGATAACTGAGACTCACATGTAGCAGGTAATTAAACCCTATAACAATTTATTTTTTTAAAGAAACTAATTTAAAAGATAAAATTGCCATTCTTTTAGTGAAATGCATACAATATTCATGATTTAAACTCTCTGAATTGTGAATTTTACTTAATGTGATATAAATAATCTGTGAACCCAGATTATATATATATATATATACATATATATGTTATATGTTATATATTAGACATGATATACTATATATATATATTAATTATATATTAATTATATATTATATTATATTATATTATAATTTGATATGTATTATATATATTATATATGGGGAATAGGACTGACTGAATATTTTTCACACTCAGATTTTCTGACTCCAAATCTTTGTTGAATTGGTGTGCAAGTTCAGGCCTAATACTTACTGTCTATGTAACCCTAAGCAAATAAATCATTTCCCCTAGTTAGGATATAAATTCTTCCTCTCTAGATGAACAAGTTCAAGATAATGCCTAGGGATCCCTCCATCTTTAAATCCTTTACTATATTCTGCCACTTCATAATTTCCCTGTCTTCAAAACAAAACAAAAAACACCCTTCAGAATCTGATGAAAACACTTTATAAAAATTTCCTCTTTTGTATCTCTTTTCCTTAATCCTAATCCCTCATACCAAACAAATTTATCGAAAATATGTATATACAATGCTAACTTTATTGTTTGCTACTGAGGAGAAGGGAGTGGGAAGAGAGGATGTAAGGAAATTTTGAAACTTAAAAATATACATGTGTATATGGATGAAAAAATAAAAATAAATTCAATTTTTTCAAATTAAAATTTATATTAAAATAGTTTCTCTGTCTTCTTTTAAGACACAACTCAAATTCTGCTTTCTATAGGAGATTTTTCTGGGTCACTCTCATATACTCATGCCTTATTTCAGGTTAGTTAGCTTGACCTGTTTATATCTTGTATTCTACTTGTTGTTTACATGCTGCCTCTCCATCAGAAAGTGGAAAGAACTTTGTTCTGGTTTTGTGTTGTTTTGCCTTTCTATATAGATATTGTACAGTGACTGACATAGTTAATATTCCATAAATACCTTTTGACTGACTGCTGACATTAGGAACTATAAATCCTTCATGGAACAAATGAGGATTGTCTTTCTTCAAAAAACAATTATTGGATCAAAGACAGAAACTAGTTGTAGAAAATCTTCACTGTTATTATTAGGGTCCTTTGCCTTGTCAGTAGCATTAAGCATATTTTAAAAATTATTTCAGCATCACTAAATTAATATATCATAGTAGCACCATTCTTAGTAGTAGCACATCCTTTTGAGGAGACAAAAGCTCTGGGCTCCCTCTGATATCCCTACTCCACCAACAGAGTATCTGTTACTCTCTTATTCTCCTTCTTAGTATCCTCCTCTCATATTTTATTGGTACCACTTCTCTCTAAAGTCATGGGATCATAGGATTTAGATCTGCAAATCACCTCTGATATCATCCAAATGTGGGTATCTTTATCACCCAACTTAAATTACAGGATAGGATGACTTTCTTGTCCCCTCCACTTTTCTACTTGAAAGTAACCTAAAATCATTTAAGTAATTAAGCACTACAGAGAAACATGTGGAAGATTCAAATAATAAAGGAAAAAAATCAGCAAGTTATTGGAATCTTAAAGTAGTTCATTCTAGACCTACTTGAAAAAGCTCTGCCTCTTTAAAAATTTCATAGGATACAAAGGAAATAAATCACATTGATATACATATGTATATATTACATGCAATATATATTATGTTGTACATAAATAAACATATACATTTGAAATAGATATATAGAAATTAGATTAATATCTTCTCTTAATCTCTTTTATCTACTCAGCCACCATTTTAATTACATGTCTTCCTTACCTCTTTCTTGAACATTCTAATTCCTGTTAATATCTTCCTTCTTCCTTATGACAAAGGATCATTCCCAAAACTGATAAAAGGATTTTTCTAAATTACAGATGTATGTTATTCTGCTGATCAGTAAACTTCAATGGCTTTCTATTCCTATTAGGATTAAATATATTCTTCTCTAGTTGAATTTTAAAGCCTTTTACAACCTGAAACCAAACTATCTTTCTATTATCATTCATTGCTGCTTTTTTACCCTTTGTAGTCCTAACAAACTGGCATTTTTTTTTGCTTTTCTTCATACATGATACTTCATCTTTTGTCTCTACCTTTGAAATGACTATTACCAATACCTAAAAAGCATTCCCTATTTTTCCCTTATAAACATAAGCTCCATGAAATGAGCTAAAGTTCAATGAGAAAAGTAGTGAAGCATATGTTTAAGAATGGTATACACAAATTAGAACCTCCCAACTCTTAGAACTGAGAATCCTTTCTGCCTTTTGATTTGTTATTCAATCATTTCAGCTGTGTTCAATTCTTTGTAACCCCATTTGAGTGTTTTCATGGCAAAGATACTGGAGCCGTTTGCCATTTACTTCTCCAAATCATTTTATAAATGAAGAATTGAGGCATATAGGATGAAGTAACTAGCCAAGGGTAACATAGCTCATAAGTGTCTGAAGCCAGATTTGAACTCAGAAAGATGAGATTCTTGACTTCAGATCTTGCACTTTATACATTATGGCACTCACTGGCACACCCATTTGAGATTCCTTCACTGATATCACCTTAGATACATCTCCCTGCTTTATTGTAATTCTATATGAATTTCAAAAGTCCTTGGTTTTGCTGAAATCATAGTTTACACTTCTTGATGGGGGTCATGAGGAATCACATCATTAATACTGGTTTTTGTTCCTTGTCTATTTGTCCTTAAGATCTCTCTCTGCTCCAAGTATAGAAACTGTCACTCTTGCCATCAACCATTACCCTTTTGAATAATTTCTCAATTACCATTTCAAAGATCTGACCCTTTCAGGTCATCTGGACCAGATAGATCACTGGGATTCTGACTACACAATTCCATCTTGGCATTCACTTAAAGCCAGGAAAGAAGGGACATCTGGCCAAGATGGCAGAGAGAAGGCAGGCACTGTGTTAAGTGGTTCTCTTTCTCCTCCAAAACAACATGAAAGAAACCTCTTAAAAGAAATTTGATCGACAAAACGTAGAAAGAGAAGCTAGGAGAAGAACCCCTAACAAGAAGGTCTGAGTTAGGGGATCATGTGTGGATTGGGAGACTAGAGCAGAGGATCAGTGTGGGGACAGCAGCTGAAGGAAGTCAGCCTCAGTCATAGAGACTTTGGTGAGTAGCAGCTCAAGATGCAACTTTAGCTGCAAAGTCTTTGGTTGGGGGGAGAGGAGCTAAGGGAGGGGGAATACCAGCACAGAGTGTTGAAGCAATGCTGGAGAACAACCAGCTGGACCAGCTGAGCTCCATAATTTGAGTGGAGCCCCTAGTCCAGAACAAACAATAAACAATTCCTCCCACTCAATCAGGGCAACAGAGTTCACTCAGTCTAAAGAGATTAAATCCCTCCCTCAGGGCTCAGGACATTGTTCAAGGTTAACTCAGACCCTGCTGCTGAAGAACCCAAACACTTCAGAGAAACAACCAGTGTTCCCTACTGACCAGCCCTTGGAATTACTAAACCAGGTAAACAAAGACTCTAGGATATTCAAAAGCAAAACTCTGAGAGCCAGTCCCCGCCCCCCCAAAAAAAGATTTTAGAAATCTGAATAAAGGCCAGCAAACAGGGGGCCCATGAAGAAATAATTAGCAGAAATAGATTCTAACCCAGAGAAATCTAGAACTTTTGAGGAGACTATAAATTGGTATCCAGCCCAGAAAGACTTCCTTGAAGAAAGCAGGAAAAAGTTTAAAAAAATCAATTGGAAAAACTGGGAGAGAAAATAAATACCTTACAAAAAGAAAACAAATCCTAGGAAAATACAATTAGACAAATACAAAAAGAAAATAACTTTCTCAGATCTTCAATTGGGCAAATGCAAAAAGAAAATGATTCTCTCAAAACTACATTTGGGCAAGAAAACTCCTTCAAAAATAGAATTGACCAACTAGAAAAGGAGTTGCAAAAGTAAATGAAGAAAATTCTTCTCTAAAAACAGAATGGAATTGATGGAAACTAATGACTTTATGAGAGAACAAGTTTCTGTTAAACAAGACCAAAAGATCAAAAAAAAAAAAAAAAACCAGAAGAAAGTGTAAAACACCACATCAGCAAAACCACTGACCTTGAGAACAGATCAAGAAGGGACAACCTGAGAATTATAGCCTTTCTTGAAAATATTGAAGAGGAAAAAAAAAGCTTTGACTTAATATTACAGGACTTAGTGATGGAAAATTTTCCTGATACCATGGAACCAGCGGGTAAAATAGTTCTTGAAAGAATACATCAATCCCCTCCAGAAAGAGATCCTAAAATGAAACACCAAGGAATGTTGTGGCAAAATTCCATAACTATAAGATAAAAGGGAAAATCCTGCATAAAGCCAGAAAGAAACAATTTAAATTCCAAGGAGCTACAATAAAGATTACCAAGGACCTGGCCACATCAACATTAAGGGATCAAGTGGTGGTGGAATGAGATATAACAAAGAGAAAGGGAGCATGGAATGCAGCCAAGAATCCACTACCCAACAAAGCTGAGCCTTCTCTTCCAGGGGAAAAAAATGGACATTTAATGAAATGGGAGACTTCCAATATTTCCTGGTGAAAAGACTAGGGCTAAATAGACAATTTGGACATCAAACAGGAGGCCCCAGAGACACAAGAAAAGGGAAAAAAAAGGTTAAAGAAAAAAAAAAACTACTATCCAATAAGATGAAATTGGTTATATAACTACTTGGGAGAGTCTCATAATTCTTGAGAATTGGAACTCTACTAGAGAGAACATACTTAGCCAGAAGTAATGGACAATCATATCTTTTCTATGAATCAGAATAATTTAAAAACAATACCTCCTAAAAAGTGGGACTGTAAGGAGATAGGAGGAAGAAGGAAACTGAATGGGGTAAATCTCATTACATCAAGAAGTATGAAAGACCCATTATAATAGAGGAGAAAAAAAGAGGAGGTGAGAACCCCTGAATCTTCATCTCATCAGACTTGGCTTAAAATTAATTTAGACACAATCAATTAAGAAACTTATCTTACCTTTCAAGTTCTAAAAGGGTAAAAGGGGAGGGGGGAACAGGGAGGGGAGTAAAGGGGAACTAACAGAATGAACGGAAGAAGGGGAAAATGGAAAGGGGAAAGAAAGGGGAGGGGGGTTGATCTAAGAAGACAAACACTGAAGGTGGTGGTATTCAGAAACAAAACACTGGGGAATATGGATAAAGGGAATAAAGGGGGGAAAATAAAAACAGAAGGAAGATAGCATGGAAGGCAATAAAGAGTTAGTAATTATAATTTTGAATGTGAATGGGATGAATTTTCCCTTGAAAAGTAAACAAATAGCAGAGTGGATTCCCAAGCATTTTTATCCAAGAGAGAGTGTTTATCCCAATAGCTGGACTCTTTGGGTTTATCAAAAAGCAGATTATGCTGCTTACAAGAAACTCATTTGAAGCAGAGAGATACATGACTAAGGTAAAAGGTTGGAGCAAATTATATTTTGCTTTAGCTGAAGGGAAAAAAGCAGGAGTAGTATCAATCCTTATCTCAGACAAAGCAGCTGCAAAAATAGTGTTAAAAGAGATAAGGAAGGAAACTATATCCTCCTAAAAGGTACCATAGACAATAAAGGAATTGCAGTACTAAATATGTATCCATCGAATGGTAGAGTATCCGAATTCTTAGAGGAGAAGTCGAAAGAACTACAGGAGGACATAGACAACAACACTCTACTAGTGGGAGACCTCATCTTGCAGCTCTCAGACTTAATTAAATCTCATCATAAAATAAATAAGAAGGAAGTTAAAGAGGTAAATGCATTATTTGAAAACCTAGATATGATAGATCTTTGGAGGAAATTGAATGGGGAATGGAAAGGAATATACTTTTTTTTTTCCTGCAGTACATGACACTGAAAAAATTGACCATGTACTAGGGCTTAAAAACCTAATGATCAGTTGCAGAAAGGCAGAAATAGTGAATATATCTTTTCATATCATATGCAATATTGGGCAAGGGAGATATACACCCAGAACTAATTGGAAACTAAATAACTTCATTTCAAAGAATGAGTGGAACAAGCAACAAATTGTAGAAAGAATTAATTATTGCATCCTAGATAATGGCAATAATGAAAAAACATACCAAAATCTATGGGGGTAAAGGGATATATTGTATATTTAAATGTTTACATGAATGAATTAGAGAACGAAAAAAATCAATGAACTAAATATGCAATTAAAAAATTAGAAAAAGAAAAAATTAAAAACCCCAATTAAATACAAAATTAGAAATTCCAAAAATTTAAGGAGAAATTAGTAAAATAGAAAGTAAGAAAACTATTGAACTAATAAATAAAACCAAGAGCTGGTTTTACAAATAAACCAATAAAATTGATAAACCTCTTGTCAATTTGATTAAAAAAAGGAAGAGGGGCGGCTAGGTGGATAGAACTCTGGTCCTGGAGTCAGGAGTACCTAAGTTCAAATCCAGCCTCAGACACTTAATAATTACCTAGCTGTGTGGCCTTGTGCGAGCCACTTAACCTCATTGCCTTGCAAAAAAATAAACTAAAAAAAAGATTGATTAGCATATTTTGCCACTTAACCCCATTTCACAAAAACCTTTAAAAAAAAGGAAGAAGAAAATCAAATTGCTAGTATCATAAATGAAAAAGGTGAACTCACCACCATTGAGGAGGAAATTAAAGTAATAATTTGGAATTATTTTGTCCAACTCTGCCAATAAATTTGATGATCTAAATGAAATGGATGAATATTTATAAAAATATAAGTTGCCCAGGTTAAATGAAGAGGAAATTAAAAACATAAATAACCCTATCTCAGAAAAAGAAATTCAACAAACCATTATTGCACTCCCTAAGAAAATATCTCCAGGGTAAGATGGATTCACAAGTGAATTCTATCAAGCATTTAAGGAATAATTGATTCCAATTTTATATAAACTCTTTAGAAAAATAGATGAAAACAAAACTCTGACACCAATATCATGTTGATACCTAAACCAGAAAGAGTTAAAATAGAGGAAGAAAATTATAGACCTAACTCCCTAATGAATATAGATGCAAAAATCTTAAAATCTTAGTAAAACAATTACAACAACTTATCACTAGTATAATACATCATAATCAAGTAGGATTAATCCCAGGAATGCTGGATTGGTTCAATATTAGGAAAACTGTTAGTATAATTAATTATATAAAAACAAACCAATTAGAAACCATATTATTATATCAAGAGATGCTCAAAAAGTTTTTCACAAAATACAGCAACCATTCCTATTCAAAACACTAGAAGGGCAGCTAGGTGGCACAGTGAATAGAGCACCGGCCTTGGAGTCAGGAGTACCTGTGTTCAAATCTGACCTCAGACACTTAATAATTACCTAGCCATGTGGCCTTGGGCAAGCCACTTAAACCCATTGCCTTGAAAAATCTAAAAAAAAAATACCACTAGAGAGTGTAGGAATATATCGATTGTTCCACAAAATAAGAAGTATCAATCTGAATCCATCAACAAGCATTATATGCAATGGGGAAAGGCTAGAGGTATTCCCAATAAGAACAGGGGTGAAACAAGGATGCTCATTACCACCACTACTATTCAATATTATATTATAAATGTTATCTTCAGCAATGAGGGAAGAAAAAGAAATTGAAGGAATTAGAATTCGGACCAAAGAGACAAAACTCTTACTCTTTGCAGTGGATATGATGGTATACCTACAGAATCCCCCAAAATCATGTGGAAAATTACTAGAAAGAATTAGCAAGCTTAGTAAAGTAGCAGGATATAAAATCAAATCTCATAAATCCTCAACTTTTCTATATATGATTAAAAAGATGCAGCAGAACAACTAGAAAGAGAAATCCTATTCAAAGTAACCTCAGACAAAATAAAATACCTTGGAGTCTACTTGCCAAGGAAGACTCAAAAACTTGTTGAAAACAATTACAAAACACTTCTCACACAACTGAAATCAGATTTCAATTGTTGGGCAAACATCAATTGTTCATGGATAGGTCGAGCTAATATAATAAAAATGACAATTCTATCAAAACTAAACTACTTATTTGGTACCCTACCAATGAAAATTCAAAAAAAATTACTTTAATGAGCTAGAAAAAGTTGTAAGTAAATTTATATGGACAAATAAAAAGCCAAGAATTTCCAGGGATTCAATGAAAAAAGTGCAAAAGAAGGTGGCATAGCCTTACCAGATCCAAAAATACATTACAAATCATCAGTCATCAAAACTGTCTGGCACTGGCTAAGACTTAAAGTTGTGAATCAGTGGAATAGACTAGGTGCAATAGCAGGAAATGAGTATCATAATCTGCTTTTTGATAAACCCAAAGATTCCAGCTATTGGGAAAACACTCTCTTTGATAGAAATGCTTGGGAAAAATGGAAGTTAGTATGGATGAAACTTTGATTGGACCAACAACTCACACCCTATACCAAGATAAATTCCAAGTGGATACAGGATGTAGACATAAAAAACAATATTATAAGCAAACTACACAATAAAGGAATAGTTTACCTGTCAAATCTATGGAAAGGAAAGCAGTTTATGACTAGGAAAGAGACTGTGAACTTCATTAAAAACAAATTAGATAATTTTGATTACATTAAATTAAAAAAAAAGTTTTGCATGGGCCAAACCACTGCAACCAAGATCAAAAGAATTGTAGCAAATTGGGAAACAACTATTACAAGTAGTATTTCTGACAAAAGACTCATTTCTAAAATATACAGAGAATTGAGTCAAATTTTCAAAAAAAAGTCTTTCCCCAATTGAGAAATGGTCAAAGGATATTCAAAGGCAATTTACAGCTGAGGAAATCAAAAAGATCCATTGTCATAGGAAAAATTGCTCTAAATCATTACTTATTACAAAAGTGCAAATTAAAGCATCTCTGAGATACCACCTCATAACTCTCAGACTGACCAATATAATCAGAAATGATAATGATCATTGTTGGAAGGGTTGTGGGAAATCTAGGACACTAATACATTGTTAGTGGAGCTATGAACTCTTCCAACCTTTCTGGAGAGAAATTTGGAATTATGCCCAAAGGGCAACAAAAATGTGCATACCCTTTGATCCAGCAATACTACCACTGTGTCTGTACCGTGAAGAGGTTATTAAAAAAAGTGTAAAAACATCATTTGTACAAAAATATTCATAGCAGCCCTGTTTGTGTTTGCAAAGAATTGGAAATTAAGTGAATGTCCTTCAATTGTGGAATAGTTTAACAAACTGTGGTATATGTATGTCATTGTATACTTTTGTTCTATTAGAAACCAGGAGGGATGGGAATTCAGGGAAACTTGGAAAGATTTGCATGAACTGATGCTGAGAGATGAGCAGAACCAGAAAAACATTATATACCCTAACAGCAACATGGAGGTGATGATCAACCTTGATGGACTTGCTCATTCCATCAGTGCAACAACCAGGGACAATTTTGGTCTGTCTGCAATGGAGAATACCATCTTTATCCAGAGAAAGAATTCTGGACTTTGAATAAAGACCAAAGTCTATTACCTTCAATTTAGGAAAGAAACCATTATCTTATTATGTAATTTTGCTATCTCTTAAGCTTTATTTTTCTTCCTTAGGGATATGATTTCTCTTTCATCACTTTCAACTGAGATCAATGTATACCATAGAAACAATGTAAAGACTAACAGAATGCCTTCTGGGGGGAGGGGACCAAGAATGGGGGAAGTAAAATCTTTATAAAAAAATAAAATATAGTCAAGAAAGAAAAAGAGTCCACTGAAAATAATCAGAGGTTATCATCCTTGGGACAGTGAAAATTTAGATAATACATTTTGTGGGCCAATTGCTTTCATTAATTAAATGCATAACATAATATGGATTCTGTATTATTCCTTGATTTGTGATTTTACTAATATGAACTGATGAATGGGTTTATTAGATGATGGTAGGCATGCCTTCATTATGGCATTTTCTGAAGTTCAGTGCAGTTCTCTCATGTATTCAAGTGAACAGGATTTTTTTCACCACTACTGAACTTCAGGCATTGAGGATATTCTAGCTGATGCTCCTTGTGCTTTTTAGTGACTCATTCAGCAACTTTTTCAGTGTGTGGGCATTAGTTTATTTTTTTTTTTTTTAGGTTTCTGCAAGGCAAATGGGGTTAAGTGGCTTGCCCAAGGACATGCAGCTAGGTAATTATTAAGTGTTTGAGACCAGATTTGAACCCAGGTACTCCTGACTCCAGGGCCAGTGCTTTATCCACTGCACCACCTAGCTGCCCTGCATTAGTTTAAATTTTAGTAAATATCCTGCTTTGACTTCTGTGGCAAGATACTTTCTGATGTTTCTTTCTCTTTCCTCCTGGTCATCACTTTTCTATATCACTTTTCAATACTGTCCAAGCACCTATTCACTGAAGACAATAATCACAAAGCAAAGACAAAATAATGTTTACTACTATAATGTTTACTACTGTAATTTACTCTGAAAGAGCTATTATTTCATCAATGTGGATAAACATTCCCACAAATTCATATTCCAAGTAGTCCTCACCTTACTAGATAAAATTCCTTAATTTATTTGGGATCAAAACATTTCATTAACAGTTTTATTTGATACAACAACCTTATGATATAGGTCTTCTCACTATATTTATAGTTAACCTTATGCTCAAAAAATTCAAGAATTGCCAAAGATCAATTAAGGAACAACCGAGCTAGAACTATAATACAGACTTGATTCCAAGTCAAATGTTCCTTTGATTACACAGTATTTCCTCAGAAAGTTTAGGATACATGGGTTTTCAAGGAGAATTAAACCCTCAGGTATGAAGGCTTGCCAATCACACATCAGAGCCACTCATCTAGCATTGGTGTTCACCTGTCATTAACCTTTCACCTGTTGCTCCAAAAAAAAAACAAAAAAACTGTAGCATATACAGTATGCTATACTTCTGTAAACTGTTGAGGGAGATGAACTTAACCAGGTTGAGGGTAGCTGCTGCATCTCAAATTAGGTGGTATTTACCCCCAAGCATGTGAAGACTTCCCCTGGAGGATTGGGCACATGAGATGGCAATTTATTTCAATAGCCATGAAGAAGGCTGAAGTAGGTACTGTGGAGAGCTTTGGTCAGACATTAAAAGTGCCAGTGTCTTCCTGTGCAGTCTGTGTCATTGCTAGTTATCCTGTCTTTTGTCTTGCCATTGGGCTTTGATGACTGAAAGTGAGACTGAGGCTTTGTACAATTCTACCTGACTTAAATCCAAATCACAAACAAATCAGGACAAAATAAGCAAACTTCTTCAAGTTCATAATTACAAGTACTTCTGCTATATGTCACCTCTTCTATTTATACTATCTATTCTTTCCTATCTGCTTTGTTCTTTTTTGTTGTTCTCCATTTCTCTTTATTTTATCTGTTGATGAATGGGTCACTGATTTAAAACTGGGAAATCTAATTTTACAAATAAGGAAACAGATCTTGAGAAGTGATATCCTCAAGGTTACACAGATAATAAGAAGCAAAATCAAGAACTGAACCCAGAACAACAAACTCAGCATTCACAGCTTTTCCCCATTATTCACTACTGAATTTTGACTTTATTGTTAATGTAGCTTAAGATTTATTGTAATTGATAACTAATGAGATCACATCCTTCATTGTAGATGGCAAATCAGTGAGTCACCTAACAAGTTCTGTAATGTTCATGGGATTTTTTTTGGTGGGGGGAAGAGAAATGCTCTAGGCAAATTTCAAAATCATATGCTAAGATATTCTTTCAGTTGCCTATATTTTTTCAGTGGTATCAGATGAAAAATATAATGGTTGAATTAGATGACCTCTAAAGTCCCTATGTACACTAGCATTTTGTGTCCTATAGTTCATGTAGATGAAGAAGGGTGCAAAAAGCCTGGATATTTAGAAATGATATATTACTATACATAATCTTTATGAAGAGGCTCCAAAATTTTAGATGAAACTGTGTCTGTATCTGTACTTTGAAAATGAAATAAATTGAGTCAATAATCAAAATTAAAATATTGGCAACTGAAAGTACAAGATAACAAAGAACGAACACAGATTTTTTTTCCCTTTAATTTATCCAGAAGATTTCCTGAGGTTCACATTGTACTTAGCACTGCGTAGCCTTTTCAGGGCATGGAATTACACTAGACCCGGTCCTAAAGTGATATCTGTCATTATTTTCTGATGGATAAGAAGTCAGAATTCAAAGACAGAGTTTGAGTATTCAATGTTTCTGAGCAAGCCATTTGAAAGTCAGAAACAATTGGAGATAATGTTGACAAGAGACTGAATTAGTTCATTTTGTTCAAGGCATGCAATCAATCCTGAGAGGGCCTTCTCAATGTTTGGCAGTGGCTGTGAAAATAAAACTGAACATGCTGACATGCCCTCAATGATACAGACATGATCTCATGGGGGTGCAGCTCTGCTAAAGCCAACCAGAGAAACTGGACAGAGCCCAAGAAAGGGTAATGAGCACATTCAGTGAGGCCAAGCTTCAGATAATGAGAGAGGAACTAAAAAAGCTTTATTTATAATGGAAAGGAGACAGGATAGAATCATCTTGAGAGTACCATTAAATATAGAGTATAATTAATAATAATAATAATAACAATAATAATAATAGCAGTTTATTCTTTGTAGTGGGTCCATAATAAGAACTTAAACAGGAACTTTGGTCTGTACTTGTCTCCTGGTTCTCTTTCTGTCCTCCAAGTCTTTCTATCTCTTAGCTATAGAACTCAGGAAGCTTCTATTCACTTGAAAAATATTGTTCACTGAGATCACAAACTGGAGCAGAAGGGAAACTTTTAGATTACTTAGTCTAATCTCTTGTTTTAGAAAATCAAAACCTAGGAACAGAAGGGTTAAAATAACTTAACTGCTAGCAGTTAGTGAAGGGTATACTTTGACTCTTAATCTAAAGTCTCAATCTATAGCACCCAGATAATCAAGTAATGTCTCAAAGTATTCAACGTCTGGCATGTATAATGGATAGGATTCTATTTGCCACAATGCCATAAAATAGCACATGATCATTTGATCATATTCAGAAAATAAGTTTGGGGGCAGGAGGTTTGGAGTGTATTTCATATTCTGGTTGACACCTGCTTCATTGATGTCACTAAAATTGATACAAGGAGATGAGGAAGTGCCCATTCACTATAGATTCAATCCTAATGGTGAACTTCTGAAAAGAAATGTAAAATAATAATATAAAATTGATAGGGATGATTGAATTTCAGAAATATATAGTTGGATGACATCAAGAGGATCACATTTAACTTAAATTGTTAAGGCTGTTCTATGCTGCTTTTTTTTTTTTAAAGAAATGCTTATTCCCTTTTCATCAAAAACATTTTTGACTGTCAAGATAATAAGCTTAATTAAGATTCACATTTTGAAAGTAAATTGACCTCCATTTGTGTGTGTTTCAGAACATACACCTTCAAACCTGTGATAAGGAAAAGGAGAAATGTTCACTATAACACAATTCAGTGCCTTAGGGTGCATGTTTTCTCTACCCTCCTTTAAAAACAAAGACTTAGTTTCTGCTAGAGGCCAGATGCTGGTCGAAAAATTGATCAGTGCTCTAATCCCATTTGTCAACTCCTATGTCTATAAATTTAGGAGCTTGAGATGAGGCCAGCTTTCTAATAAGAAATTGAAAGAACCAGGGTCATAAAACTCCATGAGTGAACCATTTCAAGATAGAAGTTTAAGAAAAAGAAAGGACTAGAGAGAGGAAAAGTAAGACAATCTCATCCAACTCCTCTTTAAGAGGGATACATTGGGGTTTTTGAAAGCAAGACAACATCCTCTTTGCCATCTACTTAGCCCCAATCTTGGCTCAAAATGGGAAATCATTTTTTAAATTTTATTGAAAAGTAGAGTAGAATAAATGCAAAAAGAAAAAAGTATGAAGATGTGGAGAAATGGTAGGAGGCAAAGAGAATAGTAAATCAGGAAGGTGCTTTCAAATTAGGTTCAACCACATTGTTGTTGTTCAGTAGTGGTGAACTCTTTGTCATCCATCTTTGGTGTCCACCTGTCACTCATCTAGGACTTGTGGCTCCATGAAGCTGTAACATGCACAGTAGGTATATGCTTGTAACTATTGAAGAAGATGAGTTTATCCAAGTTAAGGGGGCCTCAAACCCATTGATAATTTAGGGGGATATCTACCTACCCAACCATGTGAAGACTTATGTAGACAAAATGGTGTATGAGGACAATTTATCCTAATGATCATGAAGGTGGTTGTGGAAGGTCCAATGGAACATTTATAACTTAGTCAAACATTGAAGACATGGAAGTCATACACTTCATCCAAGGCCATCATCAATTGATTTTTGTCTTGCCACTGGTTTTGATGACCCCAGAAGAAAGAATGAAAATGATGCCTTTGTGGAACTCTACCTCACTTATATCCAATTCACCCAAAAGTCAAGATCTGACTCTGTGATGCTACTAAAATTCTTTGAAAATGAATGACAAACAACAATAACACAATTAAAATAGAGATGAAACAATCATTGCCCTTAATAGATAGATAAAACAAGTACATATATAAGCGTATACAATATATAAAATATGCAAAACATATGTGACATATCTAAGTATATGTTCAATAAAAAGTAGGAAAATATATAAATTAATATTTGGCTAAATGCTACATATAGAATTTAAGATCATGTTATGGTATCTACTATGAGACTCAATAATTAGATTGCTCGCATTACTATAGGGCTCTGTTCAGAAAAGAACAGAGTCTTAATAACTCTTTGTGACACATTTCTGCAGAATCTCAATGGTAACCAAGAATGACTTGGCAAGCACATTTCTCATGGCTTCTGTATCCTGAGATGGTTTACTCCAGGCTAGGCAATTTGGAATTATTGAGAATAGCTTTACTCTTATCCTTCTTATCTTGGGTTTCAATTCGTTTTTGCCACTTCATTTTTCCTTTCTACTTTTTTGGTCCCCCTATCCCAACTGCTTTAATTTGATTTTCAGTTAATCCTGCTATAATAGATTTAGCTTGTCCTTGTGCTTGGTTTCTGCCTTACATGCACCCTTGTGTTTAATCATTCTTTTACCTACCATCCTGGTTCACTGATGCTCCATTGATCTCCCATTGATATTGCAGTATAAATTACTTTTGCACAGGAACTACTACCGAGCTCTGACTCTGCTTATTAAATCCAGACTGAATATCTTCCAAGACAATAATTGTTAACATTTATAAAGTTCTGACTATGTGCCAGACATGTCTATTTTTCTTTCTTTTTAAAATAAATATTATTTCATTTGACCCTCATGAATTATTGGGGCTCTAAAATGAGAACCAAGGAAACTGACCAAAGAAGAAAAGTCAAAGACTTGATTTCATTTAGTTGGGAAAATATTCATAGGAGTAGAGTTTTAACTTATTTTTTAAATTTAATTAAGTACTTAACTAAGACTGAAAGGGATTAGGATCTGCCTCAGTGGAAGGAATAGCTGCTACACAGATAATATCACAGGTCCCTGAAGTATTACGCACTTTTAACAACAAAACCGATTAACTATACATTCACAACTATTTACAGCTTTAAAATGAATTTCAATGTTAAAAATGTCCATAATATATGTAAAGTGCCTTGCAACACTTAAGGTATTGTATAAATGCCAGCTATTATTAGTATTATTTATTGCTTCTATGTCCCTTTTCATTCTCTTTGTTCAGTTCTACATCTATACATTGTTCCTTTAATAGGCACAGTCAGTGAGCATCCTATCCTTTGAGTTCTGTTTTCTTTCCTTTGCATTATTTCAAATGTCTTTTCAAATGTCTTTTTATTCCTCAAATCCATCATTTTAAATTACATTATCACCCTCCATTGCAGTGATGTAACACAGTTTATTAAGTCATTTGCCAACTGTTGGTCAATTAGTTTGCTTCCAGTTCTTAACAATTACAAATAACAGTCATATATTCATTTGATAACACTTTTAGGCTGTTCCCAAAATAGGTTTATTGAACCAAAAGGTATAAGTATCTTTATGCTTCTTCAAATATAACATCATCAAGCCTTTATTAAGCATATATGTACTATTATATGTAAAACACTGAAGATGCTTAGGGAGATACAAAATATAATTAACATGGCCTTTTCCTCATGAAGCATATGACCCATTTAGAAGATATAACACAAGAATAAAATTATATTATGTTTCATGAAAAATGCAGTACAAAACTGCAAAACTAATACCAAGAGATCTAATAAGAAAGGTCCTTACCAAATTGATCAAAGTAGACTTGATGAAGAAAGTATGCTTTAAGATGGACTTTAAATGAGAAGTAGAAATTTGACAAATGAAGGAATTCTATACTCAGATTAAAGTATGAAAAGTACTGATATAGAGAAAGCAGGTTATTATGAAGGTACAGAAATCAGTCCAGTTTTATTGGAATAAAGAATACCTGGGCAATACAATAGGAGGTTTGACCAGAAATGTAATGTAGCATCAGATTGTTCTTGCTCAGTTGGTCTTTAGTCACATCTAACCCTTCATGATCCATTTAGGGTTCTTTAAACAAAAATAATGGAGTAGTCATGGAACTGAGGTAAGCAAGGGTTAAATAAGTTTCTAAGAGACATATAAGTTGTAAGCATCTATGGACAGATTGCAATTCAGGAAGATGAGTCTCCCTGACTCCAAACCTGGAATGATATCCATTGCACCATCTAGCTGTCCATTTAGTATCAAATCATGAAAGACAGAGGAAATAGAACTAGACTCAGTAGGTAATAGGGAGCCATAGATAAATATGAGAATATCAAAAGATTGGAAACGTCATTCTGATAATGTCATAAAAAACTGATATATGGAAACTGCTGAAACAGTTCAAATACATAGAACTACAAAATTTAGGATGGGGGAAATGACAAATTCCAAGGCTATGAAATATAACTATGCCCTAATAAAATTGAAGTAGGATAAGGAAAAATAATGCTGAGGTTCAGAGTTTGAGAAATGATGTTAATAAATTGTTAGGGGGATAGTCAAGTCTCTGAGGGTGATAGGGAGGCATGAGGTAGAAAGGATTCCTATGACACTAGTAAAGTTACTGAGAGAACTGAAAGAATAAAGAGGTTGAAATATGAAGGGACCAATATGAAGTTTATGATATTAATCCTTGATATATCATTCCAGATAACTAGGAAGAGATTTTTAGCAAACATTAAACATCCAAGTGATAGAAGGTTGAAGAGGTAGCAAGAACACAAAACAGCAATTTATTAATGATTAGCAAGTGTAACACTAAAAAAGAAGTTTCCATTCACTCTATATCCCATGTGAACTCTGGGCGAAGTGGACAGAAGTCTGAATTTCTCTGACTCTTCTATATGACCTGAAATTCCACAAGAGAGGAAAACTTGATTCAGTGTTGATTCAGCTTAGGTAAGGACTCAACTCAGTCCCATTCAACAAATGTTTATTAAAAGTCTATGTGGGGTGGCTATGTGGGGTGTAGTGGATAAAGCACTGGCCCTGGAGTCAGGAGTACCTGGGTTCAAATCCTGTCTCAGACACTTAATAATTACCTAGCTGTGTGGCCTTGGGCAAGCCACTTAACCCCGTTTGCCTTGGAAAAAAAAGAAAAAAAAGAAAATCTAAACGAAAAATTTAAAAAAAAAAGTCTATGTGCAAAGTATTATGCTACATACCAGTGAATAGAAAGAACAAAAGAACAAGAGTCCCTGACTTAAGGATCTTACATTTTATTTAGAGAGAAAAGTAAAAATAAAGACAATGGATATTTTAATTTTCCATATATTTTGTCCAATGGATCATTTGAAGTTTAATATTGTAGTTTTGGAAGTGATTTCCAACTGTGCTTATTACTTTATTCCAATGTATTTAACCTTGGCAAGGATTTACCTTAGAGATCTGCCTTGATGAGAACAATTTAAAGCAAGGGAGTCTAAGTATTTGCTGTAGCTTACTAATCCTACATATGTAACTAAGAAAGCCTCATATCTTCTGGAAGTCTTGTCCCATAACCCTCTTGTAGGAATTAATGATCCTGCTTTTCAATCCCTGGAGTGCTAATATGTACATTGAGGTTCAGAAAGATGCCATTGGGAATTAGTCCTAATCCAGTGCTGTGAATAGCAGCAGCAGAACAACTGGTAGTATGTCTACAACTTAGGGTAGTAAAAGAGAGTTATAAGAAATATAAGTTTTGTACATTACCATCCCATTCTAGGCTTATCGATTTCTGTTAATAATGATAATAATAATAATAATAATATGTTTACTATTATTGCTATTCTATTCCCAATGAAGCAAAAAAGAGCAAAGGCATATCACTGTACTGGACTTTGAGTATATAATAAAATTTCATCAAAGAATAATTTAAAAGGCTTTAAGTGTTCACCTTAAAAAATATTAAACTGGGAATTTAGTATGTTGCAAATAGGAATACTTAAGATCGCAAAAGTAATGTCGAAAATTCACTGTAAAAGAGAAGTCAAATGCTAGGTCATTGTCTAAATTACCAAGTGAATCCTTAGAAGTATGGTGTATAAATAACATAGCATAGGAACTTTCGAATTTTTGAAATCCTGCAGCATAAATATAAAGATTATAGCAAAAATGATTAATATGGCACCCATATATAACTTAGTAGATAGCTTTTAGGAGAGTTGCCCTGGGTCTGAGAATTTATATGACTCCCAATCATAGTCATTAAATATTAGAGGTAGTTTTGAACCCAGATCCTTCTGCTTTCTAGTCCAATACTTTCTGTACTGTGCAACTCTTTTAAATCTGGCCATGGTGTCACATAACTAAAATCCATGACTACTGAGAAGTCTGAGGGTAGATGGCTTGAGCTCAGTTGCTCTAAACTGCCTCTCTCTCTCCTTTCACCTTTTCCCTCCTCAACAGTGTTTTGCTCTACTATTTTCCCCAGGCTATTCTTTGCTGTCAATCCTTCTTTCCCCCTATATTTAATTTCCTCCCCTCCTACTTTTCAGTCAGGTAAGACAGAGTTCTATATTCAACTGATTTTGTATAATATTACCTCTTTTAACCAACACAATGAAAGTATAGTTCAATCAATGACCATCACCCATCTTATCTTTCCCTTCATACAACTCTTCATCTCTCCCTTCTTTTTCTTTTTCTCATTTCATAATTATTTTATGATATTTTCTCAAATTCTCTCCCTGTACCCTTTATTTATGTATTTTCCTTAGAATGCACTATTAGCGGTACAATTTTTCAGAATTGCAATTGTCATCTCATTGGAATGCTAACCATCTATCTTCATTGAATTCTTTATGTTTTCTTTTTCCCTTTTACCTTTTCTTGACATTTCTTGGGTTTTGATTTTGGAGAACATTTTTTTAATTTAATTCTGACCTCTATATGAAATCTGTAAAGTTTTCTTTTTCATTGAATAGCCATTTTTCCCCCTAAAAGTATTTTGCTGAATTTTGTTGGGTAGGTGACTCTTAGTTGTAGTCCTAGCTCCTTTGCCTTCTAGAATATCAGATTCCATGACCTCTTATCCTTTAATGTTGCAGATGCTAAATCCTATATGATTCTGATTGTGGATCCCCGTATTTGAATTCCTTCTTTTTAACTTCTTGCAAAATTTTTCTTTATCTTGATGATTTTGTAATTTGGCTATAATGTTCCTTGGAGTCTTTGTTTTTGGATCTATGTCCTGAGGTGATTAGTGAATTCTTTCCATGCCTATTTTGCCCTCTGATTCTAGAGTATCAAGGCAGTTTTCCTTGATTATTTCTTTTTTTTTGTTGCTGTTTATTTTTTTGTTTTTGTTTTTTGTTTTCTTTTTTAGTTTCTTGCAAGGCAATGGGGTCAAGTGGTTTACCCAAGGTCACATAGCTAGGTAATTATTAAGTGTCTGAGGCTGCATTTGAACTCAGGTACTCCTGACTCCAGGCTGGTGCTCTATCCAGTGCACCACCTAGTTGCCCTTCTTAATTATTTCTTGACGCATGCTATCCAGCTACTCTTTTGTTTATGACTTTTAGGTGATCCAATATTTTTGATACTTTCTCTCCAGGAACTATTTTCCAGGTCAATTTTTTATTCAATGAGATATTTTATATTTTCTTGTATTTTTTCATTCTTTTGAATTTGTTTGAATGATTCTTAATGTCTTGTAGATTCATTATCTTCCACTTGTCCAATTCTAACTTCTAAGGAATTGTTTTTCTCTGGTAACAGAAGGAAGGGAGAAATAGAATAGATTAAATTATTTCACTTGAATAGGTGTATGAAGGGAAAATGGAAGAGTGGGAGATGGGCATTATTTGAACCATACTTTCATCAATATCAGGTAAAAGAGGTAACAATATGCACAGTAAGTTGAATAATGAACTCTAACTTTTCTGACAGAAAACTAGGAGGGTGAAGAGATTAAGAATAGGGGGAAAAGAGAGCTGGCAGAAAACAACATAACCTGGGGAAAGTAGTAGAGAGAAACAAAATACAGTCGAGGAGGGGAAAAGTGGAAGTGAATAAGGATGGGGTGTTGAGTGTTTGCTGCTGTTAGAAGCCATAGGGCAATTTACCTCGTGTTGAATAAGATCTTAGAACTGGTGTATTACATACTCTGAGACTAATGGAATGCTTTTGCATTTCCATAGAACTATATTGAAGCACCTAGCAATTCTCATAATGGGAGTAGGCCTTTTCCCATGAGGTCTGTGAAGAGTCCTGATGCTGGTATTGACCAGCTCCACCACACTAAGGCTCAGACTTTCTGATTGCTTTGCTGAGGTGGGGTTTGCTGCTTTGCTTCTGGGATGCTTCCTCTCTTGGACTGCATCTCTTGGGCTGAAAGATTGTTTCCCACTATCTTTTTACTAATTCTCCTATCCAAATTTGTTTTGGGCTGCTATTTTATGGTTGTTTGGAGGTGAATGTGAGTATTGTTGATTTATTGCTTACTCTGCCACCTTGGCTCCTTGAAGAATATTCTTTCTCTTTTCAACTTGGTTTCCCTTAACTCCCTTCAAAATGACTGAGATGAAAAGTCAAAGCTTCCTTGTTAGAATTTTAAACTATATTTAATCAATTCAATGGTAACTTCTTTAAATAAATGATGAGATTATGAAAAGTAACTATATGTTGCAGTGGATAGTGCACTAGTTCACCCTGTAGTGAGACTTGGGTCTTAGACATTTACTAGTTGTGTGAATCTGGGGAAGTTAATTAATCTCTCTCAATCTCAGTTTTCTCATGTGTAAAATAAGAATGATATTCATCTGATAGGATTGTAGTAAAAATCAAATAAGATATTTGTAAATCTCTTTGTAAATTCTAGGTGAGGTTTTTGTTTATTAGTTTGAGAAGTTGTCCTACAGATATATTTTTAATGAAAGTCATGGAGTATTTTGGGATGACTATCCTTGATACACAGAGACTAACTGGATGGTAAATATTCTTTCCGATTTGGGAGTTAGGTTCTTCCTGGGGGACTGATGAATTGTTTAATTTTGAATTTTATCAATAGTTTTATAATTTCCTTTAAAAAAAGAGCAGGGAAAATTAGAATGCATCTGGTACTACTGCCTCTGGAAACAAGTTAAATTATTGTTCTTATAATCACAAGTTCCTGAACATAAACTCTTCTCTAATCCCCTCACAGAGAAGGAAAGGTAAGAAAATTTAAATCAGAAAGGAGTTGAAACAGTCAAAAAGTAGGGTTTGTCTCTGAGAAATCTTCATGGTCCATTCTCTTCATTCACACAGATACCATTCTATTTCATCACTTCTTATCCAGTCTAATTGCTTCCTGGTTCATCTCTCCTCACTCTAATCCATCCTTCATATGTCTATTAAAATGATTTTCCTACAGTGCAGGTCTGAAATGTAAAATATTAGGTGGTACAGTGGATAGAACACCAGCCCTAGAGTCAGTAGGACCTGAATTCAAATCATTTTAGACTCATAATAATTGCCTAGCTGTGTGACCTTGGGCATGTCACTTAACCCCATTGCCTTAAATAAATAATTTTTTTTAAAAAAGAAATACAAAATACTTCATTTGACATTCAAAACTCTTTCACAAGCTGTTCCCTTTCCATCTTTACTTTAATCCCTTCTAAGAATTCTATTTATAATGATCAGTTTACTCTTCTTCACAAAGGACACTGATGAACTCATCTCCATGTTTTTGTTGTAACTTTTCCAATGATTGTCCCCTGACAGAACTGGCCTTAGAAAAGAGGCAGTTTTCTCTATGTGTAAATTTGTGTATGTATATGTGTGAGAGACACAAAGATCAGAGACAAAGAGATAACAGTACAGAAACAGTAACTGAGATTGAGATAGATAAATAATAGATAAATAGATGAAAGTAATTGTGGAAAGGCTGCTTTTATCTAAAATAACTTATTCAGTATAGTTCTTCAGTGCCTGAATTTATACTATTTGAGATTCCATTGACTTAAACATTTTTATATCAAAATATTCCCTGTGTTTGACAGGAGACTGAGTTCTAGTCCTAGATTAATCTCTCAGTCTATCTAAAATGCAGTTTTTCTCATCTGTAAAATGAAGGTGTTGATCTAAATTTTGATGCTACTCATCTCTAAGAATTTTTATCAATCAAATTCCAAATCTCCAGTTACCATCTCATTATGCTTAATGAAAACAATGACATTTATACTTATGTCTTATAAGTAAACTTTATAACAAGTTAATTGTGAAAGAAAGAATTTTAACCCAAATATTCCCAACTCCAAGTATAACTCTCCATATAATGGCACATATTAAATCATCATCATGCATTAACACCTCAGCATTGATTATTTCATTGGATGCTTATCCCCAACATTATCCATAATAAATGGAATACTGGAGATATGTTCCAATGGGAAGGAGAAAAAGAATGAGTCCAAATGAACCATCATAATATGAGTCCTAGGATAGGGAGGGGCATCAACAGTTCATAGATGGATATAGAAAGGGTTAAGTAGAAGGACACCAAAAAAAAATCACAATTATACAGATAGTTGTGAAGAAATGAACCTTAGTTTTCTGCGAGTGGGTGGAGATCCCTTAAAGAGTATGTGGGGCTGTGCTTGAACTTCAAACACTGAATCTCTTTCCTGTCTGTAATCTTTTTTCCTCTTGACTGGCTCTGCTATCTATTCAACCCCCCCCCCCCCAATCTCAAGATTATGTGTAATCATGGAAGATATTACCTCAAAAGACAGGCTTATGACCAAAAAAATAGAGATATCTTGAGAAAACTACAAGAATTATTTGGAGAAATGAAATACCATTAGAAGTTTCTGAAAACTGAAGGGATAAGATAAAATATAAAATTGTCTCTTCAGAGATGTGGAAATACAATAGAACCATTCCTATGAAATAACTTTAAACCAAAATGTTAGGCTTAAGTTTGCATTCTTATGCTGAGATGGACAATAGAGATACAGACACAGCAGGAGAACATTTCCAACTAGTTTGTTCTTCAGGTGAAGTGTTTTAAAGAATCATTTTTGCAATTTTTTCCCTTAAACTAAACTTCTTTCATGCCCTTGTCACCCTCATTCAAAGCAATATAAGATGACTCAGCTTTGGGAGAAATGTGCAGGCACTGCATTCTTTATTGAAGACAATGTACTTCTTTTCTTGCTAAAAATCTCATAATGTGGTATCCGCTCAAAGGACAGTCTCTCTTATATCTCTGCCCATAATATGTCAGGGAAAGAAGCTCTTACAGTTTTTCTATAGTAAAATGGCTCTGTCTAGACTTGATATAATGTCAACTGCTCCCTCATTTCCTAACATTTTCTGAATTACCTGACTTCTGATTTCTGTTTCTAGGGGAAAGACTGAAGAAGTGCATCGAGGGAGAAAAATATAATGACATGCCCGTCCTCCAATGGCAGGTTTCTTGGGCCACTTGTCAATTTCCAAAAACATGTATGAGTGCTCAGACAGTAAACTACAGCTTCCAGGACTATCTATATCACTGAAAACATGATTGACTGAAAGAATCAAAGACAACTCTAGGTTTATATGTAAAATAGCAATCAAATTTGGAGTTGAGAAGGCCACTGACAGACCAGTCTATTAGCTGTTTCTGGGAGGGAATTATGGGGAAAAAAAGAGAATTTATCTTTTTCTTCCTCATTGCCAAGGTAACTATGTAATTATAGGAGATTCCAAGTCTCATTAGAGGTCTCAATGGTGAGTGCAGTAAATAGTGCGTTCCTAAAGGCAGTAAAAGAATCCACCAGAGCTGGTAAGCAGTAACTACACCTGTTGGGAGATATTTTTTCACCATGCAGTGATATTGTCAATATTTCACAATTTAGGGAGATTATTGGTCAGTAGATGGCATCTTACCCAACTCCAATTTCAATTAGAAAAGAGTGAAGAGAGTATCAGTAGAAGAGGACAAGCTTCCTAGTACAGTAGAATGACTAACCCACCAGCAATTAGACCATTAGAAGCTCAGGTCATCTCATCACTGGATTAAATGATCTGTCTACCACTAAAGCTACATCCTACAGCAAATTTCATGAGAACTTTATAATGGTGGAAAAGATTTCTCTCTCTAAGAATTAGAAAGTACCCCTATGACATATATATTCTCAGCACATATGCTTCACCATCATTGCTATTTTAGTTTGTACCCACTCTCCTCATGGGTATTATGAGTGCAAGAGGAGAGAGTACACTGTCAAATGAGAAGAATGCTTATGTAACTATTACTCTCACCATTCTGAGTAAATTTTTAAGAAAATAATTGAAATTTAGCTCATTAATATAAAAGGAGTACACTAGAAGAGGCTCAGGGAACATCATGACCTCTGGATAAATGCTTGATCTATAACTTGTACTTGGACTCAATCCAATCTACTTGAAAGAATAAAGGTAGTGAGTCTGGAGGGGCTGTGCAATTCACTTGCTTCTCACATTTGCTAAAACCTTCTATTCCTCCACTTACTTCCTGCTCAAAATAAGAACCATCAGGGAACAATTTTGCCATGTATAGTAATGACCAATAATTCAGCAAACATGTACCCTAATTCCTCAATTTTTGTGGGGCAATGCCTCTAGAAAATGGCATTAAAGTAAAAAAAATGTTTGTGTTGATCAACTGACCTTTGGAAAATAGATTAGATTCCCAAGACCATCAAAAATTATAATTTCCACTAGATTTTGCTGAAAATACAATTTTTCCACATATAATTATTTATAAGAAAATAGTAATACTGATATTATGCACTTTTCCTAACACAGTAATCATGAAATAATTAGTAACATGGAAAACATACATTCTTGCTAGCAGCTCCTTGAAATTCTGTAATCATTTTTCTAACGTCTCAATAAATACATTTTAAAAAATTGATTTCAAATAATACTATATTGTTATAAATCACCCTACCTTGGTTGCCCTCTGAAAATCAAGGGAGAGATTATTAGGATTTAAGTCAGAAGATGCCATGATGATTCAATATCACCTTCAACACCTTGAATTCACAGGGAGCTCTTCACCCTTTAACAAGACCTGTGAAACAACTAATAAGATTCCCACTATTCCATGAACTTACATATATTTCACCTCTTTTTTTATTAAGATTGACTATATTAAGTGCATACTACCTGCCCAGTACTGACCTATCTGCCCAAGACACTTAGATAAAAACAAAATAGCCCTCAAAGTCAAAAAGTTTAGTCCATTGAAAGAGATATGTTACAAAATCCATACAAAGCAAATAATTCAATATGATTTTGATATTTTCAAACCTCAACTTGAGATTTGGAAAAAAATAAGGATTCTAAGCAACAGTTCTGAGGAGAAAATTACTTCCATGAATGAAGTTCAGACTGTGCTGAATTCACAGAGGTAGGAAATGGAGACTCATGGGTGAGAGTCATGGAAAATTCAGGACAGTTTGGAGAGAGCATAGAGTATAGAAATGCTGATTAGAGAGATAAAAAAGTATATAGAGGTGGATTTGATAAAGGCTTTAAACGACTGGAAGAGAGTGTGAATTTGATTCTAAAGATAATAGGGAACCAATCCTTGAGGAAGTGATATAAGTATATTGAAATATTAAGAATATCACTTTGGCAGATACTTAGAGCATGGGTTAAAGAGATGACAAATATGAGGAAAGAGGTGAACATTCAAGAAAAATTTCAAAAGAGATTTCAAAAGTTCAAGAGACATGTGATAAGAACTGCATGGCAGTAGAGAGAATGGGACAATTTCAAGAAATATCATGAAAGCTGAAATGACAGCAGGCAATAATCAACTGGATATGACTTTATTGTAAATCTGGGTGACTGAAAGAGTGGTGATTCTCATAACAATCTAATGAAGATCGGAAGAAAATTGGATTTGGAAAGAAATATGAGTATTGTTTTGGGGTACCTAAGTTTAGACTGTCTAGGGCCAAGGATAGGTATTAGTCCAGGATCAGGAAAACTCATTTTCCTGAGTTCAAATCTGGCCTTAGACATGTACTATCTCTGGGACCCTGGGCAAGTAACTTAATACTGTATGCTTTAATTTCTTCAGTGGTAAAATGAATTGGAGAAGAATATGGCAAACCACTCTAGGATTTCTGCCAAGAAAACCCAAATTGGGGTCATGAAGATAAGGTATGAATGAAAATGACAGAACAACAATAACAAAAATCACCCATTAGAAAAATTAATTAAAATGATAGTTTATGATACAAGACTGTAATTCAGGAGAGAGATATGGTTTGGTGATATAAATCTCAGTATCATTTGCACTGAATTGATAATTGAATCCATGGAAACTGAGATTGAGTGTAGCTGAAAAATAAAATAGGTTAAGGAAAAAGCCTTTGGGTACACTCAATTAGGTAAGGAGAGGGAGGTGGGAATAAGGTGATAATCCAGAAAAAAGGAGACTGAGAGTGCTTAGGTTTGACAATGTACTTCTAACATAAAATGCCTAATTTTATCTCATTTTTTTATTATACCACAGATCAAATAATGTATGAGTTAGTATTTCTCTCTCACAAAGCTATAGAAAGCTATAGAAACAAGCATGGCTTTTATCCCATAACTCTATTTAGGTTGCTCAGTGGATAGGGCACCTTGGTCTAGAATAACAATAGCTTGAATTCAAATCTGACCTCAGATAATTACTAGTTAAATGATGCTGGAAAACATCCTCTGTTTAGCACAGTTTCTCAGCTTTAAAATGAAGATAATAGGTGCATATGCTTTCCAGATTGGTTCTGAGGATCAAATGAGATTATTGTAAATCACTTAGAAAAGGACCTGGTACACAGTTGTTGTTTAATGAAAGCTTTTTTCCCCTTCCTCTTCTGTGTATTGGGATATCAATGTACATTTATTATAAAATATTATTAATTGAATTCACCAAGAATGAATTAAACACCTTTTCTGAACAAGATTCTAGTTTAGTTGCTGGTATATAAAAAGAAATATAGGACAGGAATTGTTTTCAAGGAGTTTCCATTATCTACGAAGTTATAACATTTGAAAATGGAAATGTATGTATGTATATATCTATATTTATAAATATATTTGTTCATATGCATTCACCTGCATGCATGTATATCTATACATATATATACATTTATGTCTTGTATATGTGTGTCTAGATATGTACATGTATTCCCATAAATATATATATATATTAGAATGTATTATACAAAGAGATACATATATAACAGACACATGTATAAAACTTATATAATGTATACATATGTACAGATAAATATATATATATATATATATATATATATATATTTGATGATACTATTTTGATACTATTTGATGATTCTATCATTCGAGGCTTGTCTGAATCTTCATAATCCCATTTGGAATTTGTTTGCCAAAGATACTAGAGTAGTTTGTCCTTTCCCTTTTCAGCTCAGTTGAGGAAACTAAGACAAGCAGGGCTAAATGATCATATAGCTGGTAATTGTCTGAATCTGGATTTGATCTCAGATCTTCCTGCCTCTAGACCTCTCACTATATTCACTATGCTATACAACTGTCCCATATATTTTATATGTATATGCATATATATGTTTATACATAAACACAAATACATGTTAATAGGAAATATATACAAGTAGAGATATATATGGATATAAAAATCCAAAATTTTGTGATATTATTAATAATTGAAGGAATCAGGAAAGGTTTCTTACAGGTGGGGATATTTGTGTTAAGTTTTAAAGGAAGGTTGTGATTCCAAGAGGTTGACATGAGAAACAAAAGCATTCCAGATATAGGACACAAACTGTAAAGACACAGAAAACAAAGAGAACAGCAATAAAACAGATACAGGTGATGCATAAAGGATCAGATGAGATTTTATGTTATGTAAAGCAGCTTTTAAAACTCAAAGCACTATAGAAATGCTAGTAAGTAGTAGATGTTTTCCTCATCTTTATCACTGTAATCAAATATTTTGGTACCATTATCAGTAAACTGGACTAGAGACAGATTTTGAAGGGTTTGAAATGCTAAGCAAAACAATTCATATTTTTTTTCCTGGAGACCTATGGATAACAGTGAGCCACTGAAGTTTCTTGAAACTTATTTGTACAATTGGCATATCAATCTGCTAATGGTGTGGAAAAATGAATGAAAGAAGGGAGGAATTCCATGTGGTAAGAGTATCATATAATCGAGCTAAGGGCCTGATTTGGAGAGGTTGTACTGAGAGTCCAGAGAAGAACTGGATACCACAAAAATCAGAGAAATAGACTACAAAACTTAGCAATTTTTTGGATCAAATAACCCATAGAAGAGTGTTGAAGGAAAATGAAGAGTCAAGGATGACTTCTGGGTTGTGAGCCCAGGTGATTGGAAGACTAGTGGTGACCATGAAAGAACCAGGGAAGCTGGAGAGGGGAGGGTTTTGATGGAAAGTTGATGAGTTCAGTTTTGAACATGTGAGGTTTGAGCAACATAAGGTAGAGACATCTAGCAGGCATTTATACATGCAAAACTAAAGCTCAGGAGAGAGATAAGGCCTAAATGTATAGATCTAGAAGTCATTTGCCTAGAAATCAAAGATATATCTGCAGGAGGGGCTATAAAACTAAGGAGCAACAACTAATTGTATGAATCCCAAAAAAGAGCAGCCTCAGCAAGGCATTGTTTTGATGTTATAATGTGTTGTTATAATGTACATATATTCAATTGATATTTTTCCTTCTTTGGAAGAATCCTCCTTAGCTAAAAAAAAATTTCTGAGATCTCACTTCGCTCTTCTCCAAATCCAAATGAAGAAAATTGAAGCATGGTAAAAAAAATTTCTGGAGGTTTTGGGGCTTTAAAGAGCCCTAAACCACACAAGATGGAAAGTGTACACACAGACACAAACACACATATATGTATATATTTATATACACACATTTTTATATATATATATATATATATATATATATATATATATATATATATAATATATATATAATATTCCAATTTCACCAGAAATAAGGGTAAATTTAGGGACAGTGCAGGTGCCTTTTGTAAAATCTTATCAACTTCTGTAAAATTAATAGAAATCCTGCAGATTAGGTACACCAATGTATCTTGATGACATAGGAGATGCTCCAGGCTTCATGGAGTTTGTGGTGAAGCTTTATGCAAATAGGTACAACTGAAAGGAAAAGATTGGGGTATTTCTGTTTGCAATCCACAAAGACTATAATCTTCAATGAGTTTTTTTTTTTTTAATTTTTTTGCAAGGCAATGGGGTTAAGTGGCTTGCCCAAGGCCACACAGCTAGGTCATTATTAAGTGTCTGAGGTCAGATTTGAACTCTGGTACTCCTGACTCCAGGGCTGGTGCTCTATCCACTGTGCCACCTAGCTGCCCCTCAATGAGTCTTTTTTGTAAATTGAGAGTAAATTGGGCCATAAACAGCCTCTAGAAGGATAAAACTTTTATCTGGCATTTCATCACCGAAGCTATAAAGTATTGTAACTATTGCCTAATTAAGAGATGGCTTCTTTAAAATGCTGTATTTGTTTTCATATCACAGTCATGTCAAAATATCCCCACTTTATTCCTACCTCTTGCAGTAAAAACGAAAAAAGAAAAGCAATTAAGTGAAATCCACCAAGTCAGAGACATATCTGAAAGCATATATAATATTCTGAACCCACATTTACTTCTTTCTTAGGGAATGGTAATAATTAAGTTACCACTGTTTCCATTCAAAATTGATTTGGTCCTATTTGGGGATACATAGGGCAGAAGGACTGTGTTTTTTGAAGCCTTTGGACTTAATCTATTTTCTTTCAAAGTATATTCTTGTGTTTCCAGATGTTTTCGACAAATAATGACTTTTTCCCCAATTTATATTCTCCAGTTTAACCAAGAGGGAGTTGCTGAGTTTGTGACTCTCATCTACCTTGCCTCACTGAACTATCTCTCTACTTTTTAAAGAATTCCTACTATTTTAATGATTACTCTTTATAAGATAATTTGTGGTCTGGGACAGTTATTCCCTTTTCATTGTGATTTTCATTTTCCCCATGAGAGTCTTTTAGTATCTAAACCTTTTGTTCTTCCCAATGAATCTTCTTATTATTTAGTCTAACTCTATATAATATCTCTTTGGCAGTTTTAGTGGTATAGCATAAAATGTGTAAATTAATTTAGGTAGAATTGTCATTTACATGATATTGTCACAGCCACATCATGAGAATGAATTTACTTCCAAATATTAAATTCTCCATTATTTATTTAAGAAATTATTTTAAAATTATATGTATTCACAATCGTTCCTGATCAGAGTTGTCAAATACAAACAGCAATATAAATATCTTCTCCTCTCTAGATTTCCATGACACTACTATTTCTTCATATCTATCTAACTCTTCCTTCTCAGAATTGTTGCTTTTTTTCTGGGGACCCATCCAAATCATGTTTTCGAATTATGGTACACCCCAAAACCTTATACTGGGATTTCTCTTTTCTGTCTATACTCTCTCATATAATGGCTTCATCAACATTCAAGGATTTATTACCTTTATGTAGATAATTCTAAGATTTAAATGTACAGCCTTAGTTTATCTCCTGAGCTACAGTTCTACATTACCAGATACATGTTTGTCAGTTTAAATAGCATGTTTGATGAAACAAGCATCTCAATTTCAACATATTTAAAACTGAGCTCATTATCTTTCACCCTGATCCACTCTTCTTCTGAATTTCTAACGAGGGTGTCCCCATCCTTCCAATCACCTCAATTTGATCTCTGAGTCTCTCTCTAACTCTCCCAAAACTCTCAAAATGTCTCTCTCACCTCCCTTTTCTTCACATCTCTGCCTTAATGTCATTACCCCAACTGGCTTAATTCACTATTTTCCTGATTTCTCCTTTCCTCTCTAATCTATCCTCCACATATCTGCCAGTTATTTTCCTAACTCTGACTTCCAATTAATTTTCAATAGAATCAAATATAAATTTCATTTGATATTTAAAGTTTTTTCCTCACTAGACCCATCCTGCCTTACTTCTTACTATACATTTTAGTAAAACCAAACTGCTCTCTCTAATGTTCAAACAAATAAGTAGGCTAACAAACAAACAATCAGCATAGACAAGGGAGGGATACAGAATGGAAACAGTATTGGCACAACAGAGGGAGTATTTTCTTTGGTCTTTCTCCTTCCTCTTGAGGAACACAGTTCTCTATCACTATTCACTGTACCATTGCACAACTGTGCTCCTCACCAAAAATGTATGTACATTAGCTAATTCCCGATTTCCTTCAAGAGTCCTTAAGCACCATCTTTTACATGAAGCCTTGATGTTTTTCTCTGACATCCTCCACTGCAGAATATTTTGTATCTGTTTTGCCCATGTTTCATTTCTAACTGTATGGTACATATTGTTTCCCATTATTTCAATGTAAGCTCCTTGAAGGCAAGGCTTGTTATTCTTAGATCCGAAAGCAGTGCCTGGAACCTAGGATTTTTCAGGTGATTTCCAGAAAGATTGAAGCAATTCACTTCTCTGTAAGTGGAGTGCTTATTGACTGACTGATTGATTGGAAGTTTATGTCTTTCACTTCTTTTTGTCTCCTAGACACTGAGCAACATGCCCTGTAAAGAGGAAGCAATCAATCAATGTTTGTCAGTGATTATAATGGTTGACATGTTTTCTATCAAACAAATAATTTATGTGCTCCCTATTAAAATTCTCTGGGGCAGGAGGAAGATGATTTAACTTCCCTAAATTTGATCTTCATCATACCATGGCTGACAAGTGCCTTCCTCTTACAGTTCACATTCTTGTGATTCAAAATTTCCTTTGAAAATCATTTTCCGGGGGACTTCCGGCCAAGATGGCGGAGAGAAGACAGGCACAGTTCTAAAGTCTCCTGATCTCTTCCCCATCTATCACATGAAACAAACCTCTTAAAAGAAATCCGAACCAGGAATCCAGAAAGAAAAGCCAGGAGAGGAAAATCTACCTCAGGATTTGTCTCCCACAGCAGCCTTGGCTGAGTACCAGCAGGTGAGTCTGAGCTCCCAGGGAAGATCAGCCAGACCAACAGCTGAATCAGAACCAGGAGTCTGAGGGCCCGAGAGCCGGACCTGCTGGATCAGCGGTGGGGCTGGACAAAGGGGGCTTGGGTCCGCGGGGAAGCAGAGGTGCTGGTGTTGGTGCTGGCCCCCTGGAGCTTGGGGAAGGGGCTGCGGGGAGAGGTCTGGTGCAGGACAGCTGCGGACACCATACCTGGGCTCCTCAGGTCTGAGAAACTCTGAGCCCACACCTCCATTGCACTGAGGCCTCCTCCCAAATAAATGCAAATTATTTCTGCCTCAGGCCCAGGTGTATGAGCAAAAGAACCAGCCCAGCTGAGGAATCAACTCAGGCCAGGGTAAAGCCCACCATTGATTGAAGACAAAATAATTCAATAGCTCCAATTCCCTCCCTCAAGCAAAGGGAGAAGGCCTCGCAACCAGAGAGGGCAACCAGCACCTCTTACAGGGCAGCCAGAGAAACTGCACTCAGTAAAGCCTTTAGAGGTAAACCAGCCCCACCCAACGCAAGGTCTTAGCATAATGAAGAGGGGTCAGCAGAAAGGTGGATCCATAGAAAAATTCCTGGAAGGTAAAGACCCCAACCCAGAGAGACCTGGAACATCTGAGGAGAATACAATCTGGTCTCCAGCACAGAAAGACTTCCTTGAAGAAAAAAGGAAGGAGTTTAAAAATCAACTGGAAAATTTGGGGGAGACAATTAATACCTTGCAACAAGAAAACAAAACCTTAGAAAGTACAATTGGACAAACACAAAAGGAGAATAAATCTCTCAGATCCTCAAATGAGTAAATGCAAAAAAGAAATTAATTCTCTCAAAACCTCAATTGGTCAAATGGAAAGCTCCTTCAAAAGTAGAATTGACCAATTAGAAAAGGAGTTGCAAAAGTTTAATGAAGAAAACTCCTCCCCCCAAAAAATAATGGAGTCTACAGAAACTAATGACTCCACGAGACAGCAAGAGTCAGTTAAACAAAATCAAAAAATAGAAAAAATAGAAGCAAATGTGAAATACCGCATCAACAAAATCACTGACCTCGAGAATAGATCAAGGAGGGGAAACCTGAAAATTATAGGACTTCCTGAAAACATTGAAGAGAAAAAAAGCCTGGACTTAATATTACAGGATATAGTGATGGAAAACTGCCCTGACATCATGGAATCGGAGGGCAGAGTAGTTATTGAAAGAGTCCATCGATCCCCACCAGAAAAAGATCCTAAAAGGAAAACACCAAGAAATGGTGTGGCCAAACTCCAGAACTATAAGATAAAAGAGAAAATCCTGCAAGCAGCCAGAAGGAAACAATTTAAATATCAAGGAACCACAGTAAGGATCACGCAGGACCTGGCTGCATCAACTTTAAGGGATCGAAGGGCCTGGAATGAGATATTTCGAAGAGCACAGGAGCTTGGAATGCAGCCAAGAATCTACTTTCCTGCAAAGCTGAGCCTTCTCTTCCAGGGAAAAAGAGGGACATTTAACGAAATGGAAGAATTCCAAAAATTTCTGATGAAAAGACCAGAGTTAAACAGAAAATCTGGATATCAAACAGGAGGTTCAAGAGACACATGAAAAGGTAAAAAAGGGGGGGGCGGTAAAAGCAAAAAAATGCAATCCAGCAAGTTGAAACTGGCTATATCCCAGCATTGGGGGGGGGGGGGTAAGAGACTCTCATAAATCCTGAGTATCCTGAGAAATGTAACTCTAACAGAGAGAATATACTTAGCCAGAAATGCTGGACATCCATGACCTATCCATGAGACTGAAATCTAATGGGATGTAACTGGCTTTAACCCCACTTGGGAGAAAGACTCTAATAACTCTCAGGAATTTGGACTCTATTCAACAGAATATACTGAACTAGAAGGGACAGACACTCAGAATTTTCTATGACTTAGATAGAAGGATCTAAAAAAAAAAACACTACCTCCTTAAAAAGGGGGACAAAAAAGAGACGGGAGGAGGGAGGGGATTGAATAGGACAAATCTCATTACACTAAGAGGTACAAAAAACCTATGGTAATAGAGGGGAAGAAGGGAGGAGAGGAGAAACACCTGAATCTTCTTCTCATCAGACTTGGCTTAAAGTCAACCTATACATACTCAGTTAACTTATAAAACATCTAACCTTTTAAGAAGTAAAAGGGGAAAAGGGGAGGGGGAATAGAGAAAGGTAAGGGGAGTGGAGGAAATAAGGGGAAATAACAAAAGGAAGGGAAGGGAACAGGGAAAGGGGAAAGAAAGGGGAGGGAGTGATATAGGAGGGGAAACACACTGAAGGGGTTGTATTCAAAAACAAAATACTGGGGAATATGGATAAAATGGGGGGAAAGGGGGAAATACAAACAGGGAAGATAGCACAGAGGGCAATAAAAAATTAGTAATCATAACCTTGAATGTGAATGGGATGAAGTCTCCCTTAAAACGTAAGCAAATAGCAGAGTGGATTAAAAACCAGAATCCTACAATATGCTGCTTACATGAAACTCATTTGAAGCAGAGAGATATATATAGAGTAAAGGTAAAAGGTTGGAGCAAAATATATTTTGCTTCAGCTGAAGTAAAAAAAGCAGGGGTAGCAATCCTTATCTCAGACAAAGCAGCAGCAAAAATAGATAGCTTTAAAAGAGATAAGGAAGGAAACTTTATCCTCCTAAAAGGTACCATAGACAATAAATTCATTTCAATATTGAATATATAAGCACCCAGTGGGACAGCACCCAAATTCTTAGAGGAGAAGCTGAAAGAATTACAGGAAGACATAGATAGCAAAACTCTACTAGTAGTAGACCTCAACCTCCCGCTATCAGATCTAGATAAATCAAATCATAAAACAAACAAGAAAGAAATTAGGGAGGTAAATAGATTGTTAGAAAAATTAGATATGGTAGACTTATGGAGGAAACTGAATGGGTATAGGAAGGAATATACCTTTTTCTCTGCAGTACATGGAACTTATACAAAAATTGACCATGTACTAGGACATAAAAACCTAATGATCAACTGCAGAAAGGCAGAAATAGTGAATACATCTTTCTCAGATCACAATGTAATAAAAGTCATATGCAATACTGGGCCAAGGAGATATAGACCCAGAGCAAATTGGAAACTGAATAACCTCATCTTAAAAAATGAGTGGACCAAAAAACAAATTATAGAAAGAATTAACCATTTTATCCTAGGTAGTGATAATAATGAAACAACATACCAAAACCTATGGGATTCATTCAAAGCAACATTCAGGGGATATATTATAGCTCTAAATGCTTATATGAATAAAATGGAGAAAGAAGAAATCAATCAACTAAACATGCAACTAAAAAAATTAGAGAAAGAGGCAAATCAAAAATTCCCAATCAAATACCAAATTAGAAATTATAAAAATCAAAGGAGAAATTAATAAAATTGAAAGCAAAAAAACTATTGAATTAATAAATAAAACCAAAAGTTGGTATTATGAAAAATACAATAAAATTGATAAACCTCTGGTCAATTTGATTAAAAAAAGAAAGAAGAAAACCAAATTGCTAGTATTATAAATGAAAAAAGGTGAACTCACCACCAATGAAGAGGAAATTAAAGTAATAATTCAACATTATTTTGCCCAACTTTATGCCAATAAATTTGATAATCTAAGTGAAATGGATGAATATTTACAAAAATATAAGTTGCCCAGGTTAAATGAAGAAGAGATTAAATACCTGAACAACCCTATCTTAGAAAAAGAAATTCAACAAGCCATTAGTGAACTCCCTAAAAAAAAATCTCCATGTCCTGATGGATTCACAAGTGAATTCTACCAAACATTTGAGGAACAATTGGTTCCAATCCTATATAAACTCTTTGGAAAAATAGGGAAAGATGGAACTCTGCCTAACTCTTTCTATGAAACCAATATGGTGCTGATACCTAAACCAGGAAGAGTTAAAATGGAGAAAGAAAATTATAGACCTATTTTCCTCATGAATATAGATGCAAAAATCTTAAATAAAATCTTAGCAAAATGACTACAACAAGTCATCACTAGGATAATACATTATGATCAAGTAGGATTTATACCAGGAATGCAGAGTTGATTCGATATTAGGAAAACTGTTAGTATACTCAATTATATCAATAACAAACCTATCAGAAACCATATGATCATATCAATAGATGCTGAAAAGGCTTTTGACAAAATACAACATCCATTCCTATTAAAAACACTAGAGAGTGTAGGAATAAATGGACTGTTCCTTAAAATAATTAGCAGTATCTATCTGAAACCATCAACAAGCATTATACTCAATGGGGAGAGGCTAGAGGTATTCCCAATAAGATCAGGGGCGAAACAAGAGTGCCCATTATCGCTACTACTATTCAATATTGTATTAGAAATGTTAGCATCAGCAATTAGAGAAGAAAAAGAAATTAAAGGAATTAGAATTGGGAAGGAAGAGACAAAACTCTCACTATTCGCAGATGACATGATGATCTACCTAGAGAATCCCAAGAAATCATCTAAAAAACTACTGGAAACAATTATCAATTTTAGCAAACTTGTAAGTTATAAAATAAACCCCCATAAATCCTCAACTTTCCTATATATGACTAGCAAGAAACAGCAGGAAGTGCTAGAAAGACAAATTCCATTCAAAGTAACCTCAGACAGTGTAAAATACTTGGGAGTCTATTTGCCAAAACAGACTCAGAATCTTTTTGAAAACAATTATAAAACACTTCTCATACAAATTAAATCAGATTTAAATAACTGGGCACATATCAACTAGTCATGGATAGGTAGAGCTAATATAATAAAAATGACAATTCTATGAAAACTAAACTATCTGTTTAGTGCCCTACCAATCAAAATTCCAAAAAATTACTTTAATGAGCTAGAAAAAATTGTAAGTAAATTCATATGGAGAAATAAAAAGTCAAGAATTGCCAGGAGCTTAATGAAAAAAATGCAAATGAAGCTGGCTTAGCACTACCCGATCTAAAATTATATTATAAAGCATCAGTCATCAAAACTGTTTGGTGTTGGCTAAGAAATAGACTGGTGGACCAGTGGAATAGACTAGGTGTAAAAGCAGAAGAGGATTATAGCAATCTGCTGTTTGATAAACCCAAAGAGTCAGGCCACCAGGATAAAAAACTCCCTCTTTGATAAAAACTGCTGGGATAATTGGAAGTTAGTATGGAAGAAACTTAGATTAGACCAAAACCTCACACCCTTTACCAAGATAAGATCCAAATGGTTACAGGACATAGACATAAAAAACAATACTATAAGAAAATTAGAAGACCAAGGCCTAGTTTACCTGTCAGATATATGGAAAGGGGAACAGTTTATGACTAAGGAAGAGTTGGAAAACATCACTAAAAACCAATTAGATGATGTCAATTACATTAAATTAAAAAGTTTTTGCACAGGTAAAACCAATGTAATCAAAATCAAAAGAAAAGTAGTAAATTGGGAAACAATCTTTACAACTAATGATTCTGACAAAGGACTCATTTCTAAAATATACAGAGAACTGAGTCATATTTTTAAAACAAAAAGCCATTCTCCAATTGACAAATGGTCAAAGGATATGCAAAGGCAATTTACAGATGAGGAGATCAAAGTAATCTATAGCCATATGGAAAAATGCTCTAAATCATTAATTATTAGAGAAAAGCAAATTAAAGCTTCTCTCATACCTTTCAGATTGGCCAGTATGACCAGGAAGGATAATGATCATTGTTGGAAGGGATGTGGGAAATCTGGGACACTATTACACTGTTGGTGGAGCTGTGAACTCATCCAACCCTTCTGGAGAGCTATTTGGAACTATGCCCAAAGGGCAACAAAAATGTGCATACCCTTTGACCCAGCAATACCACTACTGGGTCTATACCCTGAAGAGATGAGGAAAAAGTGTAAAAACATTACTTGTTCAAAAATATTTATAGCAGCCCTGTTTGTGGTGGCAAAGAATTGGAAATCCAGTAAATGCCCTTCAGTTGGGGAATGGTTAGGCAAACTGTGGTATATGTATGTCATGGAATACTATTGTTCTATTAGAAACCAGGAGGGATGGGATTTCAGGGAAACCTGGAGGGATTTGCATGAACTGATGCTGAGTGAGATGAGCAGAACCAGAAAAACACTGTACACCCTAACAGCAACATGGGAGTGATGTTCAACCTTGAAGGACTTGCTCATTCCATCAGCACAACAATTGGGAATAATTTTTGGCTGTCTGCAAAGGAGAGTACCATCTGTATCCAGATAAGGAGCTGTGGAGTTTGAACAAAGTACAAGGTCTATTCCCTTTAATTCAGAAAAAAAAAACCCAGATGTCTTATTGTTTGATCTGGTTACCTCTGAGAATTCTGTTCTCTTTTAGGACATGATTTCTCTCTCATCACACCCAATTTGGATCAAGGTACAACATGGAAACAAAGCAAAGACTAAGGAAGTGCTATCTGTGGGGTGGGGGTGGGGGGAGGGAAGCAAGATTGGAGGAAAAGTGTAAAACTCAAATATTATCTTTAATAAAAATTTTTAAAAAATCATTTTCCCCTGCTACCTTGTGACAGACTATCATTCCTATCTAGCTTTGCTTTGACTGTACCCAAACAATTCTTCCTCTACCTCTGCTTTCCATTGTACATTATCTTCTGTTAAAACATTTCCCTTTTATCCTATACCTTTTCATCTTATATTTCCTCCATCTTTATGAATTCACTAAAACTGAGCTTTCTTGTAAAGACATCATTTCTCTTGGAACTCACTCTTCCTCACTCTTCCTTTTTTGATACCCATTGACAATACAGGACAAAAGGAACCATGCTTCTTGTCAGTTAAGTTTCCTGTCAATTTTAGAATCTTTCTCTGCATCCATCATTTAATAATCATCTCTCCAATTTTGAAAATCATTACAGCCTACTCCATCCTCTTATTAGTTGCTGCATCCCCCTCATCTGTAGGTCATTCATTCTTCCACTTTCTTTTCTACTCCAACTCTACCCTACTTTGAACAGCCTAGTCTCCCAATTTATAAAGTCCCTTCAAAGTTAATGACTTTGACTTACAGTCCTTCATATTCTGTCCCCTTCATAGCTTTTTATTTTTTTTCATACTTTTCTCTTCTGCACATACTCTAAGATCCAGTGACTCCTTATTCTTTCTTGCTCAGGATGCTACAACCTCCAGTTGCATGAATTTTTAGTCTTTTTCCTGTCCCTCTTTGGTGCTCTCCCTCCTGAATTCCACCTCCTAGGTTCCCAAATTTCTGTCAAGTTTTATTTAAAATTCTACTTTCTGCTAGAAACCATCTGCCAACTCTAATAATTCTGGTACCTTACTTCTCTTACTACTTACAATTTCCCCTGTACATGTCTTATATATAAATAATTGTATAAATATGTTTTCCCCCATTACCCTCCTTGAGGATAGGGACTATATTTACCTTTCTTTGAATTCTCAATATAATATTTATCGTAATGGTTGGCACTTAGTGCTTAAGAAAAATTTGACAGTCATATTTTAGAATGATACCTCCTAGTAATCAATTGAATTTTCCCCATGTATCAGAATTCTTTGTTTTGCTTCTTGCTGGGAAAGTCATTGACAACATTATTTCATTTGAGTTTCATTTCTCACACCACTACACTAACAGAATGAATCAAAGTTCATTTAGTCAATATTATCTCAAAGTTATAACTAGATAGGAAGGTATTCAACATTGAGAACCATATTTAAAATCCTGAGGTCAAGGTTTAAAATATTGTCTTTGTGACTTAAGTGTTTGCCTAACTTGAATAGTAAAATAGAAATTTCCTGACCTGGTACTGGAGGAACCAGGACTTTAGTCCTGCATCTGTCCCTTCTAGTCCTGTGACAATGGGTAAACAACTTTCCTTCTCAGCTTCTTCATCTGATAAATGATAACTCTGGGCTAAAGTTTCCTTCCAGCTCTTGTTTTAGTCATTTTTAATATTTTTGATGTTTCAAAGTTCAGAATTCCTAATGGGACTGAATTATCACAGCAAAGATAGCTTTTCACTTCTCTTGGTGAAGTACATAAAGATCCTATATAATAAGCCCCAATTTACTATTGAAAATCTGGCAAAAAATTAAATATTTTTCTAAGATATGAGTTTGATAAAGTTAATAAAAATGATTGTTATATATGTTTGCATATATTGTACATATATATGTATATGTGTGTGAATGCATGTGTAGGTTTATAAGTATGTATTATATACATATATATATATATATATTTAAAGTTTAAAAAATACTTTAAATCAATCACCTTATTAGAGTTAAAAAAGAAAGTCAGAAGGTCCCCATTCATATCAGTCCTTAGTAGATTCTGCTAGTCATTTAGATTTAGAGTTGCAGGGACTTTAAAGATTAATCTCCTCATTTAAGAGAACAAAAACAAAGTCTAGATAAGGAAAGATATTTGCCCAAGGCAAAACAGGAAATAAGTACCAGAGTCAATATGTAAGCTCTATTTCTCTGATTCCATATTCTCTGCTTGTCTACCTGTGTGACTTTGGACAATGAGTGGCACAAATGGGATCCAGGCCTTGGTCTTCTGATTCCAAATTCAGAACAGTTTCCACTGAACCATGCTGCCTACCTTAGGCTAACTAAGGACTATATTTAACCCATTTATCTGTCATTTCACATTGACTTTTGAAGATTTCCGCTTTCTAGCTCTGTGTTTTTAACCTCTGAAAATCATAGCTCCAACCTGAGGGGAAAAACTATTTCAGTCTCTACTCTAGAATAATTCTGCTAGCTAAGGGAACCAGAGGCAACTTGAGATTTACTGATTGACTTCACTTCATAAAGAATGTATTAGATACCTCCTCCCACTTTTCAGCCTGATTACACTTAACAAGTACTTGCCAATGGAATGCTATTTTTCAACTCAAAGTGTAGTTTTTAAATGTCTTATAAAATTCTATTTTTGAAATGCCTTTTCATTTTTGATGGATTTCCATTCACTAGGTGATGAGGATAGAAAGACAAACAAAATAGTCCTTCAGTTAAATAGTCTTTGATTCCAATTTATTGGCAGGTTTGATGAGACTAGTTATACATTATTCAACATATACATAGATGAAGATATAATGATGCAAATTTAAAAGGGAGAGTGAGCACTAACAACTAGGTACATCAGAAAATGCTAGCACTTTAACTCAGTCTTCTTACACATTCTCTCCTATCTAATTTTTATAGTCTTGTTGAAATATTTTTTTAGGTTTTTTTTTTTGCAAGGCAAATGGGGTTAAGTGGCTTGCCCAAGGCCACACAGCTAGGTAATTATTAAGTGTCTGAGACCGGATTTGAACCCAGGTACTCCTGACTCCAGGGCCAGTGCTTTATCCACTACGCCACCTAGCCGCCCATGTTGAAATATTTTTTATGTTACCTGTACCAAAATTAAGTTTTTTATATGCTAGGTTCATTTACTAATGCTAAGTTCCTTCCTGAAACAAAGGCTTAATTTTTTAACACAAATATTCTCCTGGTGATAGTTGATGACTATCAAACTTAGAACAATAGTTTCATAAAAATTTAAATTGTGGGGCGGCTAGGTGGCACAGTGGATAGAGCACCCATCCTGGAGTCAGAAGTACCTGAGTTCAGATCCGGCCTCAGACACTTAATAATTAGTTAGCTGTGTGACCTTGGGCAAGCCACTTAACCCCATTTGCCTTGCAAAAAAAAAAAAACCTAAAAAAAATTTAAATTGAAGAAGACCCAAAGTCATTACTACCTCTAAATTAGAGAGGAGAATGATGAGATTAAAAGAAGTTAAGTTTCTAGATGAAGACAGGAATCACCAACACAGCTCTACTCAAACAAAACATAGATTTGCTTTCCTAATTCTAGAATAATACCTCAATTGTTAAGTGACTTGATGCAAGTATTTCAGTACTTTGAAATAGTCATAAAAACAATTTTTAATCAAGTATTTCAATTTCTTAAAGTGTATTAGCACTCTTGAGGAATCCCAGAGTCACAGAATTTTAGAATAAAAATGACCTTGGCTATATTTGACCCAGTACAGAAAAAAAAAGTATTTCTGTGATACTACTGACAAAAAGTTTTCTAACTTTTGCTTGAAGACCTCCAGAAACATGGAAATAGCTATCATTTTATTTTGTGATAGCCTGAGTTTTTAGGAAATTATTGTAGTTTCCTCTAACATCAAGTCTAAAGTTACTCTTACAACTTGGACTCCTAATTTTGTTTTCTGAGACCAAAGAAAATGAGTTTTAATCCCACTTATCATTTTACTGACTAGACCAAAGACTATTATGCAGTATACAAACACTTATATGTATATATGCATGCATGAATGTAAAACATCTCTTGCTCCAATAAATTTGAAATTTCTTCTGACAGTTTTTAAATATTTCTTAGATAGTCATCCCTTAAAGCCTTAGAAGAGACATTCCCAAGAATTTGAAGTGAACACTTTGATCATCTATTTAAACCCCCCTTATTTCACATGAAGAGAAACTTAGCTAAGTGATTTGACCTGCATGGTCTACTATTATTACTTGACTTAAGTAGTAGTAAGTCTTAAGTCTACATAAATGATGATGATGTTTGTCCTTCAAACTCAAAGAAGTACAAGACTTAATATGGTGATGCCATGACAAGCACATGAGGTGGATTTGAGTGAAAGCTTACTGTGCTAAGTCACTTTCTCCTCCAGAGTCATTTGGGTCCAGTGGTCGGATATGAATTAGAATGACTGGAAATGACCCTAGATTGGAGGCAATCAGATTTAAATGACTTACCCAGCTAGTGTCAAGTGACTAAACCAGGACTTAAGTCAGGTCCTCTTGCTCCAAGGCCAGTGCTTTATCCACAATGCCAGCTAACTGCTCTTTCTGTCATCATCAGCGGCAGCAGCAGCATCTTTCTACTTCAGTAGACTTAAGAAGTAGTAAGCATCAGAAACATGCTTTGAATTCATGTCTCTTTCTCCTGTACTTCAGTTTTCAGAAGTTACAATAATTAAGAAAACTCATCACTTTCTGGTAGTGAACCTCTCCTGGATTAGTCCTTGAACTATTCCAGTCTTCAGGGTGACTATTTTCTTGTCTATAAACTACCAGTTGGTGCTGATAATGCACTGATTTAGCTTTTCAAAATCCAGGGTCACTTACAGGAAAAAAAAAATGAGGTATTAAAGAATGGCTAGAATGAAATATCTCTGAGATCAACTCTATTCAAATTTATCCAAAGACATATGACATGTGAAAACAACCTTTCTGAAAAGTTGTGTTTTCAAGTAGCTAACCTCTACTAATCTCATTCCCTAAAATACTGTAGGACAGGTCTTATGGATAGGCAAAATAGGATATGGCATTTATTGCCTACTCAAAAAGTGAAGGAAAGGCCCTCTTTACCATTGTTATGCCATGGAAAGTATAGGAGTTAACAAAGAAGCATAGAATTATATATACAGACCTAAATATGAACTTAGAAGACATCTAGTCCAATATCATTTTTAGTATTAGAAAACTGAGGCACAGAGATTTAAGGGACTTCCTTAAGGTCACAGAGGTAGTAAGTGATACATTTAAACCTAATTTCTCTGACTCTAAACTGTGGACTCTTTCAATTATACTACTATTCTCAACTACCAAATGAAATCAGAGGATGTAGATTATAATCTCAATTGCTTATTACCAGTGTGATTTTGGACAAATCACATAAATTATCTGTATCTCAGTTTTTTATCTATATATTGAAAAGAATGGAGTGAGTCATCACTAAGGTTCTCTCCATCTCTGTATCTATAATTATAGAAAAATATCTTCTCAACTCATTCCTAGATATCTGAAAATACTGCTTCTCGAATTTCGGTTATCTGGAAAAATAAACAGTACTGAGTTGATCAATACATTAAACTATTTTCTATAGGTGTGTTATTGCCATGTGCTCATTCTTTATTGCAAAAGTTCTTTTTTAGTATCTTGATGTTAAAGTACTTATGGAAGGAAAGAAGTTAAGAGAGGAGAAAGAAATGTTAAAAATTGGGACAATGACAGAAACATCTAAAATATATCAAGACATATATGTGTTTGTGAGCAAAATTTGGAAACAAAGTGGGTACTCATTGATTGAGAAATAATAATAATACAGATTATGATGTGCAAAAATAATGTACTATTGTCACACTATAAGAAACAATAAAAGTAGAAATTCAGAGAAATATGGAATATGGAGAAAATAATGATGAGGGAAGAAAATAGCATCAGAAGAAAATATACATAACAATGAAAAACATTAAGGGAAAATAACACTAAAAATTTGCTAAACACAATTAAATGAAATGACAATCATGTTCTTAGAAAATGTCTGGAATAGCAAAATGGAGACTGTAAATATAAAAAAATGAACAATACATCGAATGCCTTTGCTTTGTTGGCCAACTTTGCTAAATTGTATTTTTTACTTGTCACAAGTGAACCAGTGGGAGGTAGGCGATATATTTGGAAATTATGATATGATAGCTTGGGGGGAGGGTAAAAGCATTAATTAAAAATTAAAAAGATTTTGAATAAAATCAATAGTAAAAAAAGGGCCAAAGGGTGCATTAAGGAAATGTGAAGAATCTAAAGTTACATACTGTTTCATATGGGGTTGGCCTTCATGTTGGATAATTTAAAGAATTCCTGTAGTTGCAACTCTACAAAATCATCCATAGAAGTCACAATTTTTCTAACCTTAACCACTTCACTGTAACATTTAAAACATTGTTTTGTTCTTCCCTTCTTAAAAAAACACAGCTGTTTTCAAAACAACATGAAAATTAAAGAACACTAGGGAGAAGTGTGAAGCATGTATGTTTTTCTATCTTGACAGCAGTCTCTTTCTAATAATTTTCTTTTTTTAAATAAATGAAGTTTATTTTTATATAAAACTTTAAAAAATCAATTCCCTTTTATTTCAAGTCAGAACTTTTCTTCGTACCTCCATCTTTCTATCCTCACTTCCAATGAGAAAGTAAAAAACAAACAAATCTTACATTGCAAACATATATGTTTAAGAAAAACAGTTTCTTGAATGGCCATGGCCCAAAATAAAATGTTAAGTTTCTTTTTATTTTGGTTCTTCTAACTTGTTTTTCTTCTTTATTTATTTATTTACACATTACTAAAATAGTCTTGTTGTAAGAGTAAACATAATGCCCCTCCCCCCCACAAAATTAAAAAAAAATCAAGAGAAATAAAGTGAAAGAAAAAATGTGCTTCAGTCTGTGTTTTGATACCATCAGCTCTGTCCCTGGGGTGGATCAGATTCTTTATCATAAGTCCCCCAGATAAGTTACTTCCATATTTTTCCAAAGTTGCTCTTGCTGCTTGTAAAGCCCACCATCCATTTCTCCCTACTACCAGTTATATTTTCTCTCTCCTTTTACTCTGTCCCTCTTCAAAAGTTTTCTGTGCTATAGCAGAATGGTGGAGTGGACAGAACGCTGGCCCTGGGGCCAAAAGGCCCCAAGTCTGTATCCCCCCCCAGACCCAGCAACCACCCAGCCCCGTGGTCCCAGACAGGCCACCCAATCCCACCACCTTGCAAAATGTAAAAAATGAAAATGTTTTCTATCTGATTATCCTATCCCATGAACTACCCTCTCCTCTATCCCCTACATCCCCCTCCCTTCCCTCATCCCCTTACTTTCATCCCCTTTCTTTCCTTTTTCTTCTAGATTTCTATGCCCTATGTGTTTCCTTTCTGAGCCATTTCCAATGATAATGAAGGCTCCCTCAATCCCCCTCACCTTCCCCCCTTCTGTACCATTATAAAAGTTATTTCTTGACTCTTTTATATGAAATATCTTAGTCTATTCTACTCCCCTTTCCTTTCTCCCAATATATTTCCTTTTTATCCATTGACTCCATTTTAAAAATATATTATACTTTCAAATTCAGCTCCCACCTATATGCCTTGTCTATATAAGCTACTTCTAACTGCTCTAATAAATGAGAAGGTTCATAAGTATTATCACTATCATCTTTCCATGCAGGAATACATGAAGTTCATGATCATTAAATCCCTTCTCATCCACTCTCTCTATGCTTCACCCAAATCCTATACTTGAAGATCAAACTTTCTGTTCAGCTCTGGCCATTTCAACAGGAATATTTGAAATTCATCTCGTCCATTGAAAAATCAATCTTTTCCCATAGAAAAGGATGTTCAGTTTTGCTGGGTAGTTGATTATCATTTGCATTCCAGGCTCTTTTGCCTTCCAGAATATTCTATCCCAAACCCTATAGGTCCTTATTATGGATGATGCTAAATCCTGTTTAATCCTGACTGTAGCTCCATATTTGATTTATCCTGGCTGCTTGTCAGATTTTCTCTTTGACTTGGTGCTCTGGAACTTGGTTATAATATTCCTGGGGGTTATTTTTTTTGGATCTCTTTCAATAGGAGATTGGCGAATTCTATTAATTTCTATTTTTCCCTCTTTTTTCTAGGATATCAGGACAATTTTCCTATCAAAATTCTTTAAAAATGAAGTCAGGGCTCTTTTCCTGATCATGACTCTTAGGTAGTCCAATAATTTTAAATTGTCTCTCTTGGTTCTGTTTCAAAGATTCATTGTTTTTTCAGTGAGATATTTCACATTTTCTTCTAGTTCATTCTTTTCATATTGTTTTATTGTATCTTCATTCCTTGCAAAGTCATCAGCTTCTTTTAGTTCCAGTCCACATTTGAAGAAGTTGTTTTCTTCAGAGAGCTTTCTTATCTCCTTTTCCATCTGGCCAATTTTGCTATTTAAGGTATTTTTCTCCTCATTAACTTTTTTGAACTGTTTTTTCCATTTGACCTAAACTAGTTTTTAGTATGTTATTTTCTTCAGCATTTTTTTTTTGGATCTCCTCGACTAAACTGTTGACTTGGTTTCCATGTTTTCCTGCATCTCTCTCATTTCTCTTCCCAATGTTTCCTCTAACTCCTTTACTTGATTTTCAAAATCTTTTTTGAGCTCTGAAATAGCCTGAGACCAACTTCTACATTTCTTGGAGGATTTAGATGCAGAAGTTTGGACTTTATTGTCTTCAGATTTTGTGTTTTGGTCCTCCAGAGGATCAAAGTAATTGTCTATTATCAATTTACTTTTATTTTCTGTTTACTCATTTCCCCAACCTGTGCCTTGGTTTTGGGGCTTCCTGAGTTTTTGAGTATTATTGGGACACCCCCACAAGGACCTCAGTTCCTTCAAGGTCTTATGAGAGGATCTGACTGCACTCCTGTTCTGTACTTTGGTCTGTGGATGACCACAAGTACACCCCTCTGCCCTGGAGCTGTGTGGAGGGTCCCTGCTCTATGGCAATGGGTGGTCCCAGACTAGGACCAGAGTCTGAATATGCACAAAGCACAAGAGTCCTGTCCCAGGGCCAGAGGAGAAACCTCGACAGTCTCTCCCCATTCCCTTACCGTCCATGACCTAAGAGCTCTGGAAGCAGGTGCTGGGCAGTTCTGTGGGCCTGCTTCCATTTCCTAGAATCTGGGCTGCTCTGATGGCTGCCACAGTGCTGAGGAGAGCCATGGTGGCCTAGGTTTCATGCTTGCTCTAGCAGAGGTTGCCCCATCTTCTTCCAAGTTGTGCTTGGTGTTCCCTGGGTTGCAGTTCAGGAAACTGCTTCTGCTGCCAGGGGCCAGTACTCCCTGGGACCCAGGTGCCCAGGCACCCAGAGGGCTGTTTCTGGAAGAAAAGGGCTCCTTTGCTTTTGCACAATATTCCTGACTATGCCGCTGTCCCCTCCACCCCCCCCCCCAATGGAATAAAGTTTTCCCAAGATCTTCCAGGTTACCTTGGACTGGAGACTTGCCTCACTGGATCTTTCTGTGGGTTTTGTCTCTTAAAATTTTACTTTGAGTCATAATGTGAAGGTTTTTGGAATATTTTGGAGAAAGTTTCTAGGAAGGGTTATTCTCATGCTGCAATCTTGGCTCCTCCCCTCTTTCCAGTAATTTTCAAACAAATTTTATTATGCTAGTTTACATGGAGGCTGACTTGCTAGCAGGAAGACAGAAAACTAATGAATGTGGTGATCTGACAAATTTTGAGTTTAATTACACAAAATTCAAAGGTACTTGTTCTTTAGTCAATGAGTTTCCTAATAGGAAATATTTATTTTCTATTAAACTGGAAGGGTTCCCAAGGTCTCCAATTTAGGTTTGAACTTTCTTGTGCATTGGCAAAAAGAAGAAAGATATAAAGTTCTGAAATTACTTTAAGATATAAAGTTATGAAATCACTTTAAGGTGCAGGAAAATTTCCAGAGTCACTCAGCTAAAATCGATTATTTAAAAAGATAGCCTTTCTTTAGGTATTCAGGCTTTTCTCTAACTACTGTGATTATTATTTTGCTTTCCTTTTAAAACCTTGCTCACTTCCCATCTTATCTGCTATGTAATTATTACAAATTGATGAAGTCTCTCTTTATGTTTCATTTTTGAAGACACTCCTTGGAAAAGGACTCTATTTTTTTAAATACATATTTAAGAACCACAAACTCTAAGTTTCCAGTTCATGTCATTCATACTTTAAACATATTAGCATGGTAATATTGGTATTCATTTTCACAGTTTGTATCAAAATGAAAGGATTATTCTCTGATCAGCTTAATTACTATATTTCAGTCTCAAGAGAAAATTGCCCAATTTTTACTTTTGATGGTGAGTCATAAAAGTCAGATACTAGCTTTAATCACATTATCTGCTCTTGCTGTCCTTCCCTCTGACAAATATAGTAATGGAAGCCTCATGAGAGCAATAATTCACTTTCTATCCCTCTCTCCAAATTGTTGAACCTAGTTTTGAGGTTGGAACATTGGAAGTGGTAACACCTAGATCCATGTTCTCCATGCTATAACTCTGAAAAAGCCTGCATTAATTCAAGGAACAACCTAAATCTATATATCTTTTCTTTAGTAGATTTATTCAGAAGAAAATCTGTAATCTACTCCAGGAACTAGTAGAAATCCTAATGATGAGTTGGCCTCAGAACTACCTAAATAATCTCTATTAATGAACTTGTGAATAATCTTTAATTAGTTCAGAGATATCAATGACATACTCTTAAATATATGCATGAACAGATGTAAGACCACATGTTCAGATTAAGAGGGACATGGGAATTATTCTTAATCATGTATGTTTGAAACAATTATTTTGGCTTACTTTCTTTTTTATCCCAATAGGAGAATGTAGTAAGAGAGAAATTAAAAAATGAATTCTAGGTAATATTAAAAGCTCTTATAAAAATAAGCAATAAATTTCCCTACAAAGAATAAACTACATAAGGACTAGTATAGATGTTCAAACAAAAAACACTTTAGTTCCTTCTCTCCTAGCTTAGCCAAACTCTCCATGTGAAAATGTTTTCCTATTTCCTCCCCAAAGTATTCATCATTTTCATTTATTTTTATTCCATTTTTTCACTCAACTCTGAATTCATCTTTCATATTATGTAACAAAGGCACATGCAATCAAAACCATCCAAAACAATCCTTTCCTGAATGTCTTTCCCTTGTTTTCTACTCATCTTCCTTTAAATCCAAAGTGTTCCTTCAGAACTAAGCCAGGAATGTTTGTGGTTAGACCCTGTTACATCAGTGGGAGCTTTCACAAGAAAGTTTTGCAGATGCAACTTAAGCCTAATTTATTTACAGTGCAGTGTCATATCAAGAGATGCTACTACTATCCCTCTTTCCATACAGTTTAGGTTGCTCCAGTCACTAATGATTTCTAGTGACCTCTTTCCCATTATATGCAATTCATTAGTGTTTGCTTTATCCCCTTACTTTCCGACAATGTATTTCCTGAGAAAAGAGTTTCTTTCTGTTTTTTTCTTCAATCACAGTGATGCTTGTAACACTTTCAAAATTAGAATCATCTGTGAATCTAATTATCATTCTCTTCACCTCCCTTCTTCAAAATGATAATTGAGGTGGTCAAACAAGATCAGAAAGTAACACTGATCTCTGAAGTTCTTTCTTTAGCTCCATCCCTAACCTCACAGTTCTCATTATCTTCTTGTTTACATCTTTCAGACAAGTTTTATCCTTCTGACACGCCCCATAGAAAACTAGTTTGCATTAATTTTTTTTTCTGCATTGTGTTCTCATAAATTTGAAAAGAAGAACATTGCAGAAAAACAATGCAAAAGATGCCAAGACAGAATAAATGTACAATAAAGCAATAGTATTAAGTCAGGGAAATGTTTAGACTTTACAGATGTGAGTGGCAAACAGAATATTTTTCCAGTTTGCCTAAGGCAAAGAAACCCTCAGGAATATGCTATCTGCAGAGATCAGCAAAGATCATTGAACTGAGCACTAGTCCAGCTTCCTATTAGGAAACTTCCTAAGTTCTTCTGATAAAAAAAAAAGAAAGCAATTTTTACAAGGTATGTAGTTTTCCTCCCTACCACAATTTTCCTCTTTCTCTGTAATTGTTTTCCATTTAGTTTTGTATGACAGCAGTAACTTCCATCTTAAAACAGAGATGAGAAATGACACTGTACCTATTTGGAAGAAATGGTCATTTTCATCTTGCAAATTTTTTTTTCTAATTTTCATTTTTATTTTCTAATCTTCTCACTCTATTAGGGTCTAAGTAATTTATTTTACAGTAAATCATTCCTGAATCCTCTCTAACTTTTTTTGATCTTATCTTTCTTTTGTCTCCTCCACAAACTCTCACTTCTAAACAAAAAGATCTGCTTATTATTTGTTGAACATACCAAATGAAATTTTTGCTATGAGATCTGTCTTGCTGTCTTTACCTGGAATAGTTTCCCCTTCTTTTTCTCATACTCTTCCTTCTAGGCCCACCTCATTGAGCTAGGTGAAGCTTTCCCTGACAACAATAGCCCATAATGATCAGCATAACATAAGTCCACCAAGCAACATAAACTAGCTATAATTTTTTTTTTAATGCATGTATCCTGTTATTCTTTTTGTAAGCCTCTCAGGTCTTACAAAAGAGTCTATTGTTTTATAGATCTTTGCATTCACTCTATATATCATGTTGTAGAAATTCATGTTGGTAAATGATTATTATTATTTGCTTTAATATAAGACAAAACCATTGGCAATCCCCCAAATCCAAGTACTTTGGCTGTAATTTTTTTTCCTGTTATTTCCTCCTTGGTTTAACTAAATGAAGATACAAAGATTATACTTGATGCTGACAGCCTCTCTATATAGGTAGTATTTGCACACAGTAAAGGAAAACCTGCAAAAAGCTACATATCAAAGGCAATTTGCCCAAGGCAAAAAACAAAATGCAATCAAATATCCAATAATGGAATCAACTAAGTTTAAATTCAAGGTAACCCACAGGGCCTTCCAATTCAACATTCTATGGTTTTTTGGGGAAGTCAACTAATAACTGATGAGTTCTAGGTCATTTTTCTGTGATAATAGCATGAGATAATATAGCTAAAGGGATAATAATATATTACAATTATTCAATATATCTTTAGAAGTTATTTCCTTATTAGAGTATTTTAATGAATTGATTACTTTTTCTAAAAAGATGTTATTCAGAGTGAACTATTCTTTTATAAAATATTACTTGTAGAATAAAATGTATACCAAAGTGTCTTGGAAAAAATGAATTAAAACAAAATAGCTTCAATGGAAGTTTAAAATGTTTATGAGTGTTACACTTAGGAGTGAAGGGCAGAGAAGTTAATACAAAGATTCTGGCAAATTGGTTCAAATGTCCTATGTTGCTCAGAACTTCATCTGAAATATTTAGTTGATTAATACCCAAAATCTATTTTTATTTTGATTTATTTGAGAATATTACTATAGAACTAAGCTTTTCTAATGTTGATATATGGTTTGCCTCTATTTTATCCTTCACCTACCCCTCCATAGTCCTATCATTTGTCCTATCATTCTCCCTCTGTGGAAAAAAAAAGAACTTTGAAGTGAAAAGCAAGTCTGTCTGATGAACAACTTTATCCAAACAACCTATGCCTCTAAGGTCATTGTGTAAAGGTAGGCCAAGAAACTTTGAACTCTTACCTTTTCAGATAAATGATGGAATGGACTCTACCAAGGACCTGAAGAGTCAAATATGGCATATTAAGATTATGTTTGAGATGGAAGAGGAAAAAAATAGTAGCAAGAGAATATTAGAATCCTGGAGTTAATATGGATATTGTAAGACCCTCTATTCCAATCCTTCCCCAATCTTCAATCCCTCTTCAACATTATTTACTAGAGATTCCAGTTTTGCAAAAGAGAAATGTCTTGTGATAGAACCCTAATGATACTCCACTAAGAGGTCACTAAGGCTGAACTTGCTAACTTCTAGTGATAAAGGGCTTCTTTACTTCCCCATCCTCCCCATTCTCCAAAATCAAAATCAAATGTTTTTAAATCAGATGAACTATTATTAAAAAAAAAAAGCCTTCTCCATACTATACAAGGGGAACTGATTTTTTTTTAAATGAAGTCCAGGACTGTCATTCATTTCAGTGCTGATTCAACTTCATAAATGATATAACATTACATGTTATAATATAATCAATTAAACATTTATTACAAGACAACAGTCTGCAGAGTATCATGTCTATGAAATATTTTTCCCTTGTCAAAATTAATATTTACTTCTTTGAAACATATATATTTTGCTTCTTTAAAAATTTCCCATACTCTTTTTTGTATTACATTTATATCTACACATGCCTTCTCCAAAACAATCCAATAAGAATTTATGACATATCTGCTCTGTGCAAGATGTGCTAGTTAAGTAATAGTGAGAACAATTATTAGTACAAAATTACAAATGTCATTATTAAATTGCAATTCAAGTTTTCCTCCTATTTTCTATTATGATCCAGTTCCAATAAAAGCTTAGTCTTAAAGGATGGTTGGTTTATGAGGCTACTCCTAATTCTCAAGGTACACTCTCCTCAGTCTTGAACCCCACTCAGCTAGGAGACCCAATATATGTTTAGTATAAAACAAAATTCAGTCTAATTGAAGCTTTGTCCAGGGGAAAGATCCTCTTTCCTTGTCCCTTTCCATTAAAGTTTAGGGTGGATTTTATGAAGTAGAAAACCAGAGATACCCAGTTGGAGGATTTCACTGCCCTGAGTCTCATGATCAAGTCATGATCAAAGAAGGTTTTTATTCTACCTTTTCCTTAAATATACACAAAATAAAGTTGATGTTCATTTTTCAAGGAAATTCCTTTTCAGAAAGATTATTTAAGACTTTTGGGGGTCCTCAATGAGGGTCTTTGATTATTAAGAGAAATCATTGATAGTGAATTTATTGATTACTGGCTAGCCTAATTAATAAATTGATTATTAATTATCCTGAAAATTCTGTCTCAAGGATTTTAATTTGTTTTGCTAGAGTTAAAAGATCAAAATGGAAAAAGAAAATCAGTCATTAAGAAACTTGCATTGTACTAGGAAAGGGAGAGTCAAAGGTTATTATAATGTGCAAATAAAAATATATTTAAATACACAAAGACATCAAACATTTTACATAAATAAAATTTCAGGTACATACAAACACACAGCTTCTAGTATGGTACCTTGCATATATGTTATGTAATAGATGTTTATTCAATTGGATTGTAATATATGTGCGTGCAGCTAAGTGCGTCAGTGTATTGAGCATCAGGACTGGAGTCAGGAAAACCTGAGTTCAAAGACAGTCTCAGATACTTACTAGTTGCATGACCTTGTGCAAGTCATTTAACCTATTTCCTCAATTTCCTCATCTGTAAAATGAACTGCAGGAGGAAATGACAATTTACAGTATCTATGCTAAGAAAATCTTAAAGAATCAGATACAACTGAAATGACTCAAGAACAGCACTCTATGGAAGCAGAGAGGAGAGAGAGAGAGAGAGAGAGAGAAATGAAAACTCTATAAATAAATAAATTCATTGTTACCCTTCTCTTTTAGTGCTACTAGTGCTATTATAATACCCCCACCCAATTTCTAAGGGTATGTTCCCATTTATTCTCCTAAATTAATAGAAATACGTAGCTTCTTAGTTAATTATTCAACTAGCTCTGAGGTTTGACCATAGTTTTTTTTAAGTAATCTGAAGAAAACATATTTCTTATAATTTTTCATTAATCTCTTTCTCAATATCAACCCTGCTATTTTATAAAAATGACAAAAATAATAATAGTCATATAATTCATTATCAATATAATAATCAATATAGATGTATTTCAATAATATATCAACTGTGAGAAAGACCACATACCAAATTATCACTAATTATCAATTGCAATGATTGATGTTTCAGTCTATCAATTCTGTTCTCTCAAAAGGGCAGGCAATTTTTTTTTCAGATTCCCTTTAGGATACTTCCTTCACATCAAATCTTATTAGCAAGAGGTAAATTTGATTCTCTCAGGAAATATCTTTTCAAACTCCTCTTTCATAACCATGAGTTTTCTCAGGAAGGAAGTTGTCTTAGGCCTTTCTCTTCATGCCCCAAATAGTCACTCTCCAATAACTATTCCACAGAGTTAACTCTACTCAGATGATATTTAAAGCCTTATTCTTACCAAGATTGAATTGCATCTTTTAATAGCAGTATTCATATTATCAGTGGAAAGAACTATTGAAAATGAATTTATATTCATAATTATTTATACTATTCGTTCAAGATTTTAACCCAGATGAATAAAGGAATCATGTCTCAAGCTTTTGTACCTCAATCAGAATCTAAGATAGAGTCTATACAGTCTAAGTTTTTGAAAATTCTGTTATCACAGAATATTTGTTTAATTTAATTAGATTGAATTTTTTTTAAATGGAGGAAAATAATGTATAAAAACCCCCACAGGGAGGTAGGTGGCACAGTGGATAGAACTCCAGTCCTGGAGTCAGGAGGACCTGGCCTTAGGCACTTGACATTTACATCTAACTCTGTGACTTTGGGCAAGTCACTTAACCAAGATTGCCTGGCATCCAGGGTTATCTCCAGTCATTCTTATTCATATCTAGTCACTGGATTTAGATGACTCCAGAGGACAAAGTGAGGTTGTTGGCTTAACAAAGCATTTCCTCACTCCAGTCCAATTCACATGAATATCATGGCATCACCTCCCTGATGTCACAGTCTTCTTCTTGAATGACAGACAAATAACAATCCAAAAATGAAATGTGCTGTTATTATCCATCTCCAGGAACTAATTCATCAAAAGAATGCAAAAAAAAATTACTTATCTGTGGTTTTGTTAAATTGATTCATGTTCATTTAGTTTAGTCTTGATGACCTCTAAGATTACTTATTTTAAAATCTATGATCATCTAACAGTACAACCAAAATATCTGGATTATATTTGATTACAGAAAGTAAGGGAGCTCTGCACACTACTGATCTAAAGCAGACAGATATAAATGCATTCATTTTATTTCTAATGCTATTTAGATGATTCCAAGTGTTTTCATTTTGCCTGCAATTAAATGTTACATAATAATTTGTTTTTCATTATTTAATTTTATCTCTTTAATGTCATATGGAAAGATATTTGTTCAGCTATGTAAATAATTTAGAAGTTGATATTTAAAATCATTAAATAAAATGAATTTTTCTTCTTTTCCCAACTTGTGGACTTCTGTGCCCTTTCCTTATTTGGCCTGTACATAAAAGGATGCATTCACTTAAATGTTTACGTGTTGTTGCTGTTGTTGCTGCTGCTGCTGACATGAATAGCTTAAATGCAAAGTAACAATAGCTTTGTTACCAGGAAAATTGGAAGAATAATATTTCCACTTATTCCAAAATACTGCTACCATTAGGCCACAAGAACTTTATAAGCACTTACTATGTGTCACCACTATGCTAAGCCCTCAGTAGATAAATTGTGGTGTTGTTTATCTTTCATTTCCAAAGAGTGATTATCTTGAATTGTGCATGAGTTGGATTTAAGAGAAGCAGAGCTGTACAAAGTCATCAGATTTACCAAAGTCCAGTGGCAAGACAAAAGTCAAGACAACAGTGATTGCTCTGGATGCACTGGACCTTGATGTCTTCGATATGTTCCAAGTGCCCTATAGCACTTGATTCAGCTGCCTTCACACCTGTTGGAACAAATTGTTCTCATCCTCCCAGTCTGGGAGAGGAAGAAATCATGTGCTTGGGGGTAGACATCTCTCTAACTCAACTAATGGGCTAGCACCTAGGTGGTGGAGTGGATAGAGCACTGACCTTGGAGTCAGAAGGACCTGAGTTCAAATCAGTCTCAGACACTTGACACTTTGTGTGACCTTGGGCAAGTCACTTAACCATGTTGTTTCTCATTTAGTGCCACCTCAAGTCTTCCTGATTCAAATCTAGCCACTTGACCCAGATGGCTCTGGAGGAGAAAGTGAGGCTGGTGACTTATCACAGTACCCCCTCACTCAAATTCAAGTCATGTTCTTGCCATAGTCTTCTTTGAGAAGCAAGGACAAACATCAACTGAGCCAAAGGATTTGATGCCTGTCAATTACCCTCAACCTGGTTTAATCTACCTGCCAAGAAGGTTTTATACAATAACTTCTAATAGCTATAAGTGAAAGTTGAAAGGAAAGTAGATATCAAACTAGAATGATCAACTGCAAAAAAGACTCACAAGATCTTCCATTAAATTTGCTAGGCCTCCCACAACATACTCTAAAACAAAGAAATTCCTCCTAGTTGAAGGAAGTCAACATACAGAATGGAGATGAAAAGATAGGATCAAGAAACTGAAGTTAATAAGGTGCAGAAAATCTGAAGTATATCAGAGAGGTGAATAAAATCTGGACAAACTGAATCTCTCTTCAAAATGGACATCTTGGAAGGTACTTGGAAGGTCAAAGGACAAATTGGAAGAAGGGGATAAGTCTACAGAGGAGATATTCCAATGTGTAGAGGACATAGACACTGGGGGAAGTTCCAGATTAAGACTGTACTGGGGCATAGAGGCAAATTTAGTTATGCTATACTTAAGTAAAAGTGAAGTGATAGCTTATATTAGTAAAATGATCAATGAGAAGAAGTGACAGAAATGTACCTATGAAGCTGCAATTGTATCATCAGGTAAGGATAGATTTAGGGGTATTGGGGAATTGGGGTCATGTAATCAAAGATTACTAAGAACACAATTCATTTTTTCTAAGGGAAGGCAGCACAGTAAGTATATAATGGTCTCAGGCACAAGCAGATCACTAATGGGCTCTTCACTAAATTGTCCTCAGCCTCTCTCTTTGACAACAATCCATTTAAACTCCAGCTGTTCCTTGTTTCCTGAAGAGGAACATAGGTTGATAATCTTTAGTAGAGAATTCAAAGACCAAAAACAGACTGACCTTGGAGCTATCCCAGTTTCCAGGTCACAAAGGATATAAATATCTTTTAAAAAGTAGTAAGAAAGGAATTTCTACATAATTCTGAGTCAAGAATTACCCAGATGCCTGAATTTGAATTAAATATTACATTTGTCAAACACATGGAAGGTAGAGAATGATGATGATGATGATGGCAATGATGATGATGATGGTGGTGGTGGCTAGCCTTTATATTGTATTTTAAGCTTCATAAATCACTTTACAAATATTAATCTCATTTTAGCTTCACACCACCTTTGGGAATTAGCTACTATTATTACCCCCACTTTACAGATGAAAAAACTGAACTTAGAGATCAAGTGATTTATCTAGAGTTACATAGATAGTAAATTTATGAGGCAAATCCTTCCTCTATGTCTTGTGCTCTATCTACTGCAATATTTAGCTACTTGTAATCACTAATAATACATACATGCATACATACATGCATATATATATATATATATATATTCATTTGACCTTCACAAATTAAAATCCTTTAATGGATTCTTACTATCATCATTCTCAATATAAAGATGAGATGAAGCTACAACTTTCTTCTCCCATAATACTTATAGGAAAGGCATTTTATTCCCTCTCTTGCCACAGAGTCATCAAGACTTGACACTCTGGATTTATTTGTTTTCTCCCATTTAGTTAAAATTCACAAATATTGATTATGCTTCTATTATTCCTTAAAGTGTTCATAATTGTCATGTATTATTTCATTTAATCCTCAGTTCCCTACAACCATGTGAAATAAGAATTTTGGGAATTATCAGTGGCCCAAGCTGATTAAAGAAATATACAATATTTTGATGATTCGAATCAATGTTTGGGAAGGGAAAACACATTAATTCACTTCAAGTTACCTAATCCGCAGAAAACTTCAAATTTTCATTTATAGTACTAGCGTTCTAGATCTGATTACCTTAACAAGATCTTCTCAAATGCTTTCTTGTTTCCTTGAAATGCTTTTAGCTTCTTACATTTCTATTTAAATTTTAAAGTTTTCAAGTAGTTCTCATTTTTTTTCATAGACATTAAATGATTTATGTTTTTCATGTACATAAAGTTTGGGGAAACTTTTTTTTTTCTGTTCTTGGTTTAGTCAGCTCATCTACAATCATCTGATGCAACATTAACTTTGCATTTTATTCAGGCATCTATCAGAGACTGTTCCATGTCAGCTCTATTCTAGTGGCATCACCTCATTGGAGTATCACAACAATCTTATGAGAAAAGTGCTATTATGATCTTCATTTTACAGATAAGGAAACTGAAGCAGAAAGAGCTTGCCCACAGTCACTGGCACAGTTAATCAGTATCTAAGACTTGATTTGAACTCAGGTCTTTCTGACTCCAGACTCAGCTTGTGTCGATATCCATAAAACACTTAGGTTTATAGAAAAAATTTAAAAAGTTGCCTAATAATTAATCAGTCCTTTTCTGGTTCACTTCACACATGTTATCAAACATCCAAATGCAGTTGATAAGAGCTAGCTTTAATTATGTGTCCAAATTAAAGTTTATACAGTATCAAAATATTTTGATTCTCCAAAAGGATCAAATGAAGGAATGGAAAGCAGAATATTTTCTTTGAAAAATAAATTAGAATTTTTTCTTAAATATAATAGACCCAGAAGACATGTGAAATATGGTTCGATTAACAAAGAAAAAGAAAAAAACATGTGCAACTTTTCAGAAATATGTGTGTTGAATGAAGAAAGGTATTCTTATGCCGGTTCTTTTGTAACTAATTCCCTGTTTCGACCAGTGCCTTGCAGGGTGTGAGAGTTTCTTCTCCCCTTTTTCCTTCATCTCCTTGTTTTTTTAAGTGGTACAGTAGATAGAAAGCTGTGCCTGTAGTGAGGAAAAGTTAAGGCCAAATCTAGTTTTTAAATACTTTCTTATTGTTCTACTCTAGTTCTGTTTGTCTTATTTGCCTCATTTTTTAAATATCTAAAAAAGGGAGTATAATAATACCTCCTTGGTATGTTGTAAGGATAAAAGGAGACAATATTTATAAAGTGATTTGCAAACCTTAAAACACTACAAAAGACTAAATATTCTAGATATTTTTTAGGCAATTGGGTCAAGTAGCTTGTCCAGGGTCACACAGCTAGTAATTCTCTGCAACTGGATTAGAAATCAGGTTCTCCTGACTCCAGGGCCAATGCTTTATCCTATGTACCAATTATGTGCTATTAGATATTATTATTGTTATTATCGCTCTATTATTAATTATTATTTTGTTTAATGACACTAAAAGCACAAAGATAGCCTTGCTTGTTAAACTGAAGCACAGGCATTGAAAGAAAAAATCTTTCTTATTAGAGCACAACAATAACAAGATTCTGACCAAAACCTGTTAAATTTGTGTACTAGACTCTTTAGCTTCTCAGGCAAGGCCTGAACATCACTTTTATTTTGGGTCCCAAAGAGCCAGACAGAAATACAATTTTACTTCCTGCAATATTCTATTGTAACCAGTGACTGCAAAATCAACCTCAGCACTACCCAAGTGGGAATAAGATTCTGGGGGATATCATATGCACTCAGGATTTTTCCTATGGGTCATAATTATGGAAAAGCTCGGAAGAAAATAATTTCTGCTGATTCACTGTGATAATTCATGATACTCAGGGGCCCTCCACAAAGCATCATTCCCTTCCAGTAAGTGGTATAATGGTCTTCAAATGGCTACAAGATGAAATATGAATGAACATATTCAGTAAAGACTTCTAAAAGTTATTGTTTTTAAGGAAACACTACTTACTGAAAACACCTGCACTTTTTAACTTCATAATATTTCTTTTATATGAGCATTTCTAACATTTTTAAGGAGGAAAAGAGTTTCAGTGTGATCACAGAATGGAATGCTAAAGACTTTTTTTGTGGTAAAATAGGAAGTTCTATTCTTCATAATGGGCAAGATGGTATTGTGTGTGTGTGTGTGTGTGTGTGTGTGTGTGTGTGTGTGTGTGTGTGTGTATGTGTTTAAAGGGCAAGAAAGTCTTTCTTTATCAAGGGTCTGTAATTTCATTGTTGTGGGAACTTTCTCCTTCATCATATCCATTAAAGTGTCCTGAGATTCAGAGACACCATGTAGCATATTTATTATCAGTTAATTTTTTTGAGAGAGGTTTGAAACCAGGTTTTCTTGAATGAATGAAGTATTTATTAAACCCTTTCTATATGTAAAGCATTTTTCTAAGTACAGGCTATACAAATAGAAAAGCAAGGTAGTCCTCCCTTTCAGGGAGCTCACATTTTAATAGAAGAAACAAGGTATTGGGAAATTTTCATCTGCAAATCAGAAGGAAAAAAAATCCCATTGTCCTTAAGGCAAAACATCTAAGCTGATGGCAATATTTTTTAATTTATTTAATACCATTTCCACTGATAAAATAAGGAACTTCAGACACTGACTGGGTCAAAGACTTTGTTGACAGAACTTTCTTTTCTTAGTCTTCAGTAATTTTGGCTATAGCTCGTTCAGGAGATATTTGCCAAGCCACATCTCCATAGGAGTTGCTTTCCACCAACATTGACTGAGGAGATTAGTCAGGAAGCATTGATTTTCCCAAAACCCTTAAGTTTGGCATTTGAAGAAAGATGGTGATAGTTGTTATTTGATTTGCCTTTTCTTCATCATTACATCATACTGCCTCTGCAACTTTACTAATTGAAACTAAATATAATTCTTTGACCTTTGTTTCAGTTGTCTAAAACATTGCCAACATAGCTATCATAGCCATATGATTAGGATGGCAAATATAAGGTATCAAGATCATTTTACCAAGTTTGAGGTTTCATATGAATATTATTTAAAGACCAAGCTTCATATCCATAAAAATTTATCTCTATACATAAAACAGAAGAGAAGAAATAAAGTAACTTTATTTAGTTGTTTTTCAGTCATATCCAACTTTTCATGACCCTATTTTGGGTTTTCTTGGCAAAGATATTGTATTGCTTTTGTATTTCCTTTTCCAACTTATTTTACAAATGAGGAAGCTGATGCAAACGGGCTGAAGTGTCTTGTCCACTGTCACATAGCTAGTAAAGGTCTAAAGTCAGATTTGAACTCAGGAAGATAAGTCTTCCAAATCTAGCACACTATCCAATGCTCCATCTAGCTGCCCAAAGAAGTTTTGAAAGATACTTAAAAATAGTAGTAAAACAGAATAGAATTTGGAGTAGTTGTCCCAGATTCACATCCCAGTTCTCTCACTTATTTTACCTATTGGAACTTAGATAGGTTAATTATACATCTGTTGTCTCCTAATTCCTAATTTCTTTATCAAATGAGGCTGTTGTTTAATCCATTCTCAAAGAAGATCATGATATCAGGCAGGGGATGCCATGACATGCACATGAATTGGATTTGAATGAGGGGATATCATGCTCAGCCACCAGTCTCACTTTCTCCCCCAGTGCTATCTGAGTTCTGTGGCTGGATATGGATCAGGATGCCTAGAAATGGCCCTGGATACCAGGGAATCAGGGTTAAGTGACTTGCTCAAGGTCACACTGCTAGTCAGTGTCAACTGTCTGCAGCTAGATTTGAACTCAGGTCTTCCTGACTCCAGGATTAGTACTTTAACACTGTACCACCTTGCTGCCCTTAGGAAATGAGGACTAATTAGACAAAACAAATAATTCCATTTTTTTGCTTAGTATTTTATCAATAATTTCCTTTTTATATAATAGTAATTTTCAGAAATTTTCTCTTTCCTCTTTATCCTTCCACTTTCCTAATCCCAGATTAAATAAAACAAACAATCAACTAAAAGCAATTGATAACAGTGGTCATGTCTGCAAATGCATATATAATGGTCTCCCTTACCTCTTCCTTAAGAAAAAAAGTCATTTAGATGGCACTGGATAAAGTGCTGAGCCTGGAGTCAGCAAGGCTCATCTTCATGAGTTGCAGTCTCAGATACTTACTAGCTATTTGAACCTATGCAAGTTTCTTAAATTCATTTGCCTCAGTTTTCTCATCTGTGAAATGACATGCAAAATGTTAAACCATGGATGGCTAGGTGGCGCAGTGGATAGAGCACTGTCCTTGGAATCAGGAGTACCTGACTTCATGAGTTCAAATCCAGCCTCAGACACTTAATAATTACCTAGCTGTGTGGACTTGAGCAAGCCACTTAACCCCATTTATCTTGCAAAAACCTAAAAGAAAATGCTAAACCACTTAATTTTCTTTTCCAAGAAAACTTCAATTAGGATCACAAAGGGTCAGTCATGACTGCAAAATAATCGAACAACAGCATCTGTCTTAAGAGAACTGGCATATTTCCCTGTGTCTTCTCTGAGACAGGTGTTGCTTTTTCAGTTACTCAAAATTCAGCTAGCCTACAGTGGTTTTTTTTCATTTATATTGCTGTAGCAACTATATAAATTGTTCTTTTTATTTTACTTATTTCATTCTGCATCAATTCATACAAGTCTTCATACATCCCTTTGAATTCCTCATACTTGTCATTTCTTATGGAATAATAGCATTCTATTAAATTCATATATAATAATTTTTCTTTAATTTTTTATAGGTTTCAAAAATACTCAGACCAGTTCCTTTCCCTACTATCCCTTGTGAAAACAAAATATTTGGATTTTTTAGTAAGAGACATTAATAATTCTTATTTATAAGAAATTATACAGAAAAGCATGGAATCTCAGGGTTAGAAAAAATCTCCGTGTCAGTGTAATTCAAACTGACTAATAATATACCTGACACATAATTATTCAATATTGACTTGAAGACTCCACTAAAGAGCAACATACTACCTTCCAAGGCAGCCCCTCTCATTGTTGGTTTTCCCTTACTGCTCAGAATGTTTTCCTTATGGGAAACTAAATTTGCCACTTTGCAACCCCTTCTATTGCTTCAAGTTCTCTTCTCTGTGACTAAGTCTGACAAGTTTAATAAACTATTCCAAGCAAGAGCCATTCAGTTATTTGACTACACTTAACCACATTTCTTTTAAATCTTATATTCGTTTGCTACATATGCTCAGTTCCTTTAATTGTTCTTCATATGGCATGATTTGTGGCCCTTTCACAATTCTGATTACATACCTCTGGATAATCTCCAGACTATCAATATCTTGATTAAAAAACTGATGCTCAGAAATGAATACAAGTTTTTAGATATGAACTATTCATCACAGTGAACAGTGGAACTTCCGTGTCCTAGAAATGATATTTCTTTTAAATAAGCATAAAATAGAACTAGTAATTTTTTTGACTGCTTAGCAACATTGTTAATTAATACAGAGTTTAAATTCACTATTCAAATTACTGATTACTCAAATCTTTCACTTGTGAAATTGATTTTTTGAACCTAAGCCTAATTATTTAGATTTATACCTATTAAATATCATCTTATTAGATAAATTTCAATCTCCTACATGGCTAAGATCTATTTGGAATCTTGCTCTGCTAGTCAGCTATTATTAACTATACCTTCTAGTTTTGCATTATCTGTACATGTGCTAAGAATGTCATCATTATCCAGTTCAATGACAAAACTGTTAAATGATGCAGAACCAAACACAGATTTCTTAATGCTTCCACTAGAGGCCTCCTTCTGAATTGAAATTGAACTAATGACAACTTCATGGGTCCATCACTTCAGCAAGTTTGAAGTCAAGCAATTTTACCATTGCCTAATTCAAAAAATTTCATTTTTATATATGTAATAGGAAAGAATTTGCCAAATGGTTTGCTAAAATCTAGGTAAACTATATCTAAAACATTCCTCTGACCTACAGGTCTAATAGCTATATTAAAAAATAAAGAAATTAAATGGGTTACTTTTGTGTCACACTTGCTTGATGTGTAACTTTGTTGTGAAACTTTGCTGTATCTATGTGATTACAGGTTTATTTTTAGAAGCTCACTAGATAGTTTTATGCATTCTTTACATGTTATTAGCTAATAAAGTCAAGATCATCAGAATATCATTTCTAAGAATTTTTTCTTTTTTTGGAAAAACAATATATATTTATATTGCCATTCTCCTACCCTATGATATTCCTCCCATTCTCCATGATATTTCAAAGATAACTAGCACTGATAAAGACTGCAATAATAGCCTCTAAAATAAAATAAAAATTCCTTTACTTAACTTTTAAAGTCCTTCATAACTTGGTCCCAAATTCTCTCTAATTTCATTTAACATTATCGTCCTCCAGAACTCTGCAATCCAGCCAAAATTTCTTTTCCTCTGTTCTTCACACAAAACACTATCTTTATTCATTTCCACTGACCTTTCAACATTCCTGGAATGCAATTCCTCCTTATTTCTGCCTCATAGTCTTACCTTCTGTAAAGAAAAACTCAAGCGCCATTTTAAACATAGCCTTCCCCTATTCTTCCATCATTTAAGAACCCCTGCTAACCTATCTTTTATCTAGCTTCTTTGTAGGTTTTCTTCATTTATTCCTCTAATGCAGGTACACACATTCTCCCTATATTCTAACTAATTTTAGGCTTCAATTTCCTATTAGTTAATTTTGTTTCATCCTTCCAGTGCAATGATCAATCTCCTTAGCAAAATAAAAAATAATGAGTTGAATAATTCTGTCTTAAATTCCATTCAAGTTAGCTAGAACCTACAATGTCTCACATATTAGGTTAGGGTTCAAAGATACAAAGACAAAATCTAAACATGACTCCACAAAGAGCTTGCATTTTACTAGGGGGAAATAACATTCACAGATAATACAAAATATGTATAAAGGAATTGGGGTTAAGAGAATGAAACTACTACTTAGAGTTTCTTGGGAAAAGTTTCAGAAAATAATTCTAGAAAGAGATAATGGTGTATAATCTGAGTCCTGAATGTAGTTAAAGATTCCAAAAGCAGTGGTAATGAGGGAGGGTATTCCTGTCTCATAAGACATATTAAATTACCTAGAAGTAAGACACTGAATGAGAAATAAAGGAAAGTGCAAATAACTCATTTTGGTTGGAATATAGAATGAAGGTGAGAAATGGTGAAACAATCTGGAAAACAAGATTTGAACCAGGCTGCAAAGAACTTTCAATGGCAATTGGAGCAGTGTGGCATTTGTACCATAAGCAGTCATGATTATTGATGCTTCTCTTTCATGGACCTGTCATGGCTTTGGAAATATCAATTTGGTTATTGAGTTGAGGAATTAGAAGGGAAAGAAACTGGAGGAAGAGAGATCAAATAAAGAGGTCCTTGGTAAAGGATAAAATTATGATGGGGAAAATTGAGAGAAGAGCAAGAATATAGGAAATGTTTTTCTCCTCATTATTTGTTAATAAATATATTGAAATTCTCCAAATATTGAATCAAAAGGATAGGATAGTGGTAAACTACCTGAGTCAAGTATAGTCATAGATTCATAGACTACTGCATAAAGTAATATATTTATTACATACATAAAGTCTGAAAATAATTTTAAATATCATATTATTTAATTAAATATATAGGAAATAAAGGATTAGATTATATAAATCTGCCCACAATAGCACAATTAATCTACATCATCATTCTGAAGTTGGAAATTTTTAGATGATCTAATAATTCAATTTATGAAATATACGGTACCTAGTATCTGAATATATGCTGATTCCTTTAATGCCTTCCCATTCACCCTAGGTTTTCAATAATAGTTATTAGGAAACACTATCAGTAATAAATATTTCAGGCGGCTCCCATTTCCCTTCTATTTCTCTATTCTGATAAAACCTTCTAGCACATGAATTCCAGATAGTTCTTTAGCTTAAAGTTTCCTTAGATGATCTACCCTTTATGTTCAGGAATGTAACATGACCTGACCTAGTGAAAATGTTCCAACACTTGGTCTTGGAGGGTAGCTAGAACAAATGTGGATCTGACACAAGATTAATACCCCCCTGATAGATCTTGTAAAATTCCCATCTTTTTTCCTCTCTCTCCTTGGTGATAATTCCTGCTTTGCTCAGATTTCCAAACATTTTATGACCAAATGAGGATGTTTTCCTTTTTCCTTATTAGAATGCATCTGATACCATCTTAGGGTCAAACAACCAAAGCCATGATATTTTAAATGATCTTACAGTAGCAACCCACCCTTCAACCTTTTGGGAAGCCATAAAGAACAGACAACTCACAGAGAACTCACATCCTTTCACCCATCATGGAATTTTGGTATATTTGATTTGATTTCAGACTATCCACACACAGAATGGTTCTGCACAATGGTGGATTTTCTCACCACTTTATTATCAATACAAAATTCTATTTATTCAAAAAGAAGCCCTGGGGTGCCCATGAGGAAAGCTCTGATTACATTTTTTCTTTAACCCACTTACTCTACAATATGAATTTTTAATGGAATTCTCTATGGTAGAAGGCAGGTCCCAGGACCCAGATTAAATTACTTTAGAGACAATGAAATAAAATGTGTTCAAGTGAATGAGAATTTCAAAATACAAATTTCTTACATTCCTTTTACAATTAAGAGCATTCTTCTTTTCTCCATAACTGTCATTTGCTTTCTAATTGTCAATAAACACTTTCTAGCTAATAAGGTTTAAGCAGAAAAAGTACAGGATGAAACTGGGCATTGTTTTAGGTCACCATTTTCATTGTCCTAGGATACTCTGTTTGGAGGGCACTGACAGAACCTGAAGTCCTTCAGGAATGAGTACAATAGAACTAAGAATGAATTTAGCAAAAATAATTAAATTAGATAAATTACATGATTCCCTTTGTTTCGTCATCTTTCTTCCCCAGCCAATTCAATAGCCTTCCCCAAAACTTAATCATTCCTTTCTCTACCACTGAGGGTATACTTACTGGTCCTTTCTCTGGGCATGATATGCACACTAAAAAATTAATTACATTCATCCAGCTCTTTCAGTCACAGCTATAAAGGCACATTTGGGAATTTGGAATGACATTCCACAATGTCCCAAACTTTGTTCCTAAATGCTTCTTTGTGTGTGGGTCAGTGTGGGAGGGATAGAGAGAGAGAGGAAGGGAGAGATGGAAAGGCAGAGAGACAGAGAGACAGAGACAGAGAGAAAATATGGCATTTATTTATATTACATCAGTCCATTCCAAGAGGGCCATGTTAGGGTTTACAGGTTGGAGTACACAGAAGAAATATGTCAGTAATTGTGTCATTGATCAAATGCTTTTCTACCCAAAGAAACTAAATTTAATAAAAATTTAGCTAATTTAGCTAACCTTTCACTAAAATTAAAGCAGTCACTGTAGTCACCCCCTGTGTGGCCTGCCTGTGTTAAAGCTTTCAAAGTGATTATAAAGTTGAACAAGATTGTTCTTTGCCTCCTGATGACAACAACCTGAATTCTTGTCAAAAAATGTGAAAAGGATATTCTTTAGTATCCTGAAATGTAAACTCTGAGCTATGAAAAAGACACTAAGTCCCCAGTTTTAGAGAAAGAGAAAGAAATCTCTTACAGTCTTAATCCTTACTCTTGAATATTTGGAGAAAAATGTCTGCTGTCAAGATACCTAGCAGGTGAGTTATATAATAAGAGGTAATGGATCCAGAGAACACTGACTTTACCAGAATGGATATAAGGGTTGCCTAAAACCATAGTACTTACATGCAATGGAAGTTAAGTAATCATGCCATTAGGAACCTGCTGTAAAAGCTCAAGAGGAAGAAGGGTTGGAATTTTTGTTCTCATTGTATGTCTCACCCTGAAGATTTTATTCTTAAGGCCAAATAACCCTGATTCACTAGAGAATGAACAGGAAAAAGAATGACATGTATGTTCAAGTCTAGGCACAATATTTTGAAATGGAAACTAACACTAAAAAGGGACACATCCAAAGACAGTATCAGGATGGTAAAGCATCACAATATGGATAGATTGAGAACTAGAACTTAGTGGTTACCTAAGAGTTCAACCTTTACATTTTAAGAAAAAAGAGGCTCAAAGTTGCTATTGATAAACCATAGCATTAAAAACAACTAAAGAAACTCCTGTTGTTTAGAATGATGGGAAAAATAAATTGAGAGCTTTTTGTCAGTCCAATAATTAATCTTTTGTGGTATAGAAGAAAGAACAATTTATATAGTCATAGGACTTAAGTTCAAATTACAACTTTATAACTTGTAAAATGAGAGCACAATACTTATTTCCTGATAAAATATAGATTAGAAGAAACATTTTAATCTTAAAACTAGAGTTACTGAAGTCCCAGATGGTTAAATGACATACAGAGGTCATTTAACTTTCTGAGACCCTATTTTACCCAATACAGAGCTAATAATTTCTGGAATTAGGATTTGAATCAGATTTCTGAATGCTGAATGTGGAGGGCAAGGGTAATCAAGATGATGATTAAAGGCAGCAACCCAACTGAACTCTCATCATTCCCCTCTAAATAGCTTTAAAATACTACCTCAAATGAAAGTTCAAATGACAGATCCAAGAAAAGATTAGGATGAGACATATTTCTGGTCCAAGAAAATTCAGGAGATCAGCAGGAGAGATCTGTGACACCTGGGGACGTCTGTCTAAATTTCACATATTTGATGGCACTACAGGGCAGTCACAGAGACTTCAGGAGCTCTCAGCCCAGAGATGGTGAAGGACTCAGACAACTGTTCAGAAAAAGATTATGAGGGATCCAGTGCTAGTGCTGGATACAATTGGTGCTCATTAGTAACTCTAGTACTCATAAGCAGTTCTGGATTATTGTTCCAGGACAGAGAGGTGTACTTGGGATTTCTCAGAAGAAAACAGGAATCCTAGTCACAATTCCCAGGCAGAGAACAATATTGTGACTTGCAGTCACAGGGGAACAGGAAGCCTGGTCACAATTTCAAAACTGAGAGAAACCCTAGCATTTATGGCTTCAAGGGTACAGGGGTCCTTTCCTTAAAAATCAGCACACAGACCAGGAGAGAAATGATCATACTTCTAGTCAAATCACATATTGAATATACCAACAACTTGCAGACCCTCCCTCCTGCACTAGATGTAAAAACAGCAGCACAAAAAAATCTGAAACTTGGGATAATGCTTCTCTTAGTCCCAGGATAGCAGAGGTCAACTTTGAATTAAAATTCAGTCAAGAATGAAATTGAGAAAAGGAACAAAAAAACAAAACCAGAACTTGACCATAAAAAGCTATTATGGTGGCAGGAAAGACTAGGACACAAACTCAGAATAAAATAATCACACGAAAAAAGTCATGACCAAAGGTTCAAAGAAACAAAAGTAATTGGACCACAATCCAAGAAGAACTTCTAAAATAATTAAAGAAAGAGATGAAAGACAGAAAGTAAAACAGAAGAAATGAGAGTGATACAATAAAAGTATGAAAAGAGAATTAAGAGTTTGTTGAAGGAGGTGGAAAAAATATTACAGAAAACAACACTTTAAAAACCAGAATAAATCTAATGGTAAAAAAGGCACAAAAACTCGCTGCAAAAGAATTGAAAGAATTCAAAAACAAGGAAAACTGACCAAATGGAAAAAGAGATACAAAAGTTCATTGAAGAAAATTAGAAATGGGCAAGAGGAAGCTAATGATTCCATGAGACATCAAGAAACAATATAATAAAGTTTAAAGGATGAAAGAAATAGGAGAAAATGAAATATCTTATGAGAAAGACAACTGAACTAGAAAATAGATTGAGAAAAGATATTTAAAAATTATTGTTTTCTCTAAAATCCATGATCAAAGAATGAACTGTGACATAATATTTCAAGAAATTAATGTGGAAAACTGCCTCAATAGCTAAAATTTTTAGTTTAATATAAAAATTGAGAGAATCCACTCTCACTTCCTGAAGAAATCTCAGATGAGGCACCAAATTATAGTCAAATTTCAGAAATCCCAAATCAAAGAGAAAATACTGCAAGCAGCCAGAAAGCCAGCAAGCAGTCTTTATTGCAGCATGTAGCTGTTGCATTTTTGCAGTGTCTCTTCTTCCTGCTGCCTCCTGCCTTTAATCAGTTATATCTTGGAGTCTCGGCACTCTCTCTCTCTCTCTCTCTCTCTCTCTCTCTCTCTCTCTCTCTCTCTCTCTCTCTCTCTCTCTCTCCACCCTGGCCCTGCCACCCCCAGTCCTTTGAACCCCTCTGCCTTCTCCATTTCATCCTTTCGTCCCCCTGAGTCTGCCTGAGCATCTCGTGAAGTCCTAGTGCATGGAAGAGAAGGACCCAATCAAGGAGAGCCTTATCAGCAGGAGCCCTGCCCAGTGATTCCTGAGTTAAGGGGTCCTGGCAGTGCTTAAAACAGGCTGGGGCCCTCAGCACTCCCTAAATTGCCATTGTTCCAACATTCCCTTCAGTCCCTGGGTCCTGTGGGAGCGTGCCTTGTACTTCACCTCAGCTTCTTTCAGAATGGCTTCCACATTAAAGAACCTATGGCTTGGAAGATGATATTCTGGAAGGCAAAGGAGTGAGGATTACTGCTAACCTAGGGAAAATTAACCTACCCACCAAAACTGGGTATTTATTATACCCAATATACACCTTCATGGGGGGGAAATGGATATTTAATGAAGAACAGGCTGTTCAAGAATTCCTTATGAAAAGACCAGAACTGAATAGAAAATTTGAAATACAAAAACAAGACTCAAGAAAAGTATAAATAGGTAAACATGCAAGTATTAATCATAAGAAACTCAATAAAGTTAAAATATATTCCTATATGAAAAGATAACAAATGTTAACTCCCAAGAACTTTATCACTAGTAAAATTTATAAAAGGACAAAGAACATAGGTGTAAATTGATTTTGTTAGAATGGAGAGAGAAAAAGTGGCACTTTGGGAAGAGGAGGAAGGGAGAAAAGAACCATGCAAGGAAGAGCTTTTACAAAGGAGGAGAAAATTTGGGATAGGGGATGGTGGTCAGTATTTGAACTTCATTCTCATCAGAATTGGTTCAAAATAGAAGGGGGAGGTGAAAAGAGAAGGGGGGGGGCATCATAAAAGTTAGAAAAGTTTAAGAGAAGTATTGGTTAGGAACAAAATAGACCTTTGAGAAAAAACCAGGATTAAAAGAGAGAAGAAAATGGGGTGGAGAGAAATACTCATCTATTAATAATAACTATAAATATGAATAGTATAAGCCCATCCATAACAGAAGTGAATGAAAGAATGGATATTTACAAGAGACACCCTTGTAGAATGACACAAAGAGAAACATTAAAGAGTTAAATTAAAATATGATATGCTTCATTCATATAAGGTAAAAAACGGTGTGAGTAGCAATCATGAACTCAGAGCAAAAGCAAAAATAGTACTAATTGAAATAAATAATCAAAGATAATTTATTTTGATAAAGGGTTTTATAGAATTAGATTAAGCACACATTATATGAAAGAAAACAGCCACAATAATCTAGTCCTTTGATAAAGCCAAAGATCCAAGCTTTTAGGACAAGACCTCATTATTTGACTCTTAGAAAAAATAGAAAATGCTCTGACAGCAACCAGGCATGGGTCAACAACTCACACTATACAATAAGATAATGTCAACATGGTTATGTAAGTTAGACAAAAAGGATTATATAATAAAACAGTTAGGCAACACAGAGCAAAATTACTTGTCAGAGATAGAATTACAAGAAGTAAAATGGATAATGTAATTGTAAAAAATTAAATATTTTACACAAAATAAACACAATCCCACAAAAATTAGAAAGAAAGCAGAAGGGAATTCTGTGGCAGAACCAAGTTGACAGCATGAAGCTAACATGCTACTGCAGCTTTTCTCTACCAAAGATAAATGAAATGTCTACTCTGACATTCAAGCCACAGATCCCACCAAGAAAAAGAGAAGATATAAAGCAGATATCATGGAGGATTTTCAGTGAAAGTCCCTCTCTTTGGGGGAAAAGGAGAAGTAAAGACCAGGAGGCAGTAGAACAGGAAAGGCAACCTGAGGCTTTTAGCCACAAGGCAATCAAGGTCCTCACAGTTTAACAATAGCAGAGGTCCCAGCAGCTATCTACCAAGCCAGCAGGGATAATTTCAACCCCAAACGAAGTCTGAATCCTGGAAATACCAGGGAAAAAGACAAAACTGAGTTGGAAACAAATTACTGCTAAGTCAGAACCTGGACAAAAAGGAGGAAAAAGGTCTTTATAAGGACAAGGCCTGGACTGCATAGGCAACATCTTGGCAAACAACAAGCCAGGAATCAGACCCCAGTCCTAACATAAAAAAAAAAAAAAAGCTATATTCACTATACCCTAGGAGCAGTGCTAAAACAACAAAGATGAGCAAAAATGCTAAAAAAGCACTCACTATAGGCAAACATGATAACATTGCCATGTCTGAAGAAAAAAGCAGTGAAAAATCACTCATTGGGGAACTATCAAAACAGTCTATAAATTGGACTCAAATACAAAAGCTCATTGAAGAGCTTAAAAGTAATTCAAAAACCAAGGAAGAGAGAAAAAAGAAAAATGGAAAAAAGAAATGAGAATCATGTAGAAAATTTATGAAAAATTGACCAAAGAAATCAACTACATTAAAAGTAAAAATAATCAACTGGCAAAGGAAACACAAAAGTTAATTAAAGAAAGTAAATCCCTAAAAATTAGAATTCAGCAAATAGAAACCAACAAATATATAAGATTATAAGACGCCATCAAACAAAATTAAAGTGCTGAAAAAATTGAAGAAAAAGTAAAGTACCTTTTAGGGAAAACGAATGATCTGGAAAATAGATCCAGTAGAGACAATTATTAGACTGCTAGAAACCCTAGATTAAAAAAAAAGAACCTGGAAAACATCACGCAGGAAATTATAAGGGATAATTGCCCAAATCTACTGGTATAAGATAACAGTATAACCATTGAAATAATCTACAGAGCTCTTTGAAATTCTAGAACTCTCAAATAAAAGAGAGAATATTGAAAGCTGCAAAGACTAAGCAAGCCAAAGACAAAGTAAACTCAATTAGACTCACACAGAACCTATCAGCCTCAATATTAAAGGATAGAAAGACCTGGGATACCATATTTTGAAGAGTAAAGAACCTGGGATTACAACTCAGAATATACTACCCTGCAAAATTCAGCAAACACTGTGTGGGAAAAAGATGGATATTCATCAAAATAGAGGAACTCCAGAATTTTCTGACATAAATACCAAAATTGAACAGGGAATTCAATCCTCAAATGCACAACTCAAGTGTTACATTAAAAAAGTTGCAAAAATTAAAACAAAAAGGGTAAAAACAAAACAAAACAAAACAAATGTTGGTCTAGACCATCAAAATATTTACAATCTTAAAGGGAAGATATAACTTTTCTAATTCTTTAGAACTTTACTTCTTTTAGGATAATTAAAGGGTCAAATATAATTGAAGAGAAAGAACTTAAAGGATATGGGCATAGTTGGGTCTTATCTCTCCACTGAAGAGATCCAAGATGACAACATTATGTTTGAGACAAAAGACCTGAAGTTATGAGTGTTAACTTTAAACTTAAGTGTCTCATTATCCTTTGAAGTACTTTTATTCTACTGTGATTAGCACCCTGTCTCATGAGGGCACCATAAACTGTGAGGACCTGAGTCAGTGTCTCTGTAAGTTAAAAGTTCTCAGGTGAGACCTCTAGAGTCTCCCAGTGCTTATAGATCTTTAAGATACTTGCAGTTAATTAGATCAGGGTTTGACTTAATCAGTGCTTCAGTTAAGAAAGGGTAATGGGGGGGGGGCAGCACTCTAAAGTGGGAAAGAATATGTCTTGCTTCATTTAACCAAGGGTTAAGTACCCAGGGTGGGGAGGAGGGGGGAGGTAAAGTGTGAGGAAAAAATGGGCTCCCTTCACTTAACAAAGAGTTAAGTACCCTGATTATGGCTGAGAAGAAGGGGTTTAAAATGTGAGAGAAAATAGTTAAAGAAATGATATGGTTGTGTATAATACTTTGGCTCATGAGGAATATTGTGTGTACTTGAAAGATATTTGAAAAGAGGGAAAGGTAAAAATGATTATAATTATAATTTGATGTAACTTGAGACAATACTGCTTATCAAGCAATAAAGTAAACAATCTGGGATGATACCTTGATAACAGTATGAGTTTATAAAGCAATCAAATAATCTAATTGTGATTGATGATACTTGTTTAATAGTACTAGAACAATAAATAACAACAAGGAAAGAGGCTCAAAGGTTTATAATTTTAGATGGAAAGAAGGGAAAATGTGAATGCTGAGTAAATTGTATTCAATAGATTTAGTCCAGACAGAATAAGATACACGTAGTTTAAAAATCAACCCTAATATACAGGGAAGGGGGGGGGGTACTTGGGAAAAGGAAAGTCAAGGGAAGAAGGGACTGATAAAAGTGAAGGTGAAGGTATAAAAGTAAAAAAAAAATTGAAAGTTAAATTTTTTAAAAGGAAAGTCAAAGGGAAAGGTAGTAAAATTTTGATGAGGAATAGGAGAAAATGAAAGAGAAAAATATAAATGGAGAAAGATAGTATAAAAAGAAATACAGATTGGTAATCTAAATTGTAAAAGAAAATGGGGTGGCTAGGTGGCGTAGTGGATAAAGCACCAGCCTTGGAGTCAGGACTACCTGGTTTCAAATCTGGTCTTAGACACTTAATAATTACCTAGCTGTGTGGCCTTGGGCAAGCCACTTAACCCCATTAGCCTTGCAAAAACCTAAAAAAAAATGGGATGAACTGTCCAATAAAATAGAAGTGAATAGCAAAATGGATTAAAAACCAGAATCCTACAATATGTTGCATACAAGAAATACATTTGAAGCAGAGAGATACACATAGGGTAAAGGTAAAAGGTTGGAAGAAAATGTATTATGCCTCAGCTAAAGTAAAAAGAAATCAGGGGTGGAGATCCTAATCTCAGGGAAAGTAAAAGCTAAATTGATTTCATTAAAAGGGATAAGGAAGGAAACTACATGTTCTTAAAAGGCATCATTGGTAATAAAGCTATATCATTACTAAATATGTATGCAACTAGTGATACAGCATTCAAATTCCAGGAGGAAAAGCTGAATGAATTACAGGGAGACATAGGTTGCAAAACTTTAATAATAGAAGACCTTAATCTCCCTTTCTCAAAACTAGATAAATCTAACAAACAAAATAAATAAGAAAATTATGAAAGTGAGTGAGAAGTGAGTGAAATTTTAGAAAACATAGATATGATAGACCTCTGAAGAAAACTTATTGGGTATAGAAAAGATTATATCTTTTTGTCATCAGTACATGGCACCTATGCCAAAATTGACCATTTACTAGGGCACAAAAACCTTATAATCAAACGCAGAAAGGCAGAAATAATAAAAACAGACTTCTCAGTTAATTATGGATTAAAATTACATGTAATAAAGAGTCATGAAAAGATAAAGCAAGAACTAATTGGAAATGAAATAATTTTGTCTTAAATAATGGGTGGATCAAACAGCAAATTATAGAAATAATTAATAATTATACCCCAAAACATGATAATAATGAGATATATCAAATTTATGGGATGCAGTCAAGGCAGTTTTGAAGGGAAGCTTTATATCTCTAAATGTTTTTATGAATAAAATAAAGAGGAGATCAATGAATTGGGTATGCTACTAAAAAGATAGAAAAAGAGCAAATTAACGGTCACCAAACAAATACAAAATTAGAAATTCTGAAAATCAAAGGGAGAAATGAATAAAATTGAAAGCAAGAAAAATCATTGATCTCATAAATAAAACTAATACTTGGTTTTATGAAAAAGATAATAAAATAGACTAACTTTTGGTTAATCTGATTTTAAAAAAGAAAGAAGAGAATCAATTACCAGTATCAAAACTAAAAAGAGTAAAGTAATCACCAATGACAAAGAAATTAATGAAATAATTCAAAGTTACTTGGCTGAACTGTATGCCAATAAATTGGATAACCTGAGTGAAATGGAATATTTACAAAAATGCAAACTGCCCAGATTAAGAGGAAATACAACACTTAAATAATGTGATTTCAGAAAAAGAAACTGAAGAAGCCATCAATAAACTCCCTAAGAAAAGTCTCTAGGTCATACAGATTTACAGGTGAATTCTATCAAAAATTTAAGGAAGAATTAATTCCTATTCTACGCAAACTATTTAAAAAATAAGAGAGGAAGGGGTTCTGCCAAACTCCTTTTATGACACCAACATGGTTCTGATCCTAAACCAGTAAGAAAAAAAAACAAGCAAAGGAAAATTATAGACCAATCACTCTGATGAATATTGATGCAAAAATCTTAAATAAAATTTTAACAATGAGATTACAAGTTATTACTGGGATAATTCACCATGATCAGGTAGGATTTATAGCATATAGGCAGGGATGGTTCAAGGAAAACATTCAACATAATTAAACATATTAATAGCAAAACCAACAGAAATCATATCATTATTTCAATAGATGCTAGGAAAAAAACCTTTAATAAAATATATCCATTCCTATCAGAAACACTAGAAAGTTTAAGAATAAATGGAGTTGAGAAAAGCTAGGTGGTGCAATGGATAGAGCACTGGCACTTGAGTTGGGAGGATCTAAGTTCAAATCCGGCCTCAGACATTTAATAATTGTCTAGCTGTGTGACCTTGGGCAAGTAACTTAACCACATTGCCTTAAGTAAATGAAATTTTTAAAAAGAATAAGTGGAGTTTTCCTTGAAATAATAAATAGTATCTATCTAAGGCCAGTAGCAAATATTATATGTAATGGGAATAAAGTGGGAGAATTTCCAATAAAATCAAGGTTGAAACAAGGATGCCCCTTATCATCATTACTATCCAACAAAATATTAGAAATGCTAGCTGTAGGAATAAGAAAACAAAATTGAAGGAATTAGAATTGGCAATGAGGAAGCAAAACTTTTACTCTTTGTAGATGATATGATGGTATATTTAGAGAACCCAAGAAAATCATCTAAAAAACCACTTGTATAAATTAAGAAATTGAGCAAAGTAGCAGGATATAAAATAGACCCACATAAATCATAAGTATTTTTATATATGAACAACAAAGCCCAAGGACAAGAGATAGAAAGAGAAACTCCATTCAAAATAACAATAACCAACATTAAATAATTGGGAATCTATCTCCTAAGACAAAATCAGAAACTGTATGAACACAATTATAAAGGATTTTTCAACCAGATAAAGTCAGAACTAAATACTTGGGCAAATGTAAATTGCTCATGGTTAGGCTGAGTTAATATAATCAAAATGACAATTCTACCCAAATTAAATTACTTTTTCAGTGCAAAACCAATCAAACTACCAAATAACTACTTTACCATGCTAAAAAACAGTAACAAAATTCTTTTCAGTAAAAGGAAAAGTAAGAATAGTAAGGGAACTGATAAAATAAATGTAAAGAAAGCTTGTGTAGCTATTCCAGATATAAAACTATACCATAAAGTGGCAATCATCAAAACTGCCTGTTACTGGTTAAGAAATAGTGTAATGGATCAGTGGATTAGGATAGGTTCAAAGGAAACTGCACTAAATGACTACAGCAATCTAATATTTGACAAGCCCAAAGACTTCAGTATCTGGGATAAGAACTCACTATTTGACAAAAATTATTGGGAAAACTGGAAAAATAATATGGCAAAAAATCAACATAGATTCACATCTCACACCCTATAGCAAAATAGGTCAAAATGGGTACAGGATTTAGGCATAAAGAGCAATACCCTAGATAAATTATTAGAACAAGAAATACTCTATCAGATCTATGAAAAGGGGATAAATTTATGACCAAACAAGAATTAGACCACATCATAAACTGCAAAATGAAAGACTTGGATTATATTAAAGTAAAAAGGTTTTGTACTATTAAAATCAATGTTGCCAAAATTAGAAGGAAAGCAGAAAGTTGGTAAACAATCTTCACCACTAGGAGTTCTGATAAAGGTGTCATTTCTAAAATATATAAAGAACTGCATCAAATTTATAAGGTCATAAGTCATTCCCCAATTGATAAATGGCAAAGTTATGAACAGTTTTCAAATGAAGAAATGAAAGTTATATATAATCATATGAAAAAATGCTCCAAATCATTATTGATTAGAGAAATGCAAATTAAAACAACAAATAGGGTATCATCTCACACCTATCAGATTGGCCAAGATAAGAAAAAGGGAAAAGGATCAATGTTGGAGAGGTTGTGGGAGGATTGGAGACATTGATGAAATGCTGGCAGAGTTGTGAATGTATCCAACCTTTCTGGAGAGCAATATGTAATTATGTCCAAAGAGCAATACAACTTCAAAGCCTTTGATCCAGCAACTCCAATTCTAGATCTATATCCAGAAGAAATTATATAAAAATGAAGTCCTACATGTTTCAAAATATTCATAGCAACTCTTTTTTTTATAATGGGAAAGAATTGGAAATTGAGGGGATGTCCATCAATTGGGAATAACTAAACAAGTTGTGGTACATGGATATTATGGAATTGACTATTGTTCTTTAAGAAACCATAAATGGTCATTCTCTAGAGAATCATGGAATGAATTACAGAATCTGAGGCTGAGTGAAAGGAGTAGAACCAAGATAACAATGTACACATTAACAACAACATTGTGAGATGAAAAACCTGGATTGAAGCAGCTCCTCTTGGCAGTTCAGAGCACTTGGACAACTCTATTAGATCCTCTTTGGACAATGTTATCCCTATCTAGAGAAAGGAAAAACCAAACCAAACACACACACACACACACACACACACACAAACACACACACAGAACCAACACTTCAGAATCTGATGAACACTTTACAAAAATTATCTCTTATGCATCTCTTTCCTTTAATCCTAACTCCTCATACTGCAAACAACTAATGTGTAAACATGTTTCTCAAAAATAGTTATGTGCAATACTAATCAGTTTTTCGATTTTTTGCCACTGAGGGGAGGAGAGTAGGAAGGAAGATGGAAGGAAATATTGTAACTTAAAAATATACAAGTGCACATGGATGAGAATAAATAAATAAATAAATAAAGGAAGCAAAGCAGGAAATTGGAAGGGGAGGAAGGTTCTCTGTTAAAGATCTTTTTTGTCAAATATATATGTAACTGAGCTAATTTATTAAAAAAAAATTAAGAGCTATTGCCTAATTGACAAATGACCAAATGTATTTTAAGAAGAATAAATCAAAACTAATGATCCTCATAAATATGTTCTAAATCACCATTAATTAAAGTAATACAAATTAAAAGAACTGTGAAGTATTATCTAGGAATAGTTAATGTCATAGCAAAGGAAAATGATAAATGTTAAAAATGATATAGGGGCAGCTAGGTGGTGCAGTGAATAGAGCACCGGCCTTGGAGTCAAGAGTACCTGGGTTCAAATGCGGCCTCAGACACTTAATAATTACCTAGCTGTGTGGCCTTGGGGAATCCACTTAACCCCATTGCCTTGAAAAAAATCTAAAAAAAAATGATATAGAAAAACAGGTACACAAATTCATTGATGGTGGCATCATGAACTTGTCCAGTTATTTTGGAGAACAACTAGAAACTGTACCTAAGTTCTATGAAACTGTGCATACCCTATTACTCCTCAATATTATTACTAATTCTGTATACTCAAAGAGATCTTTGAAAAAGAAAAAAAGAATCTTTAGGGACAAATATATTTATTGCAGCCCTTTCTGTAATGACAAAGAATGGAAAACTGAATTTACACACAGAAATTAGGGGATGACTGAAAAAATTGTGGCATATTATTGTGATGGAATACTATTGTTCATATATGTATGTGTGGGGGCGGCTAGGTGGTGCAGTGGATAAAGCACCGGCCCTGGAGTCAGAAGTACCTGCGTTCAAATCTGGTCTCAGACACTTAATAATTACCTAGCTGTGTGGCCTTGGGCAAGCCACTTAACCCCATTTGCCTTGCAAAAAAAAAAAAAACCTACAAAAAAACAAAACAAAAAAACATATATGTATGTGTGTGTGTGCATGTATAAATGAATAAAGTAAGTAGTTTCATTTCCAATCAAGATGGCCAAGAAAAACCAGGATTTCTATTAAGTGCTCCTGAGTTTCCCTCAGAGTTGGCAATGATAAGACTCTTAACAGATTCTGCAGCTGCAGAGCACACCTTTTCCAGCAGGTTCTGTCATGGCGGAGGGTACTAAAGATGGGGAGTTTGGGATACCCAGGGCAGAGAACAGAAACTCAGTGCAGGCACAGCAGTTTGAGGCAGAGAACTAGCCTGAGATTCTCAGCTGTGGGAGTGGAGGATATGCAGTATCGATTTGGCTGTTTTGTAGGTGGCTTCAGCACCCACCACTGTGAAAGCCCAAGACTTACATTCAGCCAGCACAGCTGATCTGGACAGCCTGACCCTGACAATAAGCTTCTGGCATTCTGCACGGGGCGGAGGGTCTAGTGACCTGGTATAAATAGCCATGAGAGTGCCCCATGTCTTCCTCCTTTTCCCAACAGCCCAGGGAATCTGAGTTCTCCAGCACTGACAGTCATTCAAAAGAGAGAGCCCGGTGTTCCTGCTCAAATTCCACCTCCCCCAATAAGGGACTGAATTCTCTGCTCTGAGAGTGCCTAAAGACACCCTGAAGATTAGCCCCAGATAGTTCCACTGTAGGGAGTGAGTCTCTGACATTCCCAGCACAGACAACTCAGAGAGAGAGAGCCTTAGGCTTCCCTTGCCAGTCAGTAAGTTGAGCAACCCTTAGGAGTACCTAACATCAATAGCCTAGGGCAGTTAGCAAGCCTCTAGGACTCTCAACACCAAAGGTCTGCAAAGCAAGCTCCTCTCCCAACACAAGAACCTTGGGATAGGTAACAAAAGTCAAAATAAAGAAAGGTCAGAGAAAACTAGCATTCATTGAAAGTTACCTTGGAGATAAGTATGGACAAAACACAAATGTAGACAAGGAGAGCAGAAAAGGTCCTACATGTGAAGTTGAGGAGGAGAATATGAATTGATCTCCAGTTTAAAAAGACTTCTCATAAGTGCTCAGAAAGGATTTTAAAAATCAAATGGGAAAATTGCTGAAAGAAGTATGGTTGCATTTTGCAACCAAAAGTGACAGAAAAAAAACCAAATCCTTTAAAAATACAATTGGGCAATTGGAAAAAGATAACGGATTTTTTATAAATAAAATTGAACACATGGAAAAGGAGATGCAACAACATTTTTTCTTTTTTTAATTTTTAATCTTGCTTCCCTTCCCCCCCATGAAGGCAGTCTAGTAGTCTTTACATTGTTTCCATGGTATACACTGATCTAAGTTGAATGTGATGAGAGAGAAATCATATCCCTAAGGAATAAAAATAAAGTATTGTGCCTGATTGCTGCACTAATGCAATGGCAAATCCATCAAGGTTGGCCATCACTCCCCTGTTCTGCTAGGGTGCACAATGTTCCTCTGGTTCTGCTCATCTCACTCAGCATCAGTCCATGCAAATCTCTCTGGGCTTCCCATCCTTCCTGGTTTCTAATAGAACAATAGTGTTCCATGCCATACATATACCACATTTGTTAAGCCATTCCCCAACTGAAGGACATTTACATCAATTTCCAATTCTTTGCCACCACAAAGTGACAACAGATTATTTTTGTACAAGTGATGCTTTTTTATATTTTAATAAAATATTTTTAAGAGTAACCATAATACCCCCCTCTTCCCAAAAAATATAGAGACCCTCATGAGAAATAAAGGGAAAAAGGGAAAAAATGTGCTTCAGTCTGTTCTAATACATTAGCTTTTTCTCAGTTGAATCACAATCTTTATGATAAGACAGTCATAAAAGTTACTTCCATTTTTTTGCACTGTTGCTGTTACTGATTGTAATTCCCTCTATCCATTCCTCCCCACTACCATATATTATATTTTCTCTCTCCTTTCACTCTGTCCCTCTTCTAAAATGTGCTGCAGGGGGACCGAGTAGTGCAAAGGACTGATCACCAGCCCTGGGTTCCTGGAGAGGCTACCCAATCCCAGCCCCTTGCAAGAAGTAAAAAAGAAAATGTGTTATATCTGACTGTTCTCTCCTGTGATCTACCCTCTCCTGTATAACCCACATCCCCCCCTTTCCCCTTTCCCTCTTCTCTCCTTTTTACTCTAGATGTCTATACCCTATTGAGTGTGTATGCTGTTTCCTCTCTGAGCCATTTCTGATGGGAGTGAAAATTCCCTCATTTCCCCTCACCTTCCCCCCTCCCATATCATTGCAAAAGCTTATTGTAAAAAAATAAATAAATAAAATTTAAAAATTCTTTTATATGAAATATCTTAGCCTATTCAACATCTCCTTTCTCTTACTCCCTGTGAATTTCCCTTTTAGCCATTAATTCCATTTTTACAATATATTATATCTTCAGATTCAGCTCTCTCCTGTGTTGCATTTATAAAAAACTCCTTCTATCAGCTCTATTAAATGAGAAGTTTCATGTGTATTATCAGTATCATTTTTCTATGCAGTAATACATGCAGTTCATCATCATTAAGTCCCTCATATTTTATCCTTCTCCTCCACTCTCTATGCTTCACCTGAGTCCTATATTTGAAAGTCAAACTTTCTGTTCAGCTCTGGTCATTTTAACAGGAACATTTGAAATTCCCATGGCAAATTGAAAGTCCATCTTTTCCCCTGGAAGAGGCTGTTCAGTTTTGCTGCATGGTTGATTCTTGGTTGCATTCCAAGCTCTTTTGCCTTCTGGAATATTATATTTCAAGCCCTATGAGGTCTTAATGTAGTTGCTTCTATGTCCTGTGTGATGTTGACTGCTGCTCCATGATATTTAAATTGTGTCCTTCTGGATGCTTGTAATATTTTTCTCTTTGACTTGGATCTTCTGGAACTTGGGTATGATATTCCTGGGGGTTGTTTTTTGGGGGGGAAATCTCTTTCTGGGGGAGATTGATGGATTCTCTCAATTTTTATTTTGCTCTCTGCTTCTAGGATATTAGGGCAATGTTCCTGTAGAATTTCTTTAACAATGAGGTCAAGGCTCTTTTCCTGATCATGACTTTCAGGTATCCCAATAAATTTAAAATTATCTTTCCTGAAACTCTTTTCCAGATCAGTTGTTTTTTCAATGTGATATTTCACATTTTCTTCTAATTTTTCTTTCTTTTGGTGTTGAAGTATCATGACTTGACTTTTCATAAAGTCATCAGCTACCTTTAGCTCCATTCTACATCTGAAGAATGTGTTTTCCTCAGAGAGTTTTCTTTTTTCCTTTTCTATCTGGCCAATTGTGCTTGTGAAAGCATTCTTCTCCTCAATAACTTTTTGAATTTTTTTATCCATTTGGCCTATGTTGCTTTTTTTTAAAGTTTTTTTGCCAGGCAGTGGGGTTACGTGGTTTGCCCAAGGCCACACAGCTAGGTAATTATTAAGTGTCTGAGGCTGGATTTGAACTCAGGTCCTCCTGACTCCAGGGCCAGTGCTCTATCCACTAAGCCACCTAGCTGCCCCTCTATGCTGGTTTTTAACATGTTATTTTCTTCAGCATTTTTTTTAATTTCTTTGACTAAGTTGCTGACTTCTTTTTTGCATTTTTCCTGCATCTCTCTCATTTCTTTTCCCAGCTTTTCTTCTCTCTCCCTTACTTGATTTTCAAAATCTTGTTTTTGAGCTTTGTAACTGCCTGAGACTTAATTACATTTTTTTCATGGAGTCTTTAGATGGAAGAGCTTGTACTTCCTCATCTTCAGAATGAGTATTTTGATCCTTCTTGTTATCATAGACAATGTATTTCTCAGTGGTGTTCCTCTTTTTTCTCTGTTTACTCATTTCTCCAGCCTGTATCTGGTTTTGGGGTGTTTCCTGAGCTTTTGAGTATTATTGGGATACCCGCTTTGGGGTTTTTTGGGTATACCCCACAGGGACCTTTATTACTACAAGGGCATATGCTCTGTTGCCTCTGCTTTGATATGTAGATGACCATAGGTGTTCCCCCTGCCCTGTTGTGAGGAAGGTCCCTGCTATCTTAGTATGGAAGGCCAAACTGCAACCTGGATCTGAGTGTAGGCAAATAGCAGAGTCCTGCCTTAGGGGGCAGCAGAGAGATTTCTGCCTCCCCTGACCCCCTTACCATTTGCGGGCTGTGCTCTGGAGGTGCAGGCTGGTTTCCCCCAATTCTTGCTGCAGTTTCTATGGCCAGTGCTCCTCACTCCACACACATTCTGGTGCAGCCAAGTTCTCTCATGACCCCTTCAAGCGATTGCTGGTGATCCCTAGGCTGGGCTGGGCTGCAGCCGTGGCTTTTTTTCCAAACCCTGGTCTCAGTGAAACACACCTTTCCCATGTAACTTTTAAGTTATCTTGAACTGGGAAAATGTATCTATCACTCAGCCTTTCTTTGGGTTCTGACCCTTTAAATTTTGTCTAGAGTCATAATTTGTTGGTTTTTTGGAGCTTTGGGGAAGGAATTTTTTTCGAAATGCTGCCTTCATGTCACCATCTTGACTCTGCCCTCAGTAACAACATTTTAAATAAAGAAAATAATGCCCTGAAAAACAGAAAGAAACTAATTTTATCATGAAGATCCAAGAATCTGTTAAACAAAATCAAGGAAAGTAAAAAACAGAAGAAAATGTAAAATGCCTCATAGGTAAAACAACTGATCTGGACTATAGTCCAGGAGAGATAATTTTAGAATAATTGGACTGAAAGTCATGATCAAAAATAGAACCTGGACTCCACTTTTCAGGAAATTATCCAGAAGAATTTCCCTGATATCCTGGAACCAATGGGCAAGATAGCCATCAAAAGTTCACTGATCACTTCCTGAAAGGGATATAGCAAAATGAAAGCACCAAGTAATATTGTAGACAAACTTCAGAATTATCAGAGCATGGAAGAAATCTTACACATGGTCAGAAAAAGGCAATTCAAATACTGAGGAGTCACAGTCAAGATTACACAGGAGATTGTTGCATCAATATTATAAGAGAAAAAGGACTTAGAATATGATATTGTGGAGGTCAAGGGAGCTTGGATTATAATCAAGAATCAACCAACAGCAAAATTGAGCATACTCCTTTGGGGGTAAATATGAATATTTAATTAAATAGATGACTTTCCAATTTTCCTGAGGAACAGATCAGAGCTGAATAGAAAATTTGGTCTTCAAACAGGTGACTCAGTAGATACATGAAAAGATAATCAGGAGAAAAGAAAAAGACTGCTATTAAATAAGTTGAAAGATTACATCCCTAACTAGGAGGAAAATTCTCAAAACATTTGAGAATCGAAACTATTAGAGGGAGAAAATTTAGGTATTTTGAAATGCTTAAATCTTACTCTCTTAAGATTTGACTAAAAAACAAACACATACACTCAGTAGGGTTTAGAAATTTATCTTACTCTTCAAGTATTAAAGGGGGAAGGGGGGGAAGAAAGCAGGGGAAAAGAAAAAGAGGGAAGACAAAGGAGGGGACTGAAGCAAAAAACTAGTGATGAGGGATAGGGTGAATGAAGAGGGAAAATGTACAAATGGAGGGGAGGTAGCATGGAGGATAATAAAGAGCTAGTAAATATAACTATAAATGTGAATGGAATGATTTCTCCCCAAAAATGGAAACAGACTACAGAGCAGATTGAAAACCAGAACCCTACAAAATACTGCTAACAAGAAATACATTTAAAGCAGAGAGATACACAGAGTAAAGGTAAAAGGCAGGAGCAGAATATATTATGCCTCAATTGAAATGAAACAAGCAGAAAAGGCAATTGCAAAAACAAATCTCATGAAAGGGATAAGGAATGCCATAAATAATGCAATAATGTCAATACTAAATATGTGTGCAACAAGGGATATAATATCTAAATTCTTAGAGAAGCTAAATGAGTTACAGGAACATATAGATAGCAAAACTCTACTGGTGAGGGGCCTAAACATCTGTCTCTCAGAATTTGATAAATCTAGCCATGACATAAGAATTTAAGGAGGTGAATAGAATATTAGAAAAATTTTGTATAATAGACCTCTGGAGAAAATTAAATGAGGGAAAAAAGGAATGTACTTTTTTTCCCCTGCAATCCAGAGCACCTACACAAAAAATGACCAAATATGAGGGCATAAAATCCTCATAATCAAATGCAGAAAATGAGAAATATTAAATGCATTCTTTTCATATGATGATGCAATAAAAAATCACATGCAATAAAGGCCCGTGTAGAAATAAACTGAAATTAATTGGAAACTAAATTTACCCATAAATCTGACAATTTACTTGAAATGGATGGATATTAACAGAAAAAGAAATTGCCCAGATAAAAAGAAGGAGAAATTAAATACTTCGATAAGCCTATCTCAGAAAATGAAATTGAGCTGGTTGGTTCTTGTTCTTTGTTATTGAAGAAGACTAAAATGACATGAATATGTTTGAGACAAATTACAGTGTGTCTTATGGTGGCTGATCAGATCAATATGAACTCGGAGTGCTTTACCATAGTTTGCACACAAATAGTACATGTGAGTACCTGGGCTGGGCACTCTAAACATATGTATGTTGTGTTTCCTTTGAGCTGCTTAAATTCTGCCTTCGTGATAGAGCACAGCTCCCTCACTGATGAGGGCACACCATACTGGCATTCTGTGTCAGTGTCTCCCATGTTGTACAATTAATTCTAAAGTTTTTCAATGAGACCTTCAGGATGTCTAGGTTTCACTTCTTCCCACCCCCGTGTGAGCACTTACCTTGTGTGAGTTCTGCATTAAATAGTTTTTTGGGAAAGCATACGTCTGGCATTCTAACAATATGTCCAGCCCATCTTAACTACACTCTCTGACAATTTAGCTTTAGAAAGGATGATAGTCCCTGTTATCTTTTCTGCCAGGTGATCTTCAAACTATTCCTAAGGAAATTTTATTGGAAGTGATTCAGTTTCCTGACATGACCCTGGTAGACTTTCCAAGTTTGACAGGGATATAACAATGAGGTCAACACAACAGCTCTGTAGACCTTCAGTTTGGTGTCAGTCTAATACCTCTTTTTCCCCCACACTTTCTTTCAGAGCCTCGCAAATACTGAACTAGCTCTGGCAATGTATCAAGTTCATTGTCAATGTGCTCCCTGGAAAGGACACTGCCAAGGTAACTGTACTTGTCTACAGTTTTCAAAACTTCTCCATTTGCTGTAATTGATGGTTCCACATTTGGATGGTATAGTGTTGGCTGATGAAACACTTGCGTTTTCTTGGTATTAATTACTAGACCATAATTAGCAAAAGCAGCAGAGAATTGATCCATACTTTGTTACATCTCAACTTCAGAGGCTGCATTGAGTGCACAACCATCTGCAAACAAAAGGTCATGCACCAACACTCTCCACTTTGATCTTGGCTTGTAGTCTTTTCAAGTTGAAGGATTTGCCAACAGTGCAATAGCTGCCCCTGAGGCCATGTTCATTTTCAGTAAAGGCATTTGATAACATGGCTGAAAACATCTGAACTCCCTAAGAAAAAATCGCCATAGTCAAATGAATTCTCAAGTGAATTCTACTAAACACTAAAGGAATGATTTGCTCTAATTCTATGAAAAACAATTGAAATAAATGAGTGAAAAAGTAGTTCTGCCAAATTCCTCCTATGACACCACTATGGTGCTGATACCTAAACCAGGAAGAATCAAAACAGAGAAAAAAAGATTATAGACCAATTTCCTTAATGAATATGGATGCAAAAGTTTTGAATAAAATATTAGCAAAGTGAGTATAACAAATTATCACTAGGATAATACACTATGATCAAGTAGTATACTAGGAACACAGAACTGATTCAATATTAGGAAAACTCTCAGCATAATTGAGCATATTAATAACAAACTTATCAGAAATCATATCCTGAAAAATATTTTGACTAAATACAGCAACCAATTTTATCAAAAATATTAGAGAACATAGGAATAAATGGAGTGTTCCATAAAACAATAAGCAATATTTATCTAAAGCCACCACTAAGTATTATATGTAATGAGTAGAAGCTAGAAGCTTTCCCAGTAAGACTGGGGTGAAGAATTCAGTATTGGAGAGAAATGTTAACATTAGCAATAAGAAAAGAAAAAGAAATTTAAAGAAGTAATAATAGGAATAGGTAATGAAAAAAACAAAGCTTTCACTCTTTGCTGATGATATGTTATATGTAATCACTAGAAAATCATCTAAAAATTTACATGAACAATTAGCAACTTTAGCGAAGTTTCAGGATTTAAAATAAACCAACAAAAGTCATCAACATCTCTATATATTACTGGCAAGAAACAGCCACAAGAGATAGAAAGAAAAATCCCATTCAAAGTAACGATAGACAACATAGGGGCAGCTAGGTTGCGCAGTGGATAGAGCACCAGCCCTGGAGTCAGGAGTACCTGAGTTCAAATCCGGCCTTAAACATTTAATAATTACCCAGCTGTGTGGCCTCGGGCAAACCACTTAACCCCATTGCCTTGCATAAACTAAAAAAAAAAAGATAGACAACATAAAATATTTGGGAATCTATCTGTTAACATAGACTCAGAAACTATATGAAAATAATACACAAATAAAGTCACATCTAAATAACTGGGCAAATGTCATTTACTCATGGATAGGTTGAACCAATATAATAAAAATGATAATTCTGCCTAAATTCAATTACTATTTCAGTTCCATATCAAACTGCCAAAAAATTACTTTAGTCAGCTAGGAAAAATAGAAACCAAATTCATATGGAGGAACAAAAGGCCAAGAATATTAAGGGAATTAATGAAAAACTTACAAAGGAAGATGGCCTAGCAATATTAGATCTAAAATTATATTATAAAGCATCAGTAATCAAAACTATTTGGTACTGGTTAAGAAAGAGAGTGGTGCATCAGTGAAATAAATTAGGTGCAAAAGAAACAGTATTTGGGAGGCTCTGAAAGAAAGTATAGGAGAGAAGAGGTATTGTATGTATAGCTGTGAAACCGGAACAGTCTACCAACTGTTTGATAAACTCAAAGATTCTAGTTTCTGGGTTAAGAAGTTATTCTTTGATAAAAAGCTTCTGGGAAAACTGGAAGATAACATGACAGATGCTAGGCATAGTTTCTCACACCAAAATAAGGTCAAAATGGGTACAGGAATTAGATACAAAATGTGATATCATGAGCCATTTAGGAGAACAAGGAATATATCTGTCAGATCTACTGAAAGGGGAGCACCTAATGACCAAAGAAGGGATAGAGAACATTATAACAGACAAAATAGATAATTTTGATTACATTAAATTGAAAGTTTTTGCACAAACAAAACCAGTGCAACCAATATTAAAAGGAATTCATTAAGTTGGGGAAAATTATCTAAAATATATAAAGAACTGAGTAAAATTTGTAAGAAAACAAGTCATTCTCCAAAGGCAATGCTCAGATGAAGAAATTAAAGCTATCTATAATCATATGAAAAAATTGTTCTAAATCATTTTGATTAGAGGACTGCAAATTAAATTTACTCTGAGGTATTACTTCATATCTATAAGATTGGTCAATATTACTAAAAAGGAAAATGTTGAAGGGTATGTGGGAAAACTGAGTCACTAATACATTGTTGGTGGAGTAGTTAACCTGATCCAATTTTCCTAGAGAACAACTTGGAATTATGTTCAAAGGGCAAAAAATTGCATACCCTTTGATCCAGCAATACCACTACTAGGTCTATTTTCCAAAATTATCATGAAAATATACAATAGCAGCTCTTTTCATGACAGTAAAGAATTGGAAATTGAGGGAATGCTCATCAATTGGGAAATGACTGAATAAATTGTGGTATCTAAGTGTGATGGAACACTATTGGTCTATAAGATATCGTGAGGGATGGAACTTCAGAAAAACCTGGAAAGACTTGCATGAATTGATGTTGAATGAAATGAGTAGAACCAGAACAACATTATACATACGAACTACAACAATGGGTGATGATCAATTGTACTACTGGACTTTCATTTCAGCAGTACATTAATCAAAGATAATTCTAAAAGATTTGTGATGGAAAATACCATCCATATCCAATGAGGGAAATGTGGAGTTTAAATAAAGATGTAAGCTTACTATCTTAAATTTTTAAAAGTTGTCTTATTTAATATCATTTTTCTCTTTCTCTAGTGATATTTTTTCCCTTTGAAATTGATTCTTCTTTCACAACATGATTAATATGGCTCTATGGTTAGTACAGATACATGTAGAGCCTAAAAATGATAAAGTAGATTATATCAGGAAAAAACTTGGGAAGACTTATGCTAGCTGCTGCAAAGTAAAGGGAGCAGAAGTAGAACAACACAGTAACAGTAATATTCTAATGGTAATCAATTAAGAAAGACTTAGGGGTTCTGATTAATACAATGACCCATAACAATTTCAAACAACTCATGATAAACAAAATGTCATATAACTTCAGAAAGAGAAGTGATGAACTCTGAGTGAACATTAAAATATTCTTTCACTTTATTTTTCTCATATTTTTAAGTATTGTTTTACTACATGGCTTATGTGGAAATACTCTTTGCATGAATTCACATTACATAATGAGTATCATATTTCTTGACTTCTCAGTGGATGGGAGAGGGATGAAAGGGAAGAAAAGAATTAGGAACTAAAAATAAAAATTAAATAAACAAACCAAAAGTTTATGTGTCTACATGAACAAAAGAATATGAAGAAAATGATAAATTATCTATATTATTTAGAATGTAAGTCCTTGTGAAAAAGAGTTATTTTATTTTTAATACTTATGTCCTTAGTACCTGGCATCATATCCAGAACAGAGAAAGTACTTGGTAAGTAGTTGTTGATTGACCATTAAGTGAAAAGAAACATGAAATTCCATTTTTTAGGTGGATTTGTTTATCTCTGTTCACCTATTTTCCTTTCCTTTGGGTTTTACATTTCTTTGGAAGAAGGTTTCAAAATCCCAAAACTTTTTGTTTACTGCTCCAGCTTTAAAAGACAGACTAACCTCTTTTTGTAAAGAACTGATTGCTATTTGCTTCCAGAAATAAATGTGGCTCGACTGGGTTTTATTTATTGATTGGTTGGAAAGAGTCCAGATTGTTAATGAAATTGACTGTAGGAAACAGCTTTGTGGTATTCAGAGAAGAGAATGGGGAGGAGAAACCTGCCTAGTAATGTTAATATTGTAACAAACTCTCGAATTCCAGTTCCAGCTGAAGATTTCCCTTTCACTTTTTACTTAAAAACTATCTGATAGGGACAAGAATACACAAGTAACAATTGATGCAGAGCAAATGAAGTAGGCAAAAATCTTTCCTATAAGTACCAGTAGAAAGAACCTTCACAGACCAGAGAGATGAGGTGACTAATAAATGAAATTGACAAAAGTTCTCAATTTTCAATTATCATACAGACTAATTATCTATTTAATGCATGATTTTCACCAAAGAGCCTCACTTTCTACTATTATAATGTACTCTAACTGGAACATTGGAGGGAATGGGACTCTGGAAATGACAGGATTCCTCTTAGAAAATGCCCCTTAATCAGTTGGAAGCATGGATGGCCACCTGTACAGAGATTTGGATTGGCCTAAGAGAAAGCTCCTGCCCCACTTGCCCAAAGTCAGGTATTATTATTGAGCTACTTTTCTATCGTGATTATTCCTGGATGGATAGCAAGGTGTGGGAATATCACTCTCACAAAGGACCAAGCAGCAGCTGAAGCTTAAAAAAAAGCTTCTCCAATCTGGAAAACAGAATACGTCATTTAAAACAAAGAGAGGATGATCTACATTGTGTTCTGTTTTGCACATCTCGTGTAATTATAAGGCAATATTGCATATAAGTCTTTTTCTCCCTGACTCTCCAAGAAGGACAAAGTATAATTATAAATCACCAATCAATTATCATGGCATATTTTAATGAACTTGTCTTTGTACTAACCACATAACACCTAGCAACAGTACTAAGCACATACTACAAAAGGCCTTAGTGGGGAAAGCTCAATTTATATATTTGAAGCAATTAGAAAATAAGGCATATATTTATCTGATAGTGTTAAATTATGGTAGTGAAGGACATGATCTGGGAACCTGTCATAGATATTTGTCTTTGAACTTGAATGGTGGTGAAGCAGAGGAACTGTATACAAAAGAGATCTATTATATTCCTGACTTGTTAAATACCTAGAGAAAAAGAGAATAATATTCTGTCTTCTTGTAAAGGAAAACCCCCAAAGAGTAAAATCTTTTTACCTATGAAAGTTTTTGTTTTAGAGAATTGCTTGGATAACAGAGAGGTTGGGAGACTTATCCAGGTTACTACAGTCAGTATTTCAGAGGTCCCACACATTTTGATTTTTGTTTCTGAAGTCAACTCTTCTCACCTCATGCTGCCATTAAACCCTTTGAATATGAAGCAGCTATTACTATACTACTCTCAGTAAAAGGTAAACTTTGAGTCATTTTTTTAAAACAAGGGACTGGGTTTTCCTTTACTCATGCATACTCCCTGTTCCACTTTGGGTTTTCAAAGGTCCTGTTATAAGAAATAACCATAAAGTATCAAAAGTATTCCTTTAGGGTCTAGGAGATAGATTCCATTTCTTGCAAAACTCTACAATGATGGAACCAAAGACTTTGGTTTCATTAGTGCCAGACTCATTAGCACCAACACATCTAAGTGGCCTCAAGGGACAGTTGCTATAAAGATTCATTAGGTAATATCTGCAAAAGCTCCACAAGGGAGAGCCTGCCCATGAGGAATTATGATAATAAATCTGATAAATGATCTAAGACTTAACACCTTTAGTGCATATGTTGACAACCCCCATATGCAAACACTATGCCATCAAAATGAGCAAGAAGAAAGTAGCCTGGGATTGACTTGCCAATAAATTCTCTCTTCCAACAAGAAACAAATGGTCTGGGTATTGGTACCATATTTTGCCATTTGAGTTAATCCTCTTTCTTCACAAAGGGAATATTTTGACTGTTAAGCAGAGAAAGCAAATGAACAGCAGGTGTTGCCAAATGTACAGAGCTCCCAGACAACATCTCAGAAATAGTTCATTTTCAAAGCTGAACTCAGGGATGTCCAGTTTGCTGTTTTATTCCATTAGATAAAGAAAAATGAAGCAGATAAAATGATCCCTAGGATATGTCACTAAGATTATCAACTTGCACAGTTTACCAGAGACCAAAAGGTGAGTGATGAAGATGAAATCTAGCTTAGTAGTCACTTGCAGTAGATTTTGTTGAAGCAAAATTGTCTAGCCATTATGGTCTCCTACTCAAACATGGTGGGAAAGCTCCAAATTTTATATTTGAAACAACTATAGTAACTTGATTTCATTAACAGACAAGCAATAGGATGAAAATAGATTAGTAACAAACTGTCTTGGGAAATTAAAAAAAAAAGGAAAATGACTGCTGTATTGTTATTTTATGCTACAATTAAAGGAAATGGTGGCTTGATTATTGCAGGCAGTCTTCTTGTAGATCTTTATTCATCATAGCTGCATCACATGCCCTTTCCAACTTATAACTACGCCAAGCATTCAGGTCCTTTAAATATATATATTGAAAGATTACTCTTCCTCACTCTGTTAGGTGAACTTAACTTCATGTGTTCAGTATTAAAATGAATATATTTTATATTATATATATTATTATAATATTCCTAATCATTGGAATGCCTAGAGCAAAGTCCATCAAAGGGTAGAGAATAAAAGGAGGAAAAGTGAAGTTATCACATACAAAACTATTTGTAAATTGAAAAATTATAATTTGCTAATTGCAAAAATTGTAAATTGTAAATTAAAAAAACTGGGTGAAATATCTATCAGAAATGTCTATTTTAGGGGTGGCTAGGTGGCACAGTGGATAGAGCACCAGCCTTGGAGTCAGGAGAACCTGGGTTCAAATCTGACCTCAGACACTTAATAATTACCAAGCCACTTAAACTCATTGCCTTGAAAAAAATCTAAAAAAAAAGAAATGTCTATTTTATTAAAAATGCTTTTTATAAGAAGAATAACTCTTTATCCTATTACAAAAACTTCTCCTGAAAATATCCCATTCCCTAAGGCATAAATTTGAAAAAAAAACTTATGATAAAGCAAGTTACAAAACCTAATACTGATAGTTGGAGAAAACAAGCAAAATCCCAAAGGGGGAGAGTGTCTTAAATGTAGTCTACTTCATATGTGAAGGGAAATAAAACTCTTGATTTGACTGAAAGAATGATGAATAAATGAAGAATGAACTTAAGGCAAGTTAGTTCTTTGATAGAGATCAGTCAAGAAAAAGGAAAGCTACAGAATTTTGAAAGTCAGACAGAACTATAGAAATGAAGGAGAAGCCACCCCCCCCATCATATCCTTTGACCATTAGAACTAGTAGCTTTAACAACTGTCAAGAACAGATTCTCTCTGAGTTGAGGTAATTAATTCCTGTAATTTAAGCTGAAATCTCCACTCAAATCTTACTCCCAGAGTAAGACCTCATTTTTTCATTAATCCTATTCTGTAATACTGCTCTGGATTTTATTTGTTGCTCTTTCATAGAGAAGTTTACCAGCTATTTGTAATGATCTTCTTTTGTACACAACATTTTTTGGAAAGGGGCAAAGCTGGCAGGCATAAGCTAGGGTCTACTTTGGGTTAGTAAGAAGACCAATTTTTATTCTGAATTCAATATCATTCCCCTAAACTAGAGATATTTGAGAAGTGCCAGACAGATATAATTCTAGTCTAATAACCCTCTTAAGTCTGAACTACCCTATCTGTTCTTACCCTCCCAAGTTATACTGTTGGCAATACAGGAATATATTACAGCAAGATCAAATCTCAAATCATATCTATTCATACCATGCATGAATTTAATATTCACATATAAGACAGCATATCTATAGATATAGCTTGCATTAATAATAAAAGAAATACAAATTAAACTAATTCCAAAGTATCAACTCACATTTATGAAATTAGCAAAATAAAGATGATAAAATTCAATGTTGGTAGGGTTATGAAGAAAAATTACATTCATATATTCTGTAGGTAATGCAAATTTATCATTTTAGAGAATAAACTAGTAGTATACTGGCTATTATTATAAAATGAATAATCTCTTATCCAGGTATCAGAAATATCCAGATACTAGAATTTAAAAAAGGAGAAGCAAAGAGTTATTTGTTCAACAATACTTATAGCAGCATGGTCTAGAATTGTCAGAAACTAGGAGAAATATCATTCCAGCACTATTTCAACCTCCCAGGGCTAGAGACCAAGCTAGGTAGATGCCAATCAATCAATTCACATAAATAAACTGCTGTGTTTGTGTGTGTGTGTGTGTGTGTGTGTGTGTGTGTGTGTGTGTGTGTGTGTGAGATTTAACCTTGTTTGGCTCAGTTTTCTCATCTCTCAAATGAGTTGGAGAAGGAAATAATATATTTGCCAAGAAAAACCCAAATGGAGTCATGAAGAAGAGTTTGACAATTCAGACAAGACTGAAATGACTAAACAGCAAGGAGCAAAATAAATTCAAATTCACCCCCCCCCCCAATCAAAGTGCCAAACTAAGTAAGGAGAACTGTTGTAAAAATTAGGCAATATAAAATCTGATCCTTGTCCTCATGGATTTTACTATCTGATGAGGGGTTATTATTCCTACATACAGTGATATAATACAAAATAAAATATAATAAATTCCTTAGAGAATTACAAAGTGTTACATGAGTAATAACAGGAAGACCTTAACAGAAGATATAACCAAATATTTCAATTTTGCTTTTTTCTTAGATGTTTCAAGGCAATGGGGTTAAGTGGCTTGCCCAAAGCCACACAGCTAGCTAATTAAGTGTCTGAGACTGCATTTGAACCCAGGTACTCCTGACTCCAGGGCCTGTTCAATTTTGCTTTAAAATATTAAAAGGAATTCAATAAGCAAAGAAGAGGACTAGGCACTCAAGGTCAGGAAGAGGTAAAGCAAAGGTAGGGAGGCAGGAAAATGCTGATATTGTACAGTGATGCCAATCATTCTGATTTGACTATGCTGTAGAGCATATGTAACGTAAAACTATTAGATAAATCTAGAAAGTCAGGGTGCAGTCAGTTTGTGAGTTGAACAGGCAAAAATAAATTCTAATTTTAGTTAGTAGTTTATAGGAAATCATAGAAAATTTTGACTAAAGAATATGCAATGCCATATGTAAATGTGTGTATATATATTTATATATACTGTTTTGTGACTGTAATATGAATGATTTAAAGAAAGTGAAAAGTCAGAAAAATGTTAAAGGTTATTAAAGGTAATCAAGGTGAGAGGTAATTAGAACCTGTGAGAATGAAAGGGGACAGAAAATATAGGATAGAGATTTAGTAAATGAACATACAATCAAAGAACCTGGCATTTGATTGGTTATATGAAAGGAAAAAACAAAGATAGAGAAAGAAAAAAGCTAAGTTTTAAATATGGGAAACTGACAGAAATTATGACATCAGAGGAAAGACCTGCTTTAGGAAAAAAAATTGAAAATTTTAATCAGAGGTATTGATGGGACCTTCAGATAGAAATGTTATATGGACAATAGGAGATCCACATCTGGGTCTAGGCAGAGAAATTAAGGTTATCAAAAAGATAAGAAAATAGGGGCAGCTAGGTGGCGCAGTGGATAAAGCACTGGCCCTAGAGTCAGGAGTACCTGGGTTCAAATCCAGTCTCAGACACCTAATAATTACCTAGCTGTGTGGCCTTGGGCAAGTCACTTAACCCCATTTACCTTGCAAAAAAATCTAAAAAAAGGTAAGAAAATAAGCTGTATAGAAAAGATCATTGAAGTCAAAGGAAAATATATTTGGGAAATGGCTAATTTTGGGGGGACATAGCAATCAAATAAAATATTAAAACATATCAAGAATTGCCAATACAAAAATGATAAAGGAATAAATATAATTAACATTTATGTGGTACATGTCAAACACTTTGCTAAGCATTTTACCATTATTGTCTCATATTTATGATTATTATCTCTTTATTTAATGCTCACTTTAAATGCAATTATTTTATTCATTTTACAGGTGAAGATAGTGTATCAAATAGATGTGAAATGACTTCCCTAGTCACACAGATAGTAAGTGTCTACAGCTGAATTTGAACTCAGGTCTTCCTGATTTCAGGCTGGTGCTCTATCCAATTCACCACATTAAATATTATTGAGCTTTTTTTTAAAATTGGAAACAAAAATAGAAATTTTAAGTGGAAACAAAAAATAGAAATTCATATAATGGGAAAAATACAGAAACAAGATAACAGAATTTAACAATGGAGCAGTAAAGTTAAGGCAGAACAATTTATGTGTTTATATGTATGTATTTGTACATATCTGCATATATGTATACATATACTTATATACACATATATGCACCTCCCTATGTATAGATATATATTTATGATTAATTCTTTTTAAGCTGAAATTTTGGAAGTGTAATTTTTGTTATTGTTTGAAGACAAATTTAAATAGCGAATTATATTCTTTAAATGAATGAAGAAATAAACATAAATAATATAATTAAAATATTTTGTGAATTGAAAATATGAGAACATATCTGACATAATTTCTTTTTTTAAAATTAATCTATCAATTCTAGTACCAGGGTCTGTTACTCTAAGAGTTAGAATCACTCACTCTCCAATTAGATTTTTTTGTCTCCTGCTTTGTCTCCAGATTTCCCATTGCACTCAACCTCATAGATTTGCTGAAACAAATAAATCATTTCCATACTTTTACAGAGAAGTTCTATCTGCAGCCTGACCCACCTCTATTTGGAATCCACTTCAATAGATCTCAATTATTTTTTGCTCTGGCTTTATTGCTCAGAAACACATAAGACACTTATAAAAAGAATATTGCTTTAGGTAGAGTATAAATCTCCAGCAAATTAAACCTGAACCTGAGCTCTAGCTTTGGAAAATCCTAATATGCCTTTGAACAGAGAAAGTTATGACCTCTATAGTTGTATAATGTTATAGATTCTTCAAACCATGAAGTCCAGCTAGAAACATTTGATTCACATTCACTCTTCCTCATTCCTATAGCCATTCTGTCACCAGTTTCTGTCATTTCTTTCTTGAAATGTATCTCTGATTCATCTCTTCATTATTCCCACTGATTCCCTAATCTAAACCTCCATCCCCCCATATCTGAGCTGATATCCCTGATTCTAGGCTCTCTTATTATAATACATTCAGAAAAATATTTATAAAACACTCTTTTTATTATGTCATTTCACTTGCTGAAGAATTCATATTAACTTTGTATTATTATCTGTTCCAACTCATTCAAACTCCTCTTTCAAAGAAGACTTCAAAATTCTGTCCCAAATTTATTTCCTATTACTCCACAACATACAGGCTTTAGTCAGTCCATGATTCTAATACGTGTCCCTTTCTAAATGTCTTCCTTATTTCATACCACTCCTACCAACTGAAATTCATGTTCTATTCCCATTTGTTTAACCCAATTCTATCCATTCTTTATGATCCATCTCAGAAATATTCTCCCTGGCTCAATGAGTAAAACATATTAGATCAGAGACTGACTGGGACCTAGAGACTTAAAAGACTTGCTGAGGCATGGATAAGCAATCTGAGAACGTGAACTAAGCAACTAAAAGACATCTTACATGGCAGTAAATCATGGCAACCAGTGATCTGGGTAGATAGTTGACATCATGGAAGTCTAATAATGGATAGCAGATGAGTATCTTAATATATTATTGGAGAGAAATCAAAGTGTATAGGAGAATGGTAGGAGAGCAGGATCTAGAAAGGTTTTTTTTCTATACCTGCAATACTAATTTAGGAATTAGCCAAGTCATTAACTAAAGTAAGATAAAAAGTAAACTAAATTCTCTGTTACCTGACTTTCTAGCATTATGGTAGTTTCTACATTTTGACACAAAATTATTTCACAAATTTTTCATATATTTTCCCTTAAATATTTTGCAAGCCCCATGAGGGCAAAAACAATATCTAATACCTAACAAACTAGGTAGCACAGTGAATAACATGTTAAACCCAGAATCAGTAAGATTTGAGTCCAAATCCAGCCTCAGTCACCTTTTATCTGTCACTTGAGTGACCTTAAACAAATCACTTAACGTCTCTCTACCTCAGATTTCTCCATCTTTAAAAAGAAGAAATAATAATCATACCTACAGATCAAATAATAATAATAATAATAATAGTATCTACCTAGCTGCCTTTTTCCCCTTATACTTTGATAGTATTATCCAACAGTGTTAGATATGTAGCAAATACTGAATAAATCTTTGCTAAATTAGTTGATTAAAGGACAACTTTTGAAAAACAAATTGTAGAAAACACCTCAGGGGTGCATTTGTTATAAATGTCCATCCTTTAGAGATGGGATGTTCATACCTAGCCAATGTGCAAGAATCTTTCTGAATATTCATTTGAATTTGCAATATATAGAGAGAGCCTCAGGCCTAAAATTATACTTTGTAGCAATTCTCTGAATCTAAAACTTCAAATTCTGCTCCAATTGACAGTGAGGTCCCCCAGAATTTGTCAAGGGTTCTAATACAAACCCTCAGCAGTTAGTGGAAGTCTTTTATAATGCTGTAGCTCACAAACCACCATCAATGTGAAGCCCCCCATGATCACTAACTGATGTTAATTATTAAAACTGGCTTAATTAGATTGTAAAAATGGGCATTTAACACGGTCATATAGCAGGAACATATAAAAAAATTCCTCCAAAAATCTATGATACACTCTACCAAAGTAATACAAAGTCCAAAAGAAAGTAAGATACAGATTTGAGAGAGCACATGTGGCAGAAAGGAGAACATAACTCCTGGAAGTCCTTTTTCAAGAGCCCTCAAAATATTCTCTTTAGTTGTGGACTAGATTTTCTGTTCTGTTCTTGAATTTGCATCCAATGATTCCTTGACTTCTAATGCAGGCATTACTATCAGCTTTCCCAAGAAACTGAGAATTTTGACTCACAATAATTTCCTCCTACCAAAGTATAAAGAGAAAAAATCTAGGTCAAGGTTAAGATGTGCTCTTCTTCACCAAGTGATCTGTCTATTTTTGCTATTACTTAGATCTTGGAATCTCCTTTTCCAACTAGATTGCTTTTTCATAATAGTTCATGCACCTGATCAAGTTTTCAATCAATTCAAATAGACATTCTCTAACATCAAGGGCAATATACAGATATTGTCCACAGGTGATGAACAATTCAGTTGTGTTCCCACCTGATAATCATATCAGGACTAGTATTTCAACACTTAATAAGATAAGGGTTGTTTTATTTATTCACTCAAATGACTTCCTCTTTATACCTTTACTTTTTTGCTTGTCGACTTTGATTTCCACCAAAAGGTTAAAATCAGATGGACAGTTAATTTTCAGCTTTTTTCCAAGGTCAGCATGTACAACTGCAACTTAATTTTATCAAACATATCTGAGTATTCAATTTCCCTTTATTTTTTGTCTCTTTTGATTTCAAAAACAAAAACTCAACCCAACCAAGTCTCCCTTCTTCTACCAGTCCCACACTCAGCAAATATGGCACAGCAAAGTGGACAGAGGTAAGGAAATAAATATAGTTCAGAGGTTCATCTTGATATATAATCAAGGGATATTGACCAAGTTTGATATCCATCCAATCTAAATTACTTCAATCAGATATATGAGAATTATTTTTTCCTCAGATTGTTTTGTTTTGCTCAAAACATGGTTTTACCAGTCTTTTCCCCCTCTACCTTCACTTTGAGCATTGTAAGTCATTCTGTTTATATTACTGTCATCCATTGTTTTAATCATTAATACAACCCTGTCTCAGCCTTAACAGCTCCCAGTGGATTCAGAATAATTAGGATGACAGTGCTTCCCCTCCCAGCTCTTAACCCCAAGGGAAATAATCCAGTTTTTCACTTCCATCTCACTTCTGATGTGTCAAGGAAGCATCAAATAATTTTCTTGTGGTGGCATCTCAGCTTAGAATTTCAGTTTTTACTGAGGAGAATTTTTGATTCTCAATAAATTTAATTGACACACATAGTATAGCTTTGACCATGACCCAAATCTGCCATTCATGAGAAAATATGGCCCAACTAAAGCTTGAAATGTGGAAAAATAGAACTACACTGATGTCTTACAACAAAATTTGAATATGATCCTATTTCTGGCCACATACTTGCCACTTTAGCAGTAGACAAACATAAGAAAACATTTTTTTAATTGGAATGATGACAATTAAAGTGCATGGCATGACATTGCATAAAGTACGGTATTACTGAGAATCACTGTGACTCCAACATGCTAGACTTGGAGTCAAGTTGACCTGGATTCAAATCTTCCCTTGAACAGTACTTCCAAAAATATGTGATAATGAGCAAGTCTGTTTACATGTATGATTCTTATTTTTCTCCTCTATAGAATGAGCATAATTATATCTATAGGATATTTGTGACATTCATATGACAGAACATATCTAAACACCTTGTAAACTTCAAAGTACTATATAAATTTTAACAATAATATGTGATGATGATGGATAGAACTAAATATTATTTGAATAAATGATACAACCCATGAAACAAAGGAGGAAACAAGAATTCAGTACTAGTATGTCAAATAATCATGGCTATGATTAAAAGATTAACACTTTTCTATATGCTATTTTAAAACATATACAACACTTTCCTCACAAGAAATCTGATGGAAGCTCAGGGAGCTTAAGATATTTCTCCTTGGAATCAAAGTTAGCAAGCTTGAGAATTAGGATTCAAACCCCATGCTCCAGAGTTCAAATTCAGTCCATGTTCTCCTGCCCTACAATGCTAAGCATCAGGGAAGCACATAAAGGATAATTGCATGGTCCTAAACTGCATAAAAGAAGGAAAAGAAAAAAGAAAAGGCATTGAGAATAAAACAAGAAAATATCTCTAGAATTATTTAGTTGCTGCTATCTTTTGTAAGAAGAAAGTTGTGCAAAGACATCCTTCTCACTTCCTTTTCCAGAACTGCCTCATCCCATGGCCTGCTTTGATATAAAACAGGACTTCTGATGATTTCTAGATACTGTAGAAGTCCTTGGTCTTTTGAATTTGATTTCCCTCACATATCAGAACATGGATCATCCAAGACTGTCTCTTGATGCTCTTTCAGCATGGCTGTCTATATCAACCAATACCTAGGGTAACTGAGTGGCACAGTGGATAGAGCATCAGCCCTGGAGTCAGGAGGACCTGAGTTCAAATCTAGCCTCAGATACTTATTAGCTGTGTGACCCTGGACAAGTCACCAGAAAAACGAAAACAAAAAAAATTAAATAAAATTGTAGGTGATTTAATAAATGCTTATTAGTGGTGTTGGGTGGCACAAAATAGAGTGCTGGCCCTGAAGTCAGGAATGCCCATCTTCCTGAGTTTAAAATTTAATCTCAGACATTTACTAACTTTGTGATCCTGGGCAAGTTACTTAACCCTTTTTACCTTAGTCTCTTCATTTTAAAATGAATTAACTGTATGATCCTGGGCAAGTTATTTAACCTCACGTAACCTTTAAAGAATTTTTTAACTTCCTCTTGTTGTCATTATTTTGTGCTCTAACAACCTTTTAGTAAATATTGTGGGTGTTTTTCTTTTTTTACATCTGCACTCCAGGATCAGAATGGCTGTGAATTTTTCACTTAGAACAAACCAATTACTGTTACCAAAAGAACCATTTCATGTAGCAAAGGACATTTTTAATACTGAAAAAAACTGTGCAAATCTTTCCATGCTTCTCTCTTCTCATTATAGCCAGGGTTTCTTATCACATAGTTAATAGCCCATTATATTCATGGTCTATAGAAGTTTAGTCATCATTTTTTTTTCTGGTACTTCTTCCATACAAAGTTTTAAATATTATTTACTAAGATTGGGTTATTTAAAATCACCATTTGATCTTCTGTTAATTTTAGTGATCTTGAAAATAATCTTTTATTTTTTGATATGATAAGTTTTGTAAATAAATTATTAGACACAGCAGAATCATTTTTTTATTTTTCTGGTTTTGTTGAGATTTTATCTTGTTCATTTTTTACTTTAATTTTTTATCTTTTCTTTTTAATTGCTTTGGTTAAAGGTTTATCAATGTTATTACTTTACAAAAATAAGGCCTCTAGTTCTGTTTATCATTTTTATGGTATTTTTTCCAATTCATTATAATTGTAAATAATTTTTGTTTATCCTAGATTTGTTTTCTTGTTGAATTTCTATTTTTTAAAAGCATATTCAATTCACCAATTGTCTCCTTTTCTATTTTGCAAAATTTGTATTTTTAAGGGTGTGATTTTTCTTATGAGGAATGATTTTGCTGCATCCTCAAGATTTTGTTTTGTTCTTTCATTATCAATTATCTTTTACACTATGATTTATCTTTTATATAATTCATTTTTCCCCATTCATTAGAGAGAAGTTCTTTCCTAAGTCCCCATTTGTCTATGTCTTTTGTGTACAAGTCCTAAATGAATTGTTCTTTTTTATTATATTGTGATATTTTAATGTATATCTCTTCTATTTCTGACTTTTTATATTTATTTGCAATATATCTGCATTCTAATGCACAATTTATTTAGAATTATGCTAGTAAGAAATATGTATTATCTGTAGTTAACCCTTTTCTAAGATGTCACATATCTGTTTTGTGATGTTTCAAAGGATCCAAGAAACATAATTTCGGGGTAATTTAATTTTTTTTTATTAATAATGCCAGAATTTTAATAAAAGGTTGGTCATTTGACTATCATTCTTAAACAAAGACAATCATGACAAGTTCAACATCTATATGCCCATTGGAAACCAAAGTGGGGGGCAATCAACTTTGGTTAGCAATTAGTGGGACAATGAATATTACACTGAGGGTCTGGAACTTTGATTATATCATTTAATTCTAATTTAGCCCCAGTCTTGGGCAATATTCAAAGACTTTATCCCAATCAAACCTGACAAAGAGATGAGTCCCCAACCTGGATAGAGAAGTTTAAATACACATTCAGAGACTAAGGTCTTTAAATAAGGATAAATAAAAATGGGAGAATATAAACATCCCCAAATTATTGATTATTAATAATAATTTCTCTGAATTTTGTGAAATGTTTCATTTTGTGTGATAAAAATATTTTAAATCCAACTCTTGGATAATATATTTTTTCTTGATATCCATTTTTATTTTGTGAACATGTTTGATTTTTAAGTTGTGTTTCGTAATCAAAATATTGGTTAGATTTTTATTTTCTGTTCAAATCTTTCATTCCTTTTCATTTTATTGGATTACATAATTAATTCATGTTTACACTCATGGGAATTAGATTTATATTTTCTTCCAATTGCTTTTATATTACTTTTTTCTTAAGTTTTTATTTTTATTGTTTCTCTGTTCATAAAATACTTTGTCCCTAAATTTTTTTCTGTATAATCTACCTTAAAGAAAATTTACTCCCATAGGCTCTCTTCATTTTACTTTTAATTCTTTATTCTCCTTCTTTTACCTTCTCTAATTACTAGATTTTATTTAATGTATTGGTTTGTTTTTCTTTCTTTCTTTTATTTAATTATCAAAATGTTCCTCTTTTTCCCTTATTTTCCCTCTCAGTTAAGTAGTTAATTTTAAATTCCTCCCTATCTTATTCCCTTCGATTTATTTTGTTGACTAGCTTCTTATTAATTTGTATGTCTTTTTTTTCTATTTTGTTTTATTCTCTTCATTATTATTCTTTTCTATCTAGTCTAAACTTTTATTTTTTGACTCATGTTTCTTATGCATATACACTCCTTAATCTCCTTTTGGTCCTCCATGAATTAAAGATTCCAAAGAATCAAATTTGAGTTTCTTTTCAAAATAATTTTATGTTAGCTATATAAGTGCTACCTACTAGTTGATCCAAGCATTCCACTAATAGATTGATCCCATAATCTTAGAACAGTTTTAAACTTTCATAGATTAGAAGCTATAATTTTAAGATTTAAAAGCTTAAAAATTGCCTTGAAACTTTGGGGCTTCCCTATATTATCATGATAAGGGGCAAGAACCAATCATACTGTCTCAACTGATACTTCCAATGTTGTACAAACCTAGCTTAAGTATAGTTTTTCTTACTTTAAATACAAAATTATGTTCAATTTTAAGTTTCATTTTAAAATATGTTTGGGTAGTTTGGATCCTGATGGTTTAAATTGCATACACAAAAAAGATGAATTAATTGAATAACTGTGTCAAATATCTTTTGTAACTTGCTGATGAAAGTGTTTATTAAGACACCTGTGAAAAAGATAGTTTCCTTTGGGTCATAACTGTTTCTGAACCAAGGCAGAAAAATAAAAAAAAAAAAAACAACTACCCTTTCATGAATGCCTCAAGACTGGGATACCAGTGGAGCTCAATTCTCACAATGGTAAATTCTGAAACTATGCTTCAGGATATCAACTGAGCAGAGACAGTACTGCTGAATGAGAACAGCCTATGAATTCTTATGGAATTTAATTCTCATCCCAATGAATTCTTAAAACTTAATCAGTAGCACCCTAGAGAAAGAGAGAATTGGGTATAATAGGTCTCTGCGCTGAACTGCTTTACTCAAAGTTCCCTCTGTGCCTGTAGAGCCTTAGCCTAGTGTGATATGATAATTGAGCTAGGATCTGACACATGCATATTTCACAAGGGAAAGTACAAGGAGAAGAAAACCAAGTCCCATAGTGAAAAATTAAGAAGTAATTGTCAAAGAGGAGCTCAGCACCAAAAAATTTAAGGGATGGAGATTAAGAATGAAAAATTATTTCATAATTTTGTGGTGTTGTTCATAAATTAGACATTCTTGACATAACTGAATGGAGCATGGAATGGAATCATAGATACTTGTTGTGGTCCAAGACCATCTCCATAGCAGAAAGGATCTGCAAAACAAAAGAATAGACAAAGTCTGTCTTTGGTAACTTATTACCTCCCTTCCTTGGGTCCTTAGGATACATATCCTAGATTTGATTTTTGAAGGGAATTGATGAGGTCCTTCAAGATATTGCCCATACTTGGTATTTTTTATTGTTTCGATATTTGTTTTGCCTTTTAATAGTATATCCTTGAAAAATGAAAAAAAATTTCTCCAAAATCCTTGAATAGAGGACAAATGTAAGCTTACTCTTCCTTAACTCACATCATGTCAACAGGAACGCATGATATTATGGAAAGATAGTTGCATCTGGAGTCAAATGAGCTGGACCTAAGTCCTTGTTCTGACACTTATTTGCTATGTAACCTTGGTTACATTATTTAAACTCCTTAAAACACAGTTTTTTTTTTCTATCTGTGAGACATGACTAAAAATAATTACTCTTAATGGCAGTTGTGAGGAATTACTTTGTAAATTGCAATATATAAAGCAAAAATCACAATCATATGGCATAATCAGTCATCTATTCTTAAAGCAGAGAGGGTAAAAAGTTTTTAGAAACTTTAGACTTTATAGTAAGATCAATATCCCCATGCAAATTCAAATATTTTTTTTCCTTAAATGATATTGAGATCCTTTCAGGAATTCATTTTCTCAGAAGACTGCTCAGTTATTGACATCATTTCCTGATTACCTTCCACCACTTAGCACAGTCCTGGTCCATAGTAGGCACTTAATAAATGCTTAGTTATTGATTAAATAAAAAAAAATTGCCAGGAGCTCCAGATCTTCTCTGATGTTTGACTGGCGACTGAGCAGAAGAATAATTTGGCTCTCCTGATATGACTACATAAACTTTGTTTTCATAACTGTTGAATGACTTATGAGTGTCACAATTCCCTCCACTATTGGGTTTAAATGGTCATGAGATTGGCCTAAGTCAAATCAAACACAACATAGCCATGAATCTAAAGATGAAAGCTATTAAATAATATGTTAAAATATCTGAAAACCTTAGATTTTTTAGACTCATGAACAAAAGGGAAACAAGAAAGGAAGGTGATAACTACTTGAAACAGAGAATTTTGCAAAATTGAAGGATTGTTGGTGTTGGTGTATATGCTACTTCTCTAGAGATTTTGAAAATACAATAAAGGATCATTGTATGAAATATTTTGAATGTAGTCTTGACAAAGGAATTGATAACCAGAGTACTGTGATATAATGATTAATAGCAGCAGTAAACAACAATGAGGACAACACTAATAACAACAACATAATAATAAAGCAATTTGGTATAGTGGTTAGAGAGATGAAATTGGATACAGAGTTAAGAAATTTTAGAATCAGATTTGGCTTCTGAGATATATAATATATATCTTTATGTATATGTATGTATATTATATGACCCAGGACAAATCACTTAACCATTCAGTGTCCCAACAATTACTAATCTACATTTATAAAAGTCCATGCAGAGATGATGTGAAATGATAGGCACACTAATACATTGCTGATGAAGCTCTGAAAGTTTACAACCATTTCGGAAAGCAATTTAGAATTATGGAAATAAAGTGATTATATTCTTAGGAAGTCAATGTCAAGAAGAAAATCCCTATATGTAAACAGAAAAAAAAAAGAAGGAAGAAAGAAGATGAAAAAAAGAAGAAAAAAGAATCTTATATGCACCAAAATATTTCCGACTGACTTTTGTGATATCAAAGAACTGGAAACAAAGTATATATTCATTGAATGGAGAATGACTAAACAAATTGTAGTACATGAATGGGTGATAGATAAATATTGAGAGGAAACCAAAATCCTTACTCTCTTTACAGAGGTGGGAGGTTCACAAGTGTTAAACACTGCAGGTGTTTCAGATTTTGTCTATATATTACTCAGTGCTAGAGGTTTTTGTTTTGGGGTTTTTGTATTATTCTTTTTTTTTTAGGTTTTTATTTTTTTCCAAAGCAATGGGGTTAAGTGGCTTGCCCAAGGCCACACGGCTAGGTAATTATTAAGTGTCTGAAGCCGCATTTGAACTCAGATACTCCTTACTTCAGGGCCCGTGCTCTATCCACTACTTCACCTAGCCGCCGCCTTTTTGTATTATTCTTGAGGTGTTGCCTTTTGTAAAAAAAAAATAGCATTTTAAAAACCCAGATGACTGGGAGATGGATACAGGAAATAACTATTATGACATAAGAAAGATAGAAAATATTTTTTTAAATCTGAATACATATTAGAGTTTGAACAAAGACCAAAGAATATTACCTCCAATTTAGAAAAAAATACATTATCTTATTATGTAATTTTGCTATCTCTTATACTTTATTCTTCTTCCTTAAGAATATGATTTCTCTTGGGGCGGCTAGGTGGCGCAGTGAATAGAGCACCGGCCTTGGAGTCAGGAGTACCTGGGTTCAAATCCGACCTCAAACATTTAATAATTACCTAGCCGTGTGGCCTTGGGCAAGCCACTTAACCCCATTGCCTTGAAAAAAAAAATCTAAAAAAAAAAAAAGAATATGATTTCTCTCTCATCACATTCAAATTAGATCAATGCATACCACTGAAACAATGTAAAGACTAACAGACTGCCTTCTGTGGGGGATGGGGGAAGGAAGCAAAGAATGGGATAAATTTGTAAATCTCAAAATAAATAAAATCTTTCACTGAAAAAAATTTTTTAAAAATATGCATAGATGGAGAAAGGTCCTCATCATATGCTCCTTATACCAATGAAATAAAAACTCTGGTCAAAAAGAAAATATAATTATAAATGTGTGATCAGATAGCTAGAATTACAAAGTAGAAAAATTAGTGTTCTTTACAACCTAAGAGATAAGAAATTCCCATAATGGGAGTATAATCCCAAATTATATTTGAGAATTTAACAAATTAACTGTCCTGAAAGTTAAGTATCATTAGAGGAAGAATCCTTGCCAACAACCATTTGGATATATCTTTTTATCCATTAAGACTTAGAAATAATTTAAACAGATGTAACTATCCTGAATATTAATAATCTCCTGACTGTGTGGAATATAATGCTTTAAAAATACCAAAGCCTATAAGGAGATGTTAGAAACATTACTTAAAAACTGTATGAGGTACTTTATCATCTCCATTGTTCGTTTTATTACTGAAAAATGTTTTCAATGAACCTAAAGAAGATGAATCGAATTTACAATACTTTTATTCAATTACAAAAGAAGTGATTTTTGTCTCCCTACATAATTATCTAAAGAACATTAAATAGAAACAATAGCACGATAGTGACTTATCCTTGGATTATATGTGTGTTTGCATAATGATTAGGTTTACTTTTTAAAATTATTGTTCAAGCATTTCAATCATGTCTGACTCTTCATAGTCCCATTTTGGGGTTTTCTTGACAAAGATACCAGAATGATTTACCATTTCCTTTTGCAGATCATTTTATCAATAAGGAAACTGAGGCAAATAGGACTAAGTGACTTACACAGCTAATTGGTGACCGAGGACAGTTTTGAACTCAGGAAGATGACTCTTCCTGTCTCCAAACCCTGCAATCTATTTACTGAACCACCTAGCTGCCAATATTTATGTATAGCTCATCAAAAAAGAAGAGAACAAGTTAATAATAATGATGATAAAAAGCAGTTGCTTAAATAAGATCTCTAGGATAGGGATTAAGGAAGAAAAAAAAGAGAAAAAAGGAATTTACATAATAATTTGCTGTAATTTGAAAGGAATGGAAGTTTGTGAATAGCAGAGTTGAAGTTTGAAGTACAGTCATCTTTTTTAATGTACTATATTATAGAATGCTTATTTTTATTCATAAATTAAAATTAAAATTAAATTAAATGAAAATTAAATGAAAATAAAATAAATCTTAAAAATAAGAGCAACTGTGTAACTCACAATAATCATGTGAGTTTAATCACTACCTGGATTATTTGGTAAATAGTGGTTTGAATAGTAAATCTCCCCCTCCCAGTAAAAGGAAAGTCTCTTGAGATGGGTCTATTTCTTTTTTGTTTTGGTATCACCAACATCTTGCTGAGTTCCTAGTCTGCAGTAGGCAAATGTTACACAGTAAATATTTACTAAATTTAATTCAACTGATCCCAAACCAGAGGCAGGCTAGTTGACCTCTTAGGAAGGTTAAAACTAGAATATTTGTCTTGGGGAGAGGTTGTTGTTTTCTATAGAAGGGGAAGATATCAGAAACCAGTAAAGGTGAAGGCTCAAAAACAGGTCTTTGATTTCATCAGTGTGGGAATTTCTTATTATAGAAATTCCTTCTGCTCATAAAAGATTGGCAATTTGACTGTAAGCTATTTAGGGACCTGAGATTTTAGTGACTCATGATCACATAGCTATTTCAACCCAAATGTATATCTCGAATTAGGGTTTTTCTGATTTCATTCTTTCTACTACCCCTTGTTACCTCTCATATTTATATATATATATATATATATATATATATATATATAAATTTATAAATTTGTGGGCATAAATATATGAATAGGGATTACATCTTCAATTTATTAGTTCAGGAAACTCCCAAATGAGGAAATTTACTTTACAGATGCAAGTTGGCAATTTGACAATTTTAGAGTGTAGAAGGTGTAATAGATATTTATGATGAAAAAATCTTAAACATCATCTTATACAACCTCCTTCATTTTGACAATGAAGAGAGATAAATTAAAAACTTTAAATGATTCATTCAGGGCTATAAGAGTACTTACCTATTGGTTTGGTTGCCTAAGCTATGGAGAGGCAAAATAACACTATTTTTTGTTTTGTTTTTTTGCAATGCAGTGGGGTTAAGTGACTTGCCCAAGGCCACACAGCTAGGCAATTATTAAGTCTCTGAGGCTGAATTTGAACTCAGGTAATCCTGACTCCAGGGCCAGTGCTCTATCCACTGCACAACCTAGCTGCCCAACACTAATCTTTTAAGCAGAATCTTAAGACCAAAGTAATAAAGGGAAATTGCTAAGAAAGTAATGTAGGATGATAATGTTTACTTAGTACAGCTACCTTTATTATCTATGTTCAATCTCCAAAAAAGCTAATGTCATCTTCATCTGCACTGAGAGGCTGTTGATTGTTCAGCAACCATTCAGGTCTGAAAGTCTGTGATTCTTATGTCATTATGTTTGGAAGGACATCGTTTTTCAAAGCAATAAGACTACTGCTTTGACATATCTGTCAATGAAATGAGTGCCTGATTTGAACACAAATTTCAATATTTCCACATTCTATCATTTTTCATACTTCTCAATAAGAAGGGGAAAGAGAGCTTCAACCCAGGATAACAATAACTACAACTTCTATGTCCTTCCAAATATGATGAAATAATAATACTGTGGAAGCAAACACTTTATTTGTCCATGTCCTCAAAGCCTGCTATACAATTCAATTAGTTGCTCCTTGACTATCACCCACAGGGTTCCATTGTCCTCTCTCGGTGACTATCATCTTCCCAACACTGAACTGTTTAGAGTTGGACTTAGAAACAAGTCATATCTCTTCCATCACAACTATTCTTTTGAATGATCCTCTGTTGCTATTCCTGTTGCTTATCCCTTATTCAGGCATGTATAAAACCAGTTCAACTACTCATGCCCCAGGTAAAAAATATTCTAGTTTACAGCTCTGGCAATGATGTACTTTCAATATCCCTCTCCTTCTATTAAGCATCCACAGAGGATTTGGCCAAAATGCTAGACATATTCAATGAGTCTGAGTATCAGTGCAATAAGTTCAGGTGCAATAAATTGACTGTGAGACCTTGACTGAGGTAATAGCATCTCTGCCTTTGGTTCTGTTTAAAGGACTGATTCAACTCTGTCAGACACTTCCAATAAAGCAATGGCTTTCAAGCTCATTGCCTTTTCTTTTAAATTAAAAAATTCAATGAGTTTGATCTCAGGCAGGATATAAAATTAATCAGAACCGGTTTTTCCTCATTTATGTTATGTGGAAAACAAAATCTTCATTTTTTTATACATGTGCTTCTAAAAATTGAAATTTCACTTACATTTTGGAATAATATAGGAAAGAAAACTAGAATTCTCCTTCTTATAAAGACACCCTTCCTTGAAGATTATTCCTGTATATTGGTTTGCTGTTAATGAAGGAGAGGATTTTGAGGAGATCAGATGCTTGGGTGATAGAGGAAGAATTTACAAAGTCTGTGCCATTGGGGTAGTTTTGCAAAGAAAAATATAAGCCCTCTGCCTATGGGAAAGAAAATTGAAACAGAAGGCATCTCTAGTAGGTAAAAACTATCAAAAAGAAACATTACAAATGTTCACCTTATTAAACAGATATGATGAGACTTCTAATTAAAAGAAAGGATATGGAGATGACATAAGATCAATAGTCACAAGAAATGTGCCCAAGTCTTTGTCTCATATGGAAATTCTTTTGAAAATGAACTGCTGTCTGCTTCTACACCCAATGCCATTCTTTTGATTAATTTTATATCCTGCCTGAGATCAAACTCATTGACTTTTTTTAATTTAAAAGAAAAGACAATGAGCTTGAAAGCCATTGCTTTATTGGAATAGTCTGACAGAGTTGAATCAGTCCTTTAAACAGAACCAAAGGCAGAGATGCTATTATCTCAGTCAACATCTCAGAGTCAATCCTAAGTCACAAGGGTAGGTTGCATCATAATACATGGTCTTGGTAAATTGTCCACAGTTGACAAAATGATCTGTGAAAGCTTTTAAATTCTTAAGATAGCAGGGATTTGATCACTGCTTCTGTCTTTTAGCCATCTTGTAAATGCTCCAGGAACATTTATATTAGATATTTCTTAATTAGATAGCAGAGAATGTTGAGAAGTCAGAACTTTTGAAGGTAAGTACAGATTTATGTTTTTATATAGAGAGAAAATTACAGATCATTAGAAGGCCTTCTAGCCCCCAATTCAGTTCTGTCATGCTTTAATGTGATTTATGTAAGATATAACTTGATATCAAAGTATTTTGTGTTCCTCTTATGAATTTATCATGATTCAATATTTATTAGTTATCATCATGAATTTATTATTATTTCCTATTATATTGTAAGATCCTTGAAGGCAGGGACCATATTGTAAATATTTTTGTAGTTTCTCCCAACACTTATATGTATATTTGTTCACAGTGGGTGTTTAATAAATTTTTGTTCAATAAGAATATAAATGTAAACAAAAGATTAGGTTTCTTATAGCAGATTTTTATATATGCAATTAAGGACATATTTGTACAAAGTGAAAAGATAATTCTACACCCTAATTCACTTCATCCTTTTTGTACAGTACACTTCCCAAGATGACAAATGAGCTTCAATTAATATTAAATCACTTACAGAGGTTAAAGTATTATAGGTTATATTGTTAATCATGAGGAATGAGAAAAGCACTCATATTCAGTCTGATTTCACCATCCCACATACAGTCCTTTCATCTTTTTTCCTTTGTCATTATTTCCTCTTGCCTTGCTATCTAATCTCTGCTTTGCCTTTTCTCCTATGCTTAGCTAATATTTTTTTTCAAGGAAATCAAGACCAAGTGATTTGCCCAGAGTCACATAGCCAGTAAGTATCAAGTCTCTGAGGTCATATTTGAACTCAGGTACTCATGACTTCAGAATTATTACTCTATTCACTTCACTGCCTAGCTACCCCTTCCTTACCTACTTTGAAAGACTATGCATATTATTCTCCTCGCTAAAGTTTTACCTTAAGATGAAATCATAGAATCTGAACTTTAGAGCTTAAAAAGGATCTCAGAAATTATCACTCCCAATTCTGTCATTTTATAGGTGAAAAAAGGCCTTTAGTTCTTGTTTTCCTCTGAACATCAATTTCATTTCATTCTGTGGTTGTCATTTTTCCCATGTATTAACATCTTTGCAAGTAGATTGATTATAAGCTTTTTGAAGGAAGGAAATTCACATTTTTTTCCCTACCTCCTTCCCTTAGCAATAACACAATGTTGAGCACATAGGAAATACTCAATATTTCACATTTAGTAACCTGTGTAGCAGCAACCTCTGCCCTTTTTGGTGACCCTGAAGTTTGAAATAATGACTAAATGCTATGGACATATGCCAAAGTAATGGGTGGATCCAAAAGTTCCAAATTCTTAAGGTTATAGATATCCCTGTTTCCAAGAAAAGTGATCCATGTGAATTTCTATTATTACAGGAATTAATAAGATCAAGTTGGAGGAAGGAAATTGGAGGAATATGATGTATGTGGTAGTAAAGGGAGACTTTATAAAATTTTATCATTGGAGGAGGTTTACAAAGAGAAATAACAAGCTTTCTGACTATGGCAAAGAAAATAACAGATGGCATCTAAGGTAGGTAAAAACCATCAAAAACATTATAAAATTTTACTTTATTAAACAGATATGATAAGCCTTCTAATTAAGAGGAATGGTATATGATAAGAGTAAGTTGGATAGATAAACTATAATATCATCTTAAGTTCTGAATTCATAAACATGTGAGTAACCAAGCAGGCAATTTAAAATCCAGTGATGTTCTTTTCTGAGATCTCCTTCAATTCTAGTCTTTTGTCATTCACAGCATAATCTTCATAAAAAATTAGGGAACTCAGAAACATCACTATACCTGTCAGTTGCAACTTTTAGAATTATTTTTATATAATGTGCCACAATAAAAATTAAGTCTGTAGCCTAAATAAAATATGTATATTACATCATAAACATTTTAGGATGAAAATATATTAGTTTAGATTTTCAAAGTAAACACTTATGAGCCACAGTGAATGTTGTTCTTCTTACACTATAGAATTGGATTTAAAGTTTAATTAATGCTAATTATGGAAAAATAACTAAATTAACTGAACAAGATGTTTCCATAGTTGACTTTGAAAGACTAAGGGTATCACTTTCCTTATAAACATTGCTTCTTATTGTCTAACAAAAAAAATACAAACATTATCAAGGTATTAAAAGCATCTTTACCAACTAGTGTCAATCTACTTTTCCAGCTTTCTCATACTTCTCCTTTCTTCTATACATTAAAGGTCATTAAAACTAGACTTCTTTTCATCTTATGGATAGATGGGTTGGGCATTCCTGTTTACATGACTTTTCTCACTTTTCCTCTGTGATATTGCATTTTCTTCTCCTGTTACGCAATCAGAAGCATCTAATTAGTTCCAGTTATTTGACAATCAGTGTCCTAAGAGCTACAATATCAAAGATAAAAGAGAAACAGTCCTGCCCTCAAAGAGTCTCTTTTTTGAATAGTAGAGAAACAGAGAAAACATGAATATATAAATATAGATAAATGATAGAGCTATATCTATATGCATATATACATGTATACATACGGTGTGTGCATTTATGTGTGGTGTGTGTGTGTGTGTGTGTGTGTGTGTGTGTTATCAGGGAAGATTAGGTTGTTGAGTCCTTCTGAGGTCTGCTTTCCAATTTGGTATCCAACTGAGTCACCTGACTCTCACCTGTGACTCCAAGAGGATGTAGTATGCACAGTGGCCAAACCCCAGTGAGCCATTTAAGCAGACACATTAAACCAGTTGAAAGGTAACCTAGAGTTCTCAAATTCTCAGTGAGTTATGGAGGATATCTACCCCAAGCACGTGAAAACTTCCTCTGATGGAATGGACAGATAAAAACAATTTATTTCAAGAGTTTTGAAGGCAGTTGAAGCAGGTGCTATGGAGTGCTTAGAGTTTTGGTTAGACATCAAATATACGAAGTTCATCCAGTCCAACTAAAGGCATTGCCAATTCTCTTGAATCTGTCTTGCCACTGGATTGTGATGACTAGGAGAGAGTGAGGACAATGGCTTCCTGCAACTCTGGTTCAAATCCAATTTATGCAAGAATCAAAAGATATCACCCATACCATTTTATCATTTTTCTCAAAGTCTTGTGGTAAAAAGTGATGGAGCAGCAGGTGTGGATATACTGGGAACTGCTGTCACAATATTGCATATTTGTGGCTCATGTCATAGGGTCAAATTCTCACTGGAAACAACAGTGAGATTCAGTAGCCCCTGGGTGTCTCATAATCTTTTTAAGGATCCTTATGATGTGAGGAAGTAGCTAGAAAATATGCCCTAAAAATGATTTTCTTACCTATCCCTGACCTTATTATCACAGCACGTGAGGATCTTATCCTATGGTTGAAGCACAAAAAAGGTACAAAAATTTCTTCTAAGATTATTCCACTCACTTCCACTTAGCTGAAAATGTCACAATCAGTGCCTAATCTCCCACCATGATGAACCGTGATGAGTTCAAATAAAATTTTATAAAGATCTATAAACACTTGCAGCAAAAGAGAACAAGCTTATAATTCTGGGTGACTTTAATACTAGAATAGCTCAGACTATCAGACATGGCAGGGAATCCTTGGGAGAAATGGAGCTGGAAACAACAACAGCAGTGGTTATTTTCCATTGAGGTCTTATGCAACTCATGACCTCAATACCAACAATGTCTTCTGTTTAACTAAATTCAATAAAACTTTATAGATGCACCCTCACAATAAACATTGGCATTTAACAGACTATGTTATTAAAAGGAGAAGTGACAGAAAGGATGTGAAAGTGACATAGACAATTTGGGACACAGAGTGCTGGACTGATAATAGACTTTTCCTTTCCAAGCTAAATATTCACATTAACTGAAGCATTGGCTCCTAGACAAAATGACTACTAGAAGGATTGATGTCAAGGATTAGAGTTCTTTTCTGAGTGGGAACACTTTGCTAACTGGTTGGGAAAGTTAAGCCAAAACACCATTGGCAAGAGTGAAGCAGTAAAGGAATGGGTAGCTTTCAGAGATTTTGTGTACAGAACTGCATTAGCTTGTCTGTAGCAAACATCAAGACTAGTTTGATGAAAATTATATGAAAGCTGCTAAATGAAAACAAGAACTCCATAGGGTTCAACAGCAGTATCAGTTATCCACTTCTAAGAGTGAAGCATTTAATTCTACATAAAGTAAAATACAGAGAATTTTGGCAGTCATAAGCTCTCAGAGATTTTCCTGAAACATCCTTGAATGAAACTCTAAACACATCCTCAAGTGAAAGAACCTTCAAAAAAGCAGTGAAAGAACTTTTCAATGACATAATTTGGAAGAACTTCAGGAAAAGGTCTATTTCACCTGGGTATAAGGGTAGTATAGCCCACGGGAGAGTTAAAAAGACAGCATGAGACTCTTAGCCACAGCACAGCTCAGCTTTTGGTGTAGTAAGCCAGTAGTGCAGCAACTCAGGAGTGAAGATAACTATCTCAGAAAGGTTTGAGCCCCAAACGACTGGTGCAACATTAGGTTAGCTTAGGAAGTAAACCACAAATGACAGAAACTCAAGACTAGAAAGCCAGGTGCCAGCCACATCACCTCCCTGGCATAAAAAGCTTGGGACTATATCCCCTTCCCATAGAATCAGAACTCTATTATGAAAAATGAGAAAAAAAAGCACTAACATTGACAACTCAGAAGAGGAAAGTAGTGACAAAATGCCTACAATCAAAGTCTCAAATAAGTCTCAAATCCAAAAAGACTTCTTAGAAGAATTCAAAAATGATTTTAAAAATCAAAGTAGAGAGAAGGAAAAAAATGAGAAGTTATGAGAAATGAGAGTTATGCAGAAGAATTATGAAAAATTGAATGAAGAATTTAAAACCAAAACTGACCAGATGGAAAAAGAAACACAAAGGCTAACTAAAGAAAAAAAGCCTAAAAGCTATGGACAAATGGAAACAAATGACTCTATGAGACTCCAAGATTTCATCAAACAAAAACAAAAAGCTGAAAAAATAGGAAAAATGTAAAGTACCTATTAGGAATAATGACTGGCCTACTATATAGATTCCAGGGTAATTTATGCAATATTGGTCTACCTGAAAGCCACATTAATATAAAGAACTTGGACAAAATCTTGCAAGAAATTATCATGGGAAACTGCCCTAATATTCTAGAATAAGAAGATAAATTAGTCCTGGAATCATCCATCAATCACCTAATACAAAAACTCCAAGAAGTATTTTAGCTAAACTTCAGAATTCTCAGCTAAAGGAGAAAATACTGCAAGCAGCAAAAAAAGAAGCATTATAAATATCAAAGAGTTACAGTCAGGATAACTCAGAATTTATCAGGTTCAACAATAAAGAGTCAGAAGACCTGGAATGTGATGTTTTAGATGGCAAAGGATCTTGGATTACCATTAAAAATTAACTATCTCACAAACTTCAGCATATTCTTTCAGGGGAAAAATAGATTTTCAAAATATTAGATGACTTTCAAACTTACCTGATATAATGATAAGAACTGTACAAAAGATTTAATCTTCAAATACAAGATTCAAGAGATGTATAAAAAGGTAAATAAAAGGGAAAAGTTAGTCAAGAAGACTAAGTTGTGTACATCCCTACATGGGGAGAAAATATGTGTAACTCTTGAGAATTGCATTTCTCTTAGGACAGTTGAAAGGAGAATGCTCAGACAGATGGTGTAGGCATAATTTGATTGTCATGTAAACAATTTTAGTTCTTAAGGATTGTATATATATATATATATATATATATATATATATATATATATATATATATATATATATGTATACTGGGTTGTGAAATTTATCCTAAAACTGACCTGGAGCTCCATATTCAGGGGAAGGGCCACTAGAAACACCAGGAAAAAGTTATAGCATCATGTTTCAATTCTTATCTTTGTAAAGAACTGAGGTGTCCCACCTACCTAGATTTCATCACATATGACATCTCCATAGAATGTGCTCATAATATCCATGCAGGAAGTATTCATGCATTAATTGTAAAGACTTCAAATTCCAGATTTCAATATCCTAAATGCAGAAAGAAATATATGAAGAATCTCCATCGACAATTGGGGACAGTGGTACAATATTTTAGACTACTCACATTTCACATGATGAGGAACTGCAAACTGAGTGGTGTGATCAAGAAAAAATTCTATAAGGAATTCGGTCTGGATCCTGAAACTGCCTATCCTGGTACCATTTTGTCCACACATGAAAATAATGAGAGGAAGAGTTTCATAGAAGAAATTGTTTTATTTTGTGAAGAGATCTAATCTGTGGGATACTGTGTTAGCAATTCAGAATTTCATGTCTGGGAGACATTATTGGGAGGTAACAGTGAAAAATAGTTTTGCTTGGGATATTGGTCTTCATATAACCTCCACAAAAAAAAAAAATTTGGAATGGTTTTACCATCTTCTACTGGATATTTGCTTGTGAGTCTAAGACACACACACACAGACACACACACACACACACACACACACACAACTATTTTTCTACCACAGCTAAGAAGAAGTGGGGATCTTTTTGGATTATGAGGCAAGAGACAAAGTATTTTATGATCTAGACAATAGATGCCACATCTATACATTCACCAGAAACTTTTCAGAACCTCTCTGGCCTATATTTTCCATTGGCCTCTTCTCCAAGAATAAAAACTGTCTGACTATGAACCCAATATCAGATAAGACTAGAAACCTCAGAGCATGACTTTAATACTCTCTTGGAAATTTCCTCCATAGGGAAACTTAGTCCCCAAATCCCATATATGACATAATTTTCCCTGTATTGTGATGTACTTCACTTTAGGAACAGGGACAAGTTTGTTTCATTTTGTAATATACAAGCAATGAACTATCGCTATCTACTAGGAGGAGGTCAAATATTGATAGTCCACAGATGAGAGACAGAAAAAGTTCAATAAACTACTGGAATTTAGAAGATTCAAGAATGAAATTAATTTCCAAGAGACATGAATAAAAAGAATGATGACCCACCAAAGGATCAAAAGTAAGCATAACAAAATTATAAAGATCAAGAAATACTCAAGAATTCAAGAACTCAAGAAGACACTCCCAACCTACAATTTGTTGGCAATAGGAAGTTCACAGAAATTATACATCGCACATGTTTGATGGTTTTCTAAATCTGTTTGTTATGTAGATTTTTCCCCCTCTTTAAAAACCAAACAAATTACTATTTGTTTTATTGGATGCCTCTTGAGGAGAGATAAAAGAGGGACCAAAGATGAAATATTATAGTAAAAAAAAAAGAAACAGGAATGATCAATAAAAATTATTTTTAAAGTAGACATATTTAAATTAATGCAAACTAAAGTAAGCTAAACCATAAAAAATTTTATTCCATATCATCACTATCACAAAAAATGAGCAATTTTGAAAATCCTTGTAAACTGATTTAAAATGAAATAAATATAATCAGGGAAATAATGTATACAATAGGAACACTAAAACAGTAAAAGTAACTATGAAAGCTAAATGAACTATGAACAAAGGACTGCTGGTGAAACATGCTTTCCATACAAAGATGTGTAAAAACTTGTGATATAGAATGAGATATAGTTTTTAAAATTCTACCATTTTGAGAATTTCTTAAAAGTTCTCTCCAATGCAGTAGAACATAATAGTGAAAAATTAATTTCTTTTAATTTTAAAAGCAAAGATGAGGGGTTGTTATAAATTGTTGATTGTATTTTCAGATGTTGCAATATTATTAATGGTACTTCATTATTTTCCTCTTGTTATTGAAACATTTTATGAAATAGGAATAAACTACATGTATATAAAAATTAAATATGAATAAAATTTTTGAAATGCTCTGGAAATTAAAGAGAAATTTATCCTATCCTACAAAAGAGTCAGTAGCAGCTAGGTGGAACAGTGGATAGAATACTGGGCCTGGAGACAGGAGGATCTGAGTTCAAATCCTACCTCAAACACATAAAAATTGCCTAGCTGTATGATCTGGGGCAAGTCACTTAACCCCATTGCCTTAATAAATAAAATTTTTTAAAACTTAGGGGAGAGGAGGGGAGGGGAAAAGAAAAGGGTGATAAAAGCGGGATGAACATTAAAAATTAGAAAAGAAATAAAAGGAGAAAGGGAAAAGAAAAGGGAAGTAAGTTGAAAAAAGGGTGGGTCATATTGAGAGAAGCAGCAGTCAAAAGCTGATGAGGAGAGATAAGAGGAAAGGAGAAAGAAAAGTACAAGTTGGAGAGAGATAGATGAAGGAAATACAGAGGTGATAATCGTGACTCTGAACGGGATGAACATAATAGAAGCATAAAGCAGAGTGGATCAAAAACCAGAATCCTACAATATGTTGTTTATTAGAAATACATTTGAAACAGAAAGATACACAAAAGGTAGAGGTTAAAGGCAGAAACAGAATATAATATGCTTAAGTAAAAAAAAAAGCAGCGGTATCATCCTTATCTCAGACAAAGCAAAAGCAAAATTAGGCCATATGAAAAGGACTAAGGAAGGAAACTACATCTTTCTAAAAAGCATCATAAGAAATGAAGTTATATCAGAACATAAATTTACAAAGTAGTATGGCATCCAAATTGTCAGAGGAGAAGCTAAAGGAGTTAGAGGGAGGCATAGACAGCAAAATTATTTTACAGGGGACTTCAACCTCCCTCTCTCAGAATTAGATACATTAAATCATAAAAAAACAAGAACAAAATCAAAGAGATAAATAGAATAAACAGATTTGGATATGATCAACCTTTGGAGAAAATTGAAACAGAATAAAAAAGAAATGTAAAATTTTCTCTGCAGGATATAGCAACTACACAAAAGTGAGGCATTAATAACCTCACAATCAAGATCATAATGCAATAAAGACTACATGTAATAAAGGGCCATGAGAAGATAAACTAAAAATTAATTGGAAATTAAATTACCTATTTTTAAAGAATGAGTGGATCAAACAACAAATCATAAAAAAAAGCAACTATTTCATTCAAGATAATGACAATCATGAGGCATCAAACCAAAACTTGAGGGATGCAGCCAAAGTTTCTTAGGGGAAATTTTATATCTCTAAATCCTTAGAGGAAAAGTTTAGAAAAAGAGATCATTGAATTGGCCATACAACTAAAAAAGGTAGAAAATTAACAAACTACACTTCCCCAATTAAATATTAAATTATAAATTTTGAAAATCAAAGAAGTTAATGAAATTGACATTAAGAAAACTATTGAAATAACGAATAAAATTAAGAGTTAGTTTTCTGAAAAATGAATTAAAGAAATAACTTTTGGTTAATTTATTAATAAAAAGAAAGAAGAACATGAAATTACCAGGATCAAAAATAAAAAGGGTGAAATCGCCTCCAATGAGGAGGAAATTAAGGTAATAATTGAGAACTATTTTGCTCAATGATTTGCCAATAAATTTGAAAACCTAAGTGAAATAGATGAAAAATATAAATTGCCCAGAATAACAGAAGAGAAAATAAAATACTAGAATAGCTCCATTTCTGTAAAAGAAATTGAATAAGCCATCAATAACATTTCTAAGAAGAAATTTCCAGGGCCAGATGGATTTATAAGTGAATCCTATGAAACATGTATAGAAGATTAATTTCAATTCAAATTAAGCCATTTGAAAAAAATTAGGTAAATAAAGCATTCTGAAAAATTACTTTTATAATACCAACATTGTTCTGATATCTAAACCAGGAAGAACCAAAACAATCAAAGAAAATTATAGACCAATCAATGTAATGAATATTGATGCGATATTTTAAAATAAAATTTTAACCAAAAGTCTACAGAAAGCTATTACTCAAATAATATACTATGACTAAATAATACACTATCACTCAAATAATACATGATTTATACTAGGTATGTAGGGGTGGTTCGATATTAGAAAAACAGTCAGCATAATTGACCATATTAATAATATAATGAATGCAAATCATATGATTATATTGATAGATGCTGAAAAAGCCTTTGACAAAATTAAGCAACCATTGCTATTAAAAACACTACAGAGAGAGCGGGGCAGCTAGGTGGCACAGTGGAAAGAGCACCAGCCCTGGAGTCAGAAGGACCTGAGTTCAAATCCAGCCTCAGATACTTAATAATTATCTCGCTGTGTGACATTGGGCAAGTCACTTTACTAAGCCCATTGCCTTGCAAAAAAAGCACTAGAGAGAATAGGAATACTTAAAAATAAGTACCCATCTAAAACATTAAATGTTATAGGAACAAACTAGAGGCATTCCCAATAAGAACAGGTGTCAAATAAGGATGCCCCGTCCCCATTATTATTCATTAGAAATTTTAGCTTTAGCCATAAGAAAAGAAAAAGAAATTGAAGGAATTAGAATAGGCAATGAAGAAACAAAACTCTCACTCTTTGCAAATGATAAGATGTTATACTTGGAGAACCCTAGAGAATCAACTTAAAAAAAATTTTTAAAAACTTGAAAAACTGACCAACAATAGTAAAGTAGCAACATTAGCAAAACAAAGGACATAAAAAACTCACATAAATCATCACTATTTATATGTATTTTCAATGAAGTCCAGCAGCATGAGATAGAAAGAGAGATTCCATTTAAAGTAGCTGTAGACAACATAAAATACTTGAGCATCTACATCCCAAGACAAACTCAGAAACTTTATACACAAAATTTCAAAACATTTCTCACACAGATAAAGTCAGATCTATATAATTTTGAAATGGCAATCACTCATGGATAGATCAAGCTATCATAATAAAAATACAATCCTTCTAAATTAAATTATTTCTTCCGTGCTTTATCAATCAAATAACAAAAATATTTTCAGAACTAGTGGAAAAAATAACAAAATTTATTTGAAGGAATAAAAGGTCAAGAATATCAAGAGAATTAATGAAAGAAAAATGCAAAGGAAGGTGCCTTGCTGTAATAGATCTAAAACTATATCATAAAGCAGCAGTCACCAAAACTGTCTGGTACTGTCTAAGAAACAGAGAAATGGATCAATGGAATAGTTTAAGCACAAATGAAACTGTAGTTAATGACTAAAGTAACTAACTGTAACTAACCCAGAGAGAGACTTTAGCTTCTGGGATAAGAATTCACAATTTAACAAAAACTACTAGGAAAACTAGAAAATAGTATGGCAAAAACTACATATAGAAAAAAAAAATCTTACACCTTATAGCAGGATGAGGTAAAAACAGGTATAGGATTTAAACATAAAAGGTGATACCATAAGCCAATTAGGAGATCAAGGTAAAGTCTATCTGTCAGATCTATGGAATTGGGATAAGTTTATAACCAAAGAAACAAAGAACATAAATTGAAAAACAGATAATTTTGTCTATATTAAATCAAAAAGTTTTTGCACAAACAAAATCAATGCAATCAAGTTTAGAAGGAATGCAGAAAGAATGGAAACAATTTTCACCATTAGGGTTTCTGATAAAGGACTCATTTTTAATATCTATAGAGGACTGAGTCAAATTTATGAGAATACAAGCCATTCTCGAATTCACAAGTGGTCAAAGGATAGGAACAGTTAGTTTCCAGATGAAGAAATTAAAGTTATCTATAGTCATATGAAAATACGTTTCAAGTCATTATTCATTGCCAAAGAATTCAAATTAAAACAGCTCTGAGAAAGCACCTCACACTTACCAGAATGGTTAAAATAACTAAATTGGAAAATCATAACTGTTAGAGAGGATGTGGGTAAACTGGGACACTTATGCATTGCTAGTGGAATTTTGAAGTGATCCAACCAGTATGGAGAGCAATTTGGAACTATGTTTAAAAGGCAAGAAAAATGTGCATATCCTTTGACCCAGCAATACCACTACTTGTTGTATATCCTGAAGAGATCACAAAAAGGGGAAAAGGTCCGTAAGTACAGAAATATTAATAAATTCTTTTTGTAGTGGCAAAGAATTGAAAATTGAAGGTATGCACATCAAAAGGAAAAATGGTTTACCAAGCTATGGTAAATGAATATCATGGAGCACTATTGCTGTCTAAGAAATCATGAACAGTCTGGCTTCAGAAGAACCTGGAAAGATTTACATGAACTGATGCTAACTGAAGTAAGCAGAATCAGGTAGACATTGTACACATTAACAGAACAATTGAGTGCTGATCTATTATGATAGCGGCAAGTTGTCTTGGAAGTTCAGTGATCAATGACAATCCTCTGAGACTTGTTAAGGAAAATGCCATCCACATCCAGAAAAAAAAAAAACATGAATTATGAATGCAATTATATAGTACATTCACTTTTTTAAAACTCTTTTATGGGACTTCTGGCCAAGATGGCAGAGAGAAAGCAGGCATTGTGCTAAGGTCTCCTGGTTTCCCCTCAAAATTACGTGAAAGAAATCTGTTAACAAAAAGTAAATTGACCAAAGCCATAAAGAGAAGCTAGGAGAAGAATACCTACCAAGGTCTGTTTAAAGGGATTAGAGGTAAACCAGGAGCAGAGAGCAGAGAACCAGAAGTGTAGCTAGCGACTACTTGAGTGCAATTCTGCTTATAAGGAATCATTATTAAGACTCGGGAAAGCAAGGGTAGAAATAAAACAAAACATTATTTAAAAGGTTATAAGACATAGGAAGTGATAGAGAGAAAGAGATAGAGAGAGATAAAAGAACAGCCAATGAGAGTTGGCTGGCTCATGGCCAGAAGACTGTGACCCTAAGCTGGAGTCCAACACAGGTTTTTATGTCTTGCCTCTCATCCAGAGGGCAAAAGGTTAACTCCCTTTCTCTTACTGGACAAGGAATTAAATCGAGGGTGAAGCCAAATTTTAGATTAAACAATCAATGGTATATCAAGAATGGGGAGTGTCAAAAGACTAGGGGGCTGGAGCCAGGATGGCGACAAGAAGGGATCCAGTCTTAGGAGCTCTCTAATAAAACTCATAAGCTAAGGACTCTAACTATATTTTCAAGAGACAGAACCCACAAAGGGACACAGTGAGGCAGTTCTCCTACTCAAGGTAACCTGGAAAAGAGCAGAAAGGCTCTGCTCCCCAGGGTTGGAGAGTCAGCCTGCCAGAGGTGTGGCAACAGAGCCAAAGAACTTCAGCCTCCCGGAGGCAGCGCCAGGGCCCTGGGAGTCACAGCTCAAAGCAGCAGGGGAGTCTCCAGAGCTGCACCCAGAGGAGCACCAGGCACAAAGTGGGGGAACAGCGGTGGACCTCTGCCAGAGAGAGCACGTGGAGCCCAGCCCTCAGGGAGACAGATAGCAGCTTGGTCTTTCCCCAGTCCAGATCTGGAAAGAGAAGCAGGCTGAGCCAGTAAGCATTAGCCTCCAGGGCATGAGCCCATTGAGCTGAGGGAGGGTAGAGAAGAGAGACTGCAGAGCTCTGTCCTCTGCCCCTGGAACAGGACTCTGGGGCTCTGACCACAATCGGATCCTGAACGCAGTCTAGGCCCCCCATAGAACAGCAAGGCCCCCCCTCACCTCAGGCCCGTGTCAGAGAGGGGCTCTTATGGTCATTCACAGATCAGGAGGGAGGCCAGAACCTCACACACTGAGAACCTTGTGGGAGTGTCCCAAAAGCTCAGGAAACACCCCCAAACCAGGGCCAGGCTGGGAAAATGAGCAAGCAGAGAAACAAAAGGAAGACTATTGAGAAATATTTTGCAAATGAGCCCAAGAAGGATTAAAATACTCAGTCTGAAGATGAGGAAGCACAAGCTCCTGTATGTAAAGACTCCAAGAAAAACCGAAACTGGGCTCAGGCTATGACAGAGCTCAAAAAAGACTTTGAAGATCAAATGAGGGACTTCCGGCCAAGATGGCGGAGAGAAGACAGGCACAGTTCTAAAGTCTCCTGAACTCTTCCCCATCTATCACATGGAACAAACCTCTTAAAAGAATTCCGAACCAGGAAACCCAGAAAGAAAAGCCAGGAGAGGAAAATCTACCTCAGGATTTGTCTCCCACAGCAGTCTGGGCTGAGTACGTGCAGGTGAGTCTGGGCTCCCAGGGAAGATCAAGCCGGGATCAGCCAGATTGACAGCTGAATTAGAACCAGGAGTCTGAGGGCCCAAGAGCTAGACCTGCTGGATCAGCAGTGGGGCTGCACGAAGGGGACTTGGCTCCATGTGGAAGCAGAGGTGCTGGTGTTGGTGCTGTCCCCCTGGAGCTTGGGGAAGGGGCTACAGGGAAAGGTCTGGGGCAGGAGAGCTGTACACAATCCCTGGGCTCCTCAGGTCTGAGAAACTCTGAGTTCATGCCTCCATTGCACAGAGGCCTCCTCCCAAACAAATGCAAACTAATTTTTCCTCAGGCCCAAGTGTGTGAGCAGAAGAACCAGAAAAGCTGAGGAATAACCTCAGGCCAGGGTAAAGCCCACCATTGATTGAAGGCAAAAGAATTCAATAGTTCCAACTCCTCCCTTTGGGTAAAGGGAGAAGGCCTCCCAACCAAGGTCACAGCCACTCCAGAGAGGGCAACCAGCACCTCCTACTGGCCAGCCAGAGAAATGGCACTCAGTAAAGCCTTTAATGATCCCAAGCCCAGGTGAACCAGCCCCCCCCCAACTCAAGGTCTTAGCATAATGAAGAAGGGTCAGCAGAAAGATAGATCCATAGAAAAATTCCTGGAAGGGAAAAACCTCAACTCAGAGAGACCTGGAACTTCTGAGAAGAATACAATCTGGTCTCCAGCACAGAAAGACTTCCTTGAAGAAATAAGGAAGGAGCTTAAAAATTTGGGAGAGAAAATTAATACCTTGCAACAACAACAAACAAAAAATCCTTAGAAAGTACAATTTGACAAACACAAAAGGAGAATAAATCTCTCAGATCCACAAATGAGCAAATGCAAAAAAAAATTAATTCTCTCAAAACCTCAATTGGTCAAATGGAAAGCTCTTTCAAAAGTAGAATTGACCAATTGGAAAAGGAGTTGCAAAAGGTTAATGAAGAAAACTGCTCCCCCCCCAAAAAAAAGACAGAGTCTACAGAAACTAATGACTCGATGAGACAGCAAGAGTCATTTAAACGAAATCAAAAAATAGAAAAAATAGAAGCAAATGTAAAATACCTCATCAACAAAACTACTGGCCTCGAGAATAGATCGAGGAGGGGCAACCTGAAAATTATAGGACTTCCTGAAAACATTGAAGAGAAAAAAAGCCTGGACTTAATATTACAGGATCTAGTGATGGAAAACTGCCCTGATATCGTGGAATCGGAGGGCAAAGTAGTTACTGAAAGAGTCCATCGATCCCCACCAGAAAATCCTAAAATGAAAACACCAAGGAATGTTGTGGCCAAACTGCAGAACTATCAGATAAAAGAGAAAATCCTGCAAGCAGCCATAAAGAAGGAATTTAAATATCAAGAAGCTACAATAAGGATCATGCAAGACCTGGCTGCATCAACTTTAAGGGATCAAAGGGCCTGGAACAAGATGTTTTGAAGAGCATGGGAGCTTAGAATGCAGCCAAGAATCTTTCCTGCAAAGCTAAGCCATCTCTTCCTGGGAAAAAGATGGACATTTAACGAAATGGAAGAGTTCCAAAAATTTCTGATGAAAAGTCCAGAGCTAAAAAGAAAATTTGGACATCAAACAGGAGGTGAAAGAGACACATGAAAAGGTAAAAAAAAATATAAAAGGGGCGGTAAAAGGAAAAAAATGCAATCCAGTAAGCTGCAACTGGCTATATTGCAGCATGGGGCGGGGGAGACTCTCATAAATCCTGAGAAATGTAACTCCAACAGAGAGAAAACACCTAGCCAGAAATGATGGACATCCATAACCTATCCATGAGACTGCTATCTAATGGGATGTAAATGGCTTTAACCCCACTTGGGAGAAAGAATCTAATAACTCTCAGGAATTTTGACTCTATCCAATAGAATATACTGAACTAGAAGGGACAGACACTCAGAATTTTCTATGACCTAGATAGAATGATATAAAAAAAAAATCCACTACCTCCTTAAAAAGGGGCAAAGGAAAGAGACTGGAGGAGGGAGGGGTTTAAATGGGACAAATCTCATTACACTAAGAGGTACAGAAAAACCTCTGGTAATAGTGGGGAAGAAGGGATCAGAGGAGAAACACCTGAATCTTCTTCTCATCAGACTTGGCTTAAAGTCAACCTACACATACTCAGATAACTTATAAAACATCTAATCTTTCAAGAAGTAAAAGGGGAAAAGGGGAGGGGGGACAGAGAAAGGGAAGGGGAGTGGAGGAAATAAGGGGAAATAACAAAAGGAAGGGAAGGGAAAAGGGAAAAAGGGAAAGGGGGAAAAAGGGGAGGGTGTGATATAGGAGGACAAACATATTGAAGGGGGTGGTATTCAAACACAAAATACTGGGGAATATGGATAAAAGTGGGGGAAAGGAGGAAAAATACAAACAGAGGGAAGATAGCACAGAGGGCGATAAAGAATTAGTAATCATAACCTTGAATGTGAATGGGATGAACTCTCCCATAAAAAGTAAGCAAATAGCAGAGTGGATTAAAAACCAGAATCCTACAATATGCTGCTTACAAGAAACTCATTTGAAGCAGAGAGATACATATAGAGTAAAGGTAAAAGGTTGGAGCAAAATATATTTTGCTTCAGCTGAAGTGAAAAAAAAAAAGCAGGGGTAGCAATCCTTATCTCAGACAAAGCAGCAGCAAAAATAGATAGCATTAAAAGAGATAAGGAAGGAAAATTTATCCTCCTAAAAGGTACCATAGACAATAAAGTCATTTCAATATTCAATGTATATGCACCCAGTGGGACAGCACCCAAATTCCTAGAGGAGAAGCTGAAAGAATTACAGAAAGACATAGACAGCAAAACTCTACTGGTAGGAGGCTTCAACCTCCCGCTATCAGATCTAGATAAATCAAATCATAAAACAAACAAGAAAGAAATTAGGGAGGTAAATAGATTGTTAGAAAAATTAGATATGGTAGAATTATGGAGGAAACTGAATGGGGATAGAAAGGAATATACCTTTTTCTCTGCAGTACATGGAACTTATACAAAAATTGACGATGTACTAGGATGTAAAAACCTACTGATCAACTGCAGAAAGGCAGAAATAGTGAATACATCTTTCTCAGATCACAATGCAATAAAAGTCATATGCAATACTGGGCCAAGGAGATATAGACCCAGAACAAATTGGAAACTGAATAACCACATTTTAAAAAATGAGTGGGCCAAAAAACAAATTATAGAAAGAATTAACCATTTTATCCTAGATAATTATAATAATGAAACAACATACCAAAACCTATGGGATTCATTCAAAGCAAATCTCAGGGGATATAATATAGCTCTAAATGCTTATATGAATAAATTGGAGAAAGAAGAAATCAATGAACTAAACATGCAACTAAAAAAATTAGAGAAAGAACAAATCAAAAATCCCCAATCATATACCAAATTAGAAATTTTAAAAATTAAAGGAGAAATTACTATAATTGAAAGGAAAAAAAAAACATTGAATTAATAAATAAAACCAAAAGTTGGTATTATGAAAAAAAAACAATAAAATTGATAAAATTCTGGTCAATTTGATTAAAAAAAAGAAAGAAGAATACCAAATTGCTAGTATTATAAATGAAAAAGGTGAACTCACCACCAATGAGGAGGAAATTAAAGTAATAATTTGAAATTATTTTGCCCAACTCTATGCCAATAAATTTAATAATCTAAGTGAAATGGATGAATATTTACAAAAATATAAGTTTCCCAGGTTAAATGAAGAAGAGATTAAGTACCTAAACAACCCTATCTCAGAAAAAGAAATTCAACAAGCCATTATTGAACTCCCTAAAAAAAAATCTCCAGGGCCTGATGGATTCACAAGTGAATTCTAACAAACATTTAAGGAACAATTGGTTCCAATCCTATATAGACTTTTTGGAAAAATAGGGAAAGATGGAACTCTGCCTAACTCTTTCTATGAAACCAATATGGTACTGTTACCTAAACCAGGAAGAGTTAAAACAGAGAAAGAAAATTATAGACCTATTTCCCTGATGAATATAGATGCAAAAATCCTAAATAAAATCTTAGCAAAACGACTACAACAAGTCATCACTAGGATAATACATTATGATCAAATAGGATTTATTCCAGGAATGCAGGGTTGGTTCAACATTAGGAAAACTGTTAGTATACTCAATTATATCAATAACAAACCTATCAGAAACCATATGATCATATCAATAGATGCTGAGTGGGGATGTGAATAAACGAGGAGAGCATGGACCATGGGGTTAGAGTGAACAGGTATAACACATTTTCTTTTTTACTTCTTGCAAGGGGCTGGGATTGGAAGGCCTACCCTGGACCATAGGGCCAGGTGGAATCTGGGCCTAAGGGGTAGGATGGGGGCTCAGTCTTCTTGGCCCCAGGACCAGGGATCTGTCTGCTGCTCCACTCAGTGACTCTACAGCAGAGTCAGAGTGAAAGGAGAGAGAAAATATAGTACATGGTAGTGGAGAAATAAGAAAGGAGGGAGTTGCGATCAGCAATGCCAACGTTGGAAAACTATGGAAGTAACTTTTGTGATGGACTTATCATAAAGAATGTGATCCACCTGTGACAGAGTTGTTGGTGTTGGAACAAAGACTGAAGCACATTTTTTGTTAATATTTGGGGGAGGGTGCAGGGCAAGTGGGGCTGGGTGGCCTGCCTGGGGCCACATAGCAGGGTGATCTTTGGGTGTCTGGGGCCAGATTTGGACCCAGGTGCTCCTGGCTCAAGGGCCAATGCTCTGTCTGCCACCCAGCCACCCCTACTATTATTACTGTTTTATTTTATTTTGGGTCTTTTTTTTTCTTCTTTTTGGTTTTTGCAGGGCAGTGGGGATGGGGTGGCTTGCATGTCACATGGCTTGGTGATTGTTCGGTGTACGAGGCTGGATATGGCTCGGGTCCTCATGGCTCCAGGGCTGGTGCTTCGTCCATTGCGCCACCTGGCCATACCTACAATTATTACTATTATTTTTTCATTTTAATTTTTATCTCTCCCCTTTACTTTTTTCAACCAAGCAAGTTTATCTATATTCATGGGGGGAGGGGTATTTTTTTTACTTGTAAACAAGAATATTTTATTAATGTAAAAAAAACATTTGTACAAAATGAGAATAAAAGAATAAATTAAAAAAAAAGAATGGGGAGTCTCCATGAAAGCAGCCTTTAAGATTACAAATTGTTTCTGTTACAATCATAATTCCATACTTCAAGTCAATTTACATCTCAAGAGTAGGTGGTAGACAATTTATATCTTAACCCAATTTCTACATTCACAAATCTCTTTATCTTTCCCCTGTATCAGTGAGGGGTAGAGTGAAACCGGAGGACCAGCCTTAGCCAGGTTTGGGAGAGTGTTGTGTCTGAGGACCAACTTTAAACATGGAATCTTTGCCTGGAGGAACTGAGGTTTGGTGAATCTGATCCAGACTGGAGGGCGAGTTCCACCACAGAGGGTTCCAGACCACAGCTGGACATTGATGCACTGGACTCAGGGTTCCTGAACTCCATACTTTTAGAGGAGCCCTCTTCCCAGAATAAGCAGTAACAACCTCCTCCCACCCCCTCAGGCTCAGGTGTGAGTAGCAGAGCTCTTTTTTTTAAGTGTTTGAAAGGCCACATGGCTAGGTAATTATTAAGTGTCTGAGGCCGGATTTGAACTCAGGTACTCCTGACTCCAAGGCCAGTGCTCTATCCCCTACATCACCTAGCCACCCCCTGGCACAGCTCTCTTAGCTGAAACAGAGACTGATCTTAACCCACAGAGATCTAGAACTTCTGAGGAGAATATGAATTTGTCTCCAGTCAGAAGGATTTCCTTGAAGAAATCAGGAAGAATTTTAAAATTACATTAAATTAAAGGACTTTTATACAGACAAAAACACTGTAACCAAGATCAAACGAAATTTAGTAAATTGGGAAACAATTTTTACAACTAGTATTGCTGACAAAGGACTCATTTCAAAAATATATAGAGAACTGAGTCAATTTTTTTAACAAAGAAAAGCCATTGCCCAAATGACAAATGGTCAAAGGCAATTTACAGATGAGCAAATCAAAACAATCCATAGTCATATGAAAAATTGCTCTAAATCACTAATTATTAGAGAAATGCAAATTAAAACATCTCTGAGGTATTGCCTCACAATATGAACAGGAAGGACAATTTTGATCAATGTTAGAAGGGATGTGGGAAATCTGGGACACTAATGCATTATTGGTGGAGCTGTGAATTCATCCACCCTTTCTGGAGAGCAATTTGGAATTATACCCAAAGGGCAATAAAAATGTGTATACCCTTTGATCCAGCAATACCACTACTGGCTCTATACCCTGATGAGATCATGAAAACAAGTAAAAACATTGCTTGTACAAAAATATTCATAGTAGCTTTGTCTGTGGTGGCAATGAATTGTCAATTGTGTGACTGTCCATCAATTGTGGAATGGCTGAACAAATTGTGGTCTATGTATATTAGGTAACACTATTGTTCTACTACAAACCAGGAGGGATGGGCATTCAGAGAAGACTGGAAGGATTTGAATGACCTAATGCTTAGTGAGATGGGTTTGATGATCAATTTTAATGGACTTGCTCATTCATTCAGGACAACAATCAGGGACAATTTGGGGGTATCTGCAATGGTGAATACCATCTGTATCCAGAGAAAGAATTGTGGAATTTGAAAAAGCGCCAAAGAATATTACCCCTAATTAAAAAAAATTAAAGTTATTTCTATGTAATTTTGCTATTTATTATATTTTATGTTTTTATCCTTAAGCATGTGATTTCTCTCTCAACACAGTCAATTTATATCAATGTATAGCATGGAAACAATGCAAAGACTAACAGACTGCCTTCTAAGGGGCATGAGGGAGGGAAGCAAGATTAAGGGAAAATTGTAAAATTCAAAAAAATAAATTAATTAATTAGATTTTTTAAAAAACCTCTTTTATGTGTTTTCTTTCATTCTCATGGTTTTTTACCCCTTGGTTCTAATTCTCCTTTCATAACATGACTAATATGAAAGTGTTAAATGCTTCTACAATGTAGAACCTATATCAAATTGTATGCTGCCATTGGAGGGAGAGAAGGTGTTAGAAAAATGTGTAATTCAAAAGTTTGCAAAAGGATGTGTTAAAAACTATCTTTGGGGGGGGGGTGGAGCCAAGATGGCAGCAGAAGAGCCTCTCTTAGGTGCTCTCTCCAAGATATTTCAAAATCTTTAAAATTATGATTCTAACTAAATTTTTAGAGACAGAACCCACAGAAAGATACAGTGAGACAATTCTCCACCCCACGATAACCTGGAAAATAGTGGAAATACTCTATTCCATGGGGTTGGAGAGTGGTAGTATCAGTACAAAGGAACTTCGGTCTCCCAGAAACTTCCCCAGGGAGCCTCGTAGTGGGGGTTTCCAGCAACAGAAGCTTTATCTTGACCTGTACCCCACGGAACACCAAGCATAACTTGGAAGATCAGCAGGGAGACCTCTGTGGGAAGGGCAGGAATAAGTGCTAAGCTCAGCACTCAGCCTGACCACAGCATACAACAAAGCCCAGGTCCAGGAAATGGAAGCAGGTCCATGGAGCCACCTAGCAGGAGCCTCCAGGCAACACCCTGATTGCTCAGCCCACTGAAGGTGAGGCAGGACAGGGAGACTACTGAGATCTGTCCTTTGTCCCTGGAACAGGACTCTGGTGCTCTGACCACATTCAGACTCAGGTCACAGTCTAGGCCCCCCATAGAGCAGGGAACCCTGCCTCCAAAGCCCCATGGCAGAGGGGTGAGCTTGTGGTCATTCACAGACCAGGAGAGCAGTCAGAGCCTCACACATTGAGGTCTTTGTGGGGAGGGGCTACCAATAATTTTCTAAATCTCAGGAAGTACCCCCCAAACCAGCACAGACTGGGGAAATGAATAAACATAAAGAAAGGAACCTGACCATAGACAATGATTTTGGTCCCATAGAGGACCAAAATACTCAATCTGAAGATGAGCTAGTCCAAGCTTCTGCATCTAAAGACTCCAAGAAATATAGAAGTTGGGCTCTGGCTATGACAGAGTTCAAAAAAGATTTTGAAAATTAATTAAGGGAGGTAGAAGGAAAAATTGGGAAAAGAAATGAGAGAGATGCAAGAAAAACATGAAAATGAAATCGGCAGCAAGGAGATCCAAAAAAAAATGCTGAAGAAAATAACATATTAAAAACCAGCTTAGTTCAAATGGAGAAAACGGCTCAAAAAAGTTATGGAGGAAAAGAATGCTTTAAAAAGCAGAATTGACTAGATGGCAAAGGAAATAAGTAAGGTCCCTGAGGAAAACAAATGCTTCAGATGTAGAATAGAGCTAAAGGAAGCTGATGACTTTGTGAGAAATCAAGATACAATAGTTCAACACCAAAAGAATGAAAAATTAGAAGAAAATGTGAAATATTTCATTGAAAAAAACAACTGATCTGGAAAACAGATTCAGAAAAGATAATTTAAAAATTATTGGGATACCTGAAAGTCAAGGTCAGGAAAGGAGCCTTGACCTCATTTTTTCAAGAAGTCCTACAGGAAAATTGCCCTGATATCCCAGAATCTGTATATAAAATAGAAATTGAGAGAATCCACCAATCTCCATATTATAGACAAGTTCCAGAACTCCGAAGTAAAAGAGAAAATATTACAAGCATTCAAAAGGACAGAATTCAAAAAACATGGAGCTGCAGTCAGGATCACACAGGACTTAGCAGCAACTACATTAAGGGCTTGGAGGACTTGGAATATAATATTCTGGAAGGCAAAAGAGCATGGAATGCAACCAAGAATCAACTACCCAGCAAAACTTAACATCCTCTTCCAGTGGAAAATATGGACATTCAATGAAAGAAGGGAATTTCACATGTCCCTGTTGAAATAACCAGAGCTGAACAGAAAGTTTGACCTTCAAGTACAGGACTCAGGTGAAGCATAGAGAATAGAAGATAAAGGTAAATTATGAAAGACTCAATGATGATGATGAACTACATATATTCTTGCATGGAAATATGATACTAATAATACTCATATGAACCTTATCATTTAATAGAGCAGGTATAAGGATCTTTTATAGATGAAACATAGGAGAGAGCTGAATTTGAAGATATAATATATTGTAAAAATCGAGTCAATGAGTGAAAGGGAAATGTACTGAGTAAGAGAAGGGAGAGAGAGAAAAGGCTAAGATATTTCACATAAAAGATATTTCGTGTAGCTTTGTAATGGTATGAAAGGGAGGAAGGTAAGGGAATGAGGGAGCCTTCATTACCATTGTAAATGGCTCAGAGAGGAAACAGCATACATACTCAATAGGGTATAAACATCTAGAAGAAAAAGAAGAGAAGGGATGAAATTGGGAGGGGAGGGAGGATGTAGGTGATAGAGGAGAGGGCAGATCGTAGGAGAGGATAGTCAGATATAACACATTTTCTTTTTTCCTTTTTTGCAAGGTGCTGAGATTGGATGGTCTGTCCTGGATCACAGAGCTGGGCAGTTGCTGGGTCTCTTGGGTGGGATATAGCTTGGGGCCTCTTGGCCCCAGGGCCGGTGCTCTGTTTGCTGTACCACTCAAATGACCCATGGCACACTTTTTGAAGAGGGACAGAGTGAAAGGAGAGAGAAAATATAATAGATGGTAGTGGGGAGGAATGGATGGAGGGAATTATAATTAGCAACAGCAACTGTGGAAAAATATGGATGGACTTTTGATAAAGAGACAGAGCTGATGGTATCTGAACACAGACTGAAACACACACACACAAATAATAATAATTATAATGAGTTAGGGTATTTTTTCATAAGATTTTATATATATACATATTATATTGATTTAATTTCTTCATTTGAAAACCATCTATACATATCCTTTGACTATTTATCAATTGGGGAATAACTTGTAGCATTATAAATTTGATGCAATTCTCTAAAAAATAACCTACTCTTGCATGTAATTAAAAATAATTTAAAATTTTTTTAATTAATATTTTATTTGTTTTCCAATTATATACAATTGTAGTTTCTGCCCATCATTTCTATAAAGGTTTGAATTTTATGATCTTTTCTCCACCCTCCCTTCCCTTCTTCATTCCCCCATAGAAAGCAGTCTGGTAATCTGTACATTGTTTCCACACTATACATTGATCAAAATTAAATGTGTTGAGAGAGAAATCATATCCTTTAGGAGAAAATAAAATATTATGGATAACAAAATTATGTAGTGCATCAGACACTATTTTTTATTAAAAAAATTGATGGTAATAGGCTTGGTCTTTGTTTAGATTTTTCAAGGCAATGGGGTTAAGTGATTTGCCCAAGGTCACATGGCTAGGTAATTATTAAGTGTCTGAGGTCGGATTTGAGCCCAGGTACTCCTGACTCCAAGGCGGGTGCTCAATTCACTGTGCCACCTAGCTGCCCCCTCGGTCTTTGTTTAAACTCCACAGTTCTTTCTCTGAGTACAGATGGTATTCTCTGTCACAGGTGCTCTAAAATTGTCCCTGGTTATTGCATTGATGGAATGAATGAGTAAGTCCAATAAGATTGATCATAACCCCCATGTTGCCATTAAGGTGTACAATGTTCTTCTGGTTCAGCTCATCTCGCTCATCATCATCAGTTCATGCAAGTCTTTCCAGACTCCTCTGAATTCCCATCTCTCTTAGTTTCTAATAGAACAATAGTGTTCCATAACAGATATATACCACAATTTGTTCAGCCATTCCCCCCAACCGATGGACATTCACTTGATTTCCAATTCTTTGCCACCACAAACAGGGCTGCTATGAATATTTTTGTACAAGTGATGCTTTTACCCTTTTCTAATTCTTCTTTCACCACATGACTAATATGGAAGTGTTAAATGCATTTATAATGTACAACTATCAAATTTTGTGTTGCTATAGGAAGGAGGGAGAGAAGGTGTCAGAAAAATGTAGAACTAAAAATATGTAAAATAGTGAATGTAAAAAAAAATATCTTTGCATGTAATTGGAAAATAAATTAATTAAATTTTTTAAAAAAATAAAGTAAAACAAAAGCTTAGAGAGATGAAGAATTCTTGGATCAGTAAGAAGGCAGATGAAATTTAATGTTATTTAGCAACAATCCAAAAAGTCAAAAAAGTATTTAGGGGTAAAAAACCTGAGATGCATCTCAGCTACTCAGTTCTGATTGGCTCACATTGATTCGTGATAAGGCCATGATCCTAAAAACTAGATAACCTCCATGCTATACTCAACAGACCATCATCAATCATAGCTGAAGCCACTGACTGTTTACCTCAGATTGAAGTCATTCCCTCCCTAGTTGATGTTCCAGATGAATAAGAAGTTTCAAATGCCATTAGACTTCTTTAATGTGGTAAAGCAACTGATACTGATTCTATTCCAGCTGAGATTTACAAGGTGTGTGTGTGGGGGGGGGGTCCACTCATCATACAAAAATTGACTGAATTTTCTAGTTTATAAGGCATGAATAGGCTATCCGCAAAGAGTTCAAAGATGCCTCCATTATCCATTCCTATAAAGATAAAAGGAATAGACCATTCTATGACCATCATAGAGGTGTTTTTCAGTCATCTGACAAAATTCTTACCAGATTCTTTCTTAATAGGCTAATCCTTTACATGGAAGATGATCATCAGTGGGGCTTTGAAAAGGCTCAAGGAATAGTCAACACCCAACATGCCTGGAAAAGATACCTGGTTCAGAATATAGGTCTTTATTTGATGTTTGTAGATACGATCGAGGCCTTTGATATTGTCAGATATGAGGGCCTAGGGAAATTATGTAAAAATTTGTTTGCCTAGAGAATTTTATCAGTATTGTATGTCAATTTCATGATGGCATGCTTGCCCAGGTTCTAAATAGATAATGCTCTAATGAATTCCCAATCATCAATGGAGTGAAACAAGGGGGTATGCTTGCTTCCATGCTTTTTAGTATAATATTTTCAGCCATGTTGTCAAACACTTTCAATGAGGACAAACACAATACCTCACTGGTTCTATATTCTTCAATTTGAAAAGACAATAAGACAAGATTAAAATGGAGGGAGTATAGGTACATGAGCTTGTGTTTGAAGATGATTGTACACTCAATGAAGTCTCTGAAACTGAGTTGAATCAAAGTATGGATTAATTCTTTGCTGCTTGCGCAAATTTTGGCCTAACTACGAACACCATGAAAACACAGGTGCTCCATCAGTCAGCACTACATCATCTGTATATGGAACTATTGGTTACAGGAAATGGAGAAATTTTGAATATTATGGATACATTCACATACCTTGGCTGTATACTTTCCAGGAATATAAAATGATAACAAGCTTGACACACTCATTGTGAGAGCTAGCTCAGTACTTGGGAGGCTCTGAGGAAAAGTGTGAGAGAGAGAAGGCATATTAGATTAACCAAAGTGAAGTTCTTCAAAGCTGTTGTGCTGACCTCATCATTGTTGTATGCCTGTGAAACCTGAACAGTGGACCAGTGCCATACCATGAAACTGAATCAGTTCCTTTTAAATTGTCTTAATGATGATGAATTTTTTTATCCTTTGTTATCAAAGAAGACCTTGACATCAGGGAGGTGATGACATGAAAATCCCATGAATTGAATTTGAATGAGAGGATGCTATGCTAACTCACCTGCCTCACTTTCTCCTCCACAGCCATCTGACTAGAGGTCAAATTTCAATCAGGATGACTGGAGATGTTCCTGGATATGAGGCAATCAAAGATAAATGACTTACTAAAGGTCATACAGCTAGTAAGTGTCATATATCTGAGGTATAATTTGAACTTTCCTTCTCCTGACACCAAAGTCACAGTTCTATTCACTATACCATCTGGATGCCCTTTCAAATGATCTTAGGAAGTTTCTGAAGATCATGTGGCAGGGTAAGACATCAGATTAAGAGGTCTTTTCTCAAACTAAACTGCCAAGCATTTAAACCCTGCTATGGAGAACAAAATATTGATGGCTGGCCACATTGTTTGAATGTCAAACATACACTTGTTAAAAGGGTTATTTTATGGAAAACTTATATAGGGCAAGCACTGAAATGGGGAGGAGGGGTATCAAGATAAGCAATGCAAGGAAACTCTCAAGGTCTCTCTTAAAAACTTTAGAATTGATTTGTGATATGGGAGACACTGGCACAGGACCATCCAACATGACATGCCATCATCCGAGTTGGTGTTGTGCTCTGTTCAAAGGAAATGAGATTTGTACAAGTTTGGAGAACCCAAACCTGATGTTCATAGGGGCCATTTGTGCCCAACCTCTTGTAGAGCATTCTGAGCTCATTTAATCTGATCAGTCACTGTTGGACACCTTGGAACTTGACTATAATATAAAGATACAGTTTTGGACCTTTTCAATAGTGAAGTACAAGAATGAACTACAAACTACATATGGATAGAAACATATGAGAGAGAGAAAGAGGTGTTTTATATATATATATATATATATATATATATATATGTATATATATATATATATATATATCTGTCTAGAGAAAGAGATGGGAGATGTGGAGGTTTACTGGCAAGGAGCAGTGAAAAGGGTAGTAAGGTTGAAACCTTAACATAGCAGGAAGGCAAAATATAAGACAGGAGAGATAGGAAAATGCCAAGTTAGAAGAGTTTTAAATGTCGAGGGATGGCATAGAGACTCCAAAAGAGTTTTGGGAGGAAAGATCTGTCCTTTAAGAAAATCATATTGGCAGTTGTTAAGGATAAGCTGGAGTAGAGGGGGACTAATAGAAAACTAATTAAGATTGGATATGAAAGAGATATGTTTCCTTTGGCTAAAAAGCTATGTTTACTTCAAATCCATACAATACTATCTCCTCCATGTGAAGTTTCCCCTCATTTTTCCCAGACAGAAACAACTTCTCTTTCCATTTCATTGAAGAATGTTACAGTTTGGAAGATCCTTGAACTCTCTAGAGCAAACTTGACCAAACTTCTCTTACATACTTGTCATTCTATAATTTTGTTATTTTTATTTTTATTTCTGCTTAAAGTTCCATAATGGAATGTAAGTGATATTTAGATAAGTGACCTTCTTCTCTTTATTAAGATACAACTTTTTCAGGACCAAGAACTTTTTTTTTCTTTCTTCCTTTGCATTTTCAGTCTTAGTATAGTCCTGATACTCAATAAATGTTTATAAAATACTTGTTGACTGACTGACAAAAATGATTTATATTTGCCAAGCTTTGGAATTATGACTTATTTTCTAATATTGAAATGCAGAAGAGATATGTTCTGTTATTAAATTAGTGTTAATTAAAGAATATTCTATTTTTGAAGTTATGCTCTTCTCTGAAGACAGTGGAATGACTCATAAATATTAGTTTAAAAGAAGGAAAAGTTTTTAGAGAGACAGAAGCTGTTTCTTTGCCCCAGGGCATGTCTATTTTCTTTTTTTTAGCTCTTTCCATGTGTAACATTTTCAATTTATTTAAATACAATAAGCATCTAAATATCATCTATGTGCAAAATGCAATCACCACTATGTATGAAATGACAAAAACATTGGTATCTATATCAATGTGAACTCTCATTCTATTGGGAATAAACAAAATGCACACAGAAAAGAACAACTTAATCTAAAACAGTGCTATTAAGCACCTGCTCCCTAATAAACGTACACTATATACCAGAGGGTTCAAATACAAAAGTTATTTAGTCCTACCATCAAGGAATTTACATTCAACAAGGGGAATATATCCGTACTTACAGTAACATACTTACGTTAATAAAGCATAAATTCAAAGTGATTCAGGAGGATGGGCAGAGGTGATGTGCTGATATGAACTTTAAAAGGATTTTAAGAGCCTACTGTAAAGTTTTCAGTGTGAACATTTATACTTCTATGAAAATCAGAAAACTATACAAATCAGTGATTGTTGTTCTGTTGATTGTTTAGACTTAAAGTAATGAAAAAAATGCTAATAAATGCAGATTAAACTTTCAAATATGCCATGCATTTTTGGGGAGGGGATTTTTGTTAATATTATTAACACATCCTTGGGAGAGCAGACACAAACTGGGAGAAATACATAAATACGTCTTTTTAAAGAAGTGACTCAAATAAAAATAGGATGCCAAGAGGCAGAGTTGAAACAGAACATTCAAGGTATGCAGGATAGATTGAAAATGAATTAAAGCAAATCAAATGAAATTTAAGATATTAGGAACTAGTAGATCAGTTAGACTATAATTTAGAAAGATGGAGGTGAGGAAAAAAATATATATAACCAATATCTACAGGGTAGATGCCCATGATAGAAGTAATCTATGGGGAGAAAAAAATATCACTAATATTTTGATGTAGGAGTCAGGAAGTCCCTTGTGTTTTAAAAAATACTGAACTTTTGGTTATTAACAAAAAGTATGATATTGCAAAAGGCATAAGATAAAAATTGAGAACATCCCAGAAGTTAAAAGACAACCTATTGGGGAGAAGTAATGGAACTTCCTCTATAGAATGTATTTCAGTTTAGTTGAAAAAATATGAGAGAAAGGAGGGGGAAAACAGTCTAGAGACATTGAATGGAATCATATTATAGAGGGTTTTTAATCATCAAAGAAGAAACAAGGAATCTTGAAGATTCTTTAGTAGGAAAATGACACTGTCAGAATCGTGGTTTACCAATATCTATTTGGCAGCTATATCAAGTTAGATTATAGAAAGGAGAGACAAGAATCAGGGAAATAGATGAGCAAGGTATGACTTCAGTTTAGACAAGAGGTAGTGAGGGCATGCATTAACATGTTGGTCTTGATGTAGAAAGGAAAGGAGTTGTGCAAGAAATTTCATGATGCCAGAATTAATAGCACTTGGCAATTGATGAGAATTGGGGATTGGGTCTATGAGAGACAGGGAGAAATTGATAGTGATACCAAGATTATGAGCTGAACTTAAGGAAAAGGATGGTGATACCCTTTTCAGAAAGAGGCAATTTAGAATGTGAATTAAAGGAAGAAGGATGAAATGGTTGGCAAGAAACCCGAAGCAGGTCCCAGAATTAGCTTACTGAAGGAATAATATATAGCATTAAATAGTTAAAAATGTAAGTTCATTGGATGACTTAATAATCAGAATAATTCTAAAACACTGGACTATGGTGAAGACTGACTTAATTTTAAAAAAAAACTATTTTCTTTTCTAAGCAATCTAAGATAGTCATCTCTATATCATTGCATGACAAAAGGAAATGAAGTGACAAAGGTGCAAGAAAGTTTTTAAAAGGATTAAGTATTAAGCATAAAGAAATATGAAAAATCATATGAGAAACCAAATGTAAAATAGATAGTAATCTTTTAGAAGACTTTGGGGAAAGTCACTGTGTAAAAGAGTTGAGAAAATCAACTTGTCCTTAGAGCAGTGAAGGGGCCATTAAAAATTAGATAAAGGAGTAAGTCAGACAATAAAGTCTAGACAGAGGACAAGGCTGGATGCCTAAAAGGTGTGGAAGATAGCTCCAGGAAGACAGGGAAAATAAATGCATAGAACATAAGAAGTAGGTAGAACAAAATATATGACAGTCAGAAAGCAAAGTTAGTAGACAATATAAATCTGTCATTTCAAGAAGTCTGGTGGGGACTCAAGTGAATGATAAATTTGGTTTCAATGACTTTTCCAGGGGAAGCATCTTGAAAATATTGCCAAAGGACATAGTGAACAAGTCAAACATGGTTAATGGGAACACAATGGGACACAGCAGGAAAGATTTTGAATTTCATTTCCTTTCATAGGAATCAGAAAGTGAAACTATGAGGTAATTCAGGAAACTTACCAACCAGCCTCCTAGCATCATTACCTATAGCTGAAAAATTTCACTCAATTATTCCTTAAGATTTTGGTTGGATGTTTTAATCTTTTCAAAAATTAATTTTCAATTGAATTCTAATATCCAGTTGGACTTGGATTAGTGGATAGAGGGCCAGTGTTGGAGTCAACAAAAGTTGTTTCCCAATCTTGCTTTTGATTCAAATGTGCCCTATGGTCATGGCCAAGACAATTAGCCTATCAGTGCCCCATCCAATTCTCCCAAGACTAAATTGTTGATGAATTGTTGATTACATTGGTAAAGTGAGAACTTCTATTCTTGGAGTTCATTATATTGTTGAAATGATATGTCCAGATTTTTTTCAAAGTTAAATCTTCAAGGTTATAAAAAAATCAACAATAATATTTGTAATCTCATCACTCATATCCCATCACTTGGAATTGGCCTCTTAAGGTACATAGTCAAACCATCATGAAGAGGGGAGGAAGAATGGGATTTCATTGAAGTAGGATTTAATTAGAATATGGTAATAAAAGTATATGACAGCAAGAAAAAGTTATTGCATTAATCCCAGGGACAAAAACCAGCAAGAGAGAAAAGTCATGCCACTGGTAATAATAGAGGCTTGACTTTCATTTTGGAACTGGTACCTGTATTTAGGAGATAAGAACAGAATTGGACATACAGTGATAAAGTCCTCTGATCTCATCTCTATATCTTTTCCCTAATCATTTCATTTCTAGTTTATATCTTTTTTCTTCTTATTTCTCCCTACAGATATATTCTTTATTACTCATTCACATGCATCAAATAGTGTACCCTCTAAATTCATTGAGCAATCTAATGTGGCAATCTAATATGAAGTTTTTCATCCTCATTGCTACTTTCTCAAATCTGTTATAATCATCCTCATCCTCATCATCAATCTTTCCTTCCCTCAGGGCAGCTATGCTACCTTCTCATGAAAGTTAATCTCTGTCCCTTTATCCTTGAACCTATTCCTTCTAACTTCCTCTAGAATCTTGTTTCAGAAATCATCCTCTTTCATAAACCTCTCATAAGTCTTTCATATTTGTTTGACTCTTTACCATCTACTTAAGGCAAGCTCAAATATTCTCATTCTGAAAAATATATCTTCTCTTGCTCCTACTACAACCACTGAACAATCATCTTATTTCTTCCCTGTATCAGCACATGACACAATTTCAGTCACAAAAGACTTTTGAAGTCATCTGGTCTAAAATGTCCCATTCAGAAAACTCACCAACCTGGAGGGTAGACTCCAGAGACAAGAAAGCCTGGGTTCCTTCCTCTTATAACCCAAAAGTCACTTAATTTCTCAGTACCCCAAGCAACTATCTAAGAGTTTACATTCCAAGGAAGATATTGAAGTATAAGCACAGGAAGTCCCTCATATTATGTCATATGTACTTTGAATTTTTAAAGGAAAAATAAGTCATTTTTTAAATTTAAATATATTTACACAAATTCTTTTGTAAGACATATAGGTTCTTGAAAACAAGAATTGATTCAATTTTATATTTGAATTCTCTGGGTATAGCTCAATGATGACACAGAACAGAAGATTAATAAATTTTTGTTGATCGATAGATTGATGAACAAGTATTCTGTCTGCAACACCCCAGATCATTCAACCAACTCTTGAATATTTCTATAATAGACAACCTATAACCTCCTGGGCAAATCTATTCCATTTAAAGACAAATCCAATTTTTTTTTAGGTTTTTGCAAGGCAAATGGGGTTAAGTGGCTTGCCCAAGGCCACACAGCTAGGTAATTATTAAGTGTCTGAGACCAGATTTGAACTCAGGTATTCCTGACTCCAGGGCCAGTGCTTTATCCACTGTGCCACTTAGCCGCCCCAAATCTAATTGTTGAAATGCTTTTTTTTTCTTGTATAGATTTGAAATTTGGATTATTTCTTAATTCATTTCTCATAATTCTACATATGAACCCACTTTTTGCATATAAACCCATCCTTAACTACTCCTTTGGGCTCTAAATCTTTTCTTCTAACTATCTATAAAGCATCTACACTTGGGTTCCCAACAATAATCTCAAATTTGCCATACCTGAAACTTAGTAAATTATCTTTAAAGGAAATTGAAAAGATCTACATGAACTGATACAGAATGAAAGAAGAAAACTCAAGAAAACAATTTGCACAGTAACTCCATCAATGTAAATGGGAAAAAGTGCATACACAAATGCTAAAAGAGAATTTTACAAAATTTTATATGTATATATGTATATAAAAAGGAATAAATGTTTTGAAATGTTTTGAAATAAGAGATAAAAGAGGATACTCCCAACTCAGATGTTGCATATTCACATTTTTCATACTTTTTCAATGTATTGATGATTCATTATTATTTTTTTCCACTTTTTCTTTTTTGTCTTTAAAAAGGCTATTTGTTATATAAGGGGGCTCTCTGGAAATGGAAAGGGATAAGAAAACTAGTGAAAACAATGATGTAAAAACAGACATCAACAAAAACTTATTTTAAATAAAAAATACTTTGTTCAGGATAAGGTATGGTCAATTTGAGAGAACTGTAGGAAATTCAGTTCCTACAGATAACTAGACATGCCCCCTCTAGAGCTCAAGGGAGTGATCAGCAATGGATATTTGGGGGGGGGGGTTGGTTTTTGTTTTTTAACAAAGGAAATCAATTTACTGAAATACAGTTATCAAAAAATAAATAAATTCACACGTTAAGAACTCTTGGATAGGGGCAGCTAGGTGGTGTAGTGGATAAAGCACAGGCCCTGGAGTCAGGAGTACCTGGGTTGAAATCCAGTCTCAGACAGTTAATAATTACCTAGCTGTGTGGCCTTGGGCAAGCCACTTAACCCCGTTTGCCTTGCAAAAACCTAAAAAAGAAAGAGTTCTTGGATAGAAATAAAGTTACAATCAAATCTCAACCTTGGATGCTAGCTATGTGATTTCTGGGCAAGTCCCTTTACCTTTCTCTTTCTCAGTTTTCTATTCTGCAAAATGAGGGGGTGAGTTTATTTTGAATTTTTTTGTTTTTTTTAATTAATTTCTTTTCATCCATATATGCATGTATATTTTTAAGGTACAAAATTTCCTTTCATCCTCCCTTCCCACCCTCCTTCCCCTCAGTGGCAAACAGTCAGGTTAGCATTGTACATACGTATTTTTGCTAAATGTTCATTTACAGATTAGTTATTTTCAGTATAAGGAATTATGATTAAGGGAAAGAGATACATAAGAGATAATTTTTATAAAGTATTCATCAGATTCTGAAGGATTCTTGTGTATTTGTGGGAGGGGTGTTTTTTTGTTCTGTTTTTCTTTCTCTGGATGGGAATAACATTGTCCATAACTGGTCTAATACAGCTGTACTAGCTCTCTGAACTGGTGAGAGGAGTTGCTTCCATCAATGTTCATTTCACAATGCTGTTCTTGTACATTGTTCTCTTGCTTAACAATGGAGATATTTGTAAAGGGGAAAGAATTAGGAAAAATGACTTGCAACAAGTTTGAGAACATCGAAAAACTTTGTGAAAAAAATATTTAATTACTCAAAGAAATTTGATCTATCCAACAATTCAAAAAAGACCAGGAGACTATATAATTGCTATTGTCCAGTTGCAACACAAATAGGACAAATGGTACATTAAGGGCCAGAGTTGAACAGGAGGAAGAGAGGTGGGTTATATTGCATTCAGGCAATTTCATATATATTTGCTGACCTAAAACTTCTTATAAAAGCAGTACCAATAAGACATCATCACCTTCAAGGAATTAAAAATCAGTATCATAAAAAGAGAAAGGAAAGTGTTGTGTGTGTGAGTAGATTGAAACAAATAAAAGCAGAAGTCTAAAGAAGAATAGGAGTAAAGGAAGCTATTAAAGAATTGTATTATAAGAAAAGGAAATGGGTTAGTCATGTCATAAGTGCAAAGGGTGACAGAGAATGCTAGAATGCTATGCTGGTACCCTCATGATGTTGTAAAAAGCTGAGGGAGGGCCACAGGCATGGTTCCTGTGATGAATTTTGGAGAACATGGATAAGATTCCTACAAAATTGGCAAGAATAGATGAGTTGTGACATTCATTACACGATCAATGAGATAAGAAATTCATTTATATATTTGAGAAAGTATTTATTCAATACACCAACCTATCAAAATCTCTTTACATTCTGTCTCTTTCATCCAGTATATTAGTGATCCCTTTCAGGTTTGTATCACTTCAAATTTTATAAACCAATAATTAGTGTCATTTAGAGGTACTCTGTAAATCCATATGGTATCCCATTGTTGACATCTATGTTGACATGGAGCCATTAACAACTATTCTTTAGTAATTTCTAGTCAACACAGAATCCATGTACTTGTACTATCATCTAAACCACATCTCTCCATCTAAGTAACAAAATAGTTTGAGATATCTTTTCAAATATTTTGCTGGAATCTAGACAAACTTTGTCAGTACCCCAATGTCTTAATTTTGTCATACTGTCAAAAAAGGAAAATAACCACAATTTAGAATGATCTGTTCTTGATGAAACCATGTTACCCTTTTGTGGTTATTATTTTCTCTCTAAATATTGCCTTATTGCCTCTTCAATTATATATTTTCAAAGTTTATATGAAATTGGAAACAAGTTTATTGACCCATAGATTTTCAGACTCTTCCTTGGAAAAAAATTCAAAATTTCAATGACTCTCTCCTCCTTGATCTTTTAAATATCACCATCAGTGAATCAGAAACTTATACCAATAATTTCTTTCAGTACTTTTTGATATAGTTCATTTGAGTCAGGAGCCTTTAATTAATTAAGGATAGTCATTTTTTTTGTCCTATTCTTCCTCAAAGGTCATTCAAATAGGCAGGGAAAACAGAAGGAAAATTAAAATTGAGCATCTCTGCCTTTTCTCTGTTGTCAGTTGATAATATGCTATTTGTCCCAGTAAGTATTCTTATTCTTTTTTTTTATTTTCTCCTGTTCCTAAATTAAACTAAAAAGAAAAAATAAATGGAATCAAAGTGCAGAGATACTTTTTGTCCTTATTGTTCTTTGCCAGTCTCAGATTATTTCAACCTTTAGTATTCTTAACATTATACAGATATGTTGTATGATTTCTTTTGTCATCTGCTAGGGTCCTGACTTCTTATTTTGTGTATATTATCCCCCCTTTAATTCAAGTTGTTTATTGGTCTTGCTCTTACTTAAATATGACATTTCATTTCCCATCTCTTTTTTTCATAGGCTACCCCCTAAGATAATCTCTTCTCATTTTTACCTCTTATAACTCCCCAGATCCCTTCAAAGTTGATCTCAAATGCTACATAAATGCTTTCCTGATTCCCCTTATGTTAGAGCCTCTCTCCCAAATATCTTATATTTATTTCACATATGCTAACATGTTGTCTTCACTATCAAAATGTAAACTCTTTAAAGGGTGATTCTACTTCCTTTTTGCAGGCATCTCCAAATGTTTAGTATAACTCATGGAACATATTAGATGGTTTAATAAATTCATGTGGAAGGACAGCTAAGTGATGTAGTAGATAGAGCACTGGCCCTGGAGTCAGGAGGACTTGAGTTCAAATACAGACTCAGTCAATTAATATTTGCCTAGTTGTGACCTTGGGCAAGTCAGTTAAATAAATAAAAGCAAAAAATAAAAAAAATCATGTTAATTAAATGACTGATGAGTCATCTATAAATCCTTCTTGGTGTCTTCAAGGACCTTTCAAAAACTTTCTTCTTTGTGAAATTATAAATTATCTCAAGTTAAACATATTATATTATTATAAATATATTATATTAAGCTAACTATAGACAAGAGATATTGAGACTACCTCAATAGTCTTAGGCTTTCACTGATCCTTACCTTGCACTCCTACCTTCTATTCAGAGAAGTAAGGATTTAAGCTGGGCAAGGACAAAGAATCTGGAATTGTAGTGAAGAGATTATCTAAATTGGACAAAGAGATTATCTAATCCAACCATCAGAAGATAAACTCTTTGAGGGAAGGAAATTTTTTGCCATCTCAAAAAATTTTAAATTGAATGTCAATAATTATTTTATATGTAATTGGGAGAAATAATATATTATTTCAAAAATATGAAACTGTGGAGTGGAGCTCAGATGGTAGTTTGAAGCTAGCATGTTCCTGGAGGTTTTTCCTACACAATTCTAAATGAAGCTTCTGCACAGACATTAAAATTATAGATCCACCAAAAAATAAAGACAAGATCCAAAGACGTTTTCAATGGAAGACAACATGGAGAATCTTCAGTGAAGGTCTGTCTCTTTGCGGGGGGAAAAGGGAAGTAAAGAATTGACAGCTATATAGCAAGCAAGAAGGGAGGGTTACAATCTTAAAGAAAGTCTGAACCCTGGGAACACATGAGCAAAAGACAGACAGAACTGGTAACAAATTGCTGCATAGGCAGAACCTGGACCTAAAGGAGGAAACAAACCTCTGCAAAGCAATGCCTGGGCTTCATAGGCAACGTCATGATCAATGAATGACATGCCAGGAATCACACACTAGCCACAGCATAGAAAGCTTGAATCTATACTCCCTAAACCCCAGAATCAGAGTTCAGCAAGATGAGCAAAAAAGCTAAAGAAGTGCTCTCTATAGAAAGTTACTATGCAGATTAAGATAATACCAATGTCACCTCAGGAGAAGAAAGAAGTGAAAAACTACCTACAGATACAAAAGAACCTATGAATTGGATTCAAACCCAAAAGTTTGTAGAACTTAAAAAAGAATTTAAAAACCAAAGAAGAGAGGAAGAAGAACAATGGAAAAAAAAGTTATGCAATAGAATTATGAAAAAAAATTGACCAAAGTAATAAACTCATTTAAAAGTAAAAATAACCAACTGGAAAAAGAATGTAACTCCTAAAAAACTAAAATTGACTAACTGGGAAAGGAATGCAACTCATCTAAAACTCAAATGGAAATGGAATGCAACTCAGCAAAGAATAAAATTAACCAACAAGAAAAGAAAATATAAAAACTATTTGAAGAAAATAAAACTCTAAAAATTAGAAAAGTATCAATAGAAACCAATGAATCTATGAGACATCAAGTTTCCATCAAACAAAGTGAAAAGATTGAAGAAAACATAAAGTACCTTTTGGGAAAAACAAATGACCTAGAAAATAGGTTGGGAAGAAATAAATTGTGAATTATTGGATTACCAGAAAGCCTAGATCAAAAAAAAAGAACCTAGAAAATATCTTTCAGGAAATTGTCAGGGAAAACTGTACAAATCTGCTACAGTCATTTAAAGATCACATCATAGAACTCCTCTAGAAAGTGATCCTAGGATAAAAATTTCAAGTATCATCATAGTCTAATTCCAGAATTCTCAACTAAAGGAAAAAATACTTCAAGCAGCAAAAAAGAAGCAACATAAATACAAAGAAAACACAATCAAATTTACACAGCACTTATCAACTTCATCACTGAAGGACTGGAGGACCTAGGACACTATATATTGGAAGGCAAAGAATTTACTACCCTGCAAAATTCAACATATTCTCTCAGGGGAAAAGATGTATGTTTAACAAAAATAGAAGACTTTCAAAAATTCCTGATTTTAAAAAAACTGAACTGCACCGAGAATTCCATCTCCAAATAGAAGACTCAGGAGATGCATAAAAATGGAAAAGGGAAAAAAAAGTAACAAATGTTAGTCAAGAGCATTAAATTGTATTCAATCCTATAAGGGAAAATATAACACTTGTAACTCTTGAGAATTATATTTTGGAGGGAAATGAAGAGATTGAACTTAGAGAAAGATTGGTTTTTGTTTTTCCAGTGAAGAGGACCAGGATGATATCACTATGCTTGAGATAAAGAGCCCAGATGAAAAGCTGTGGTGTTGTGTCTGTTTCCTGTGACTTAGCTTAATTCTGACTTAATCAAGGAGTTTACTGATGAGGACATTCTATGGTGAGCAGTCTTGAGTCAGTCCTCCATATCTTACAATCAATTATAAAGTTTTTAAAAGAGATCTTCAGAGTGACCCAGTATTTTGAGTTACTAAAATCAGAAGTGACTTTAGGGGCAGAGAGTGGGAAAAATTTTGAGATCCCAAAAAATTCCCTTCCCTCAAAGAGTTTATCTTCTGATGGTTGGATTAGATGATCTCTTTGTCCAATTTAGATAATCTCTTCACTACAATTCCTATATCTTACAATCAACTGTAAAGTTTTTAAGAATGATCTTTAGAGTAACCTAGTACTTTGAGTACTTAGAGACTCTATAGTTAATTAAATCAGACATGACTTTAGAGGCTGTGGTATAGCATCCAGATTCCTAGAGGAAAAACTGAGTGAATTACAAGAAGCCATAGGTAGCTATACTTTAATAATGGGGTATCTCAATCTCCCTCTATCAGAACTAAACCTAACCGCAAAATAAACAAGAAGGAAGACAAGAAGGGGAATAAAATATGAGAAAATTTAAATCTGAAAAATGTCTGGAGAAAACTTAAAGGGGATAGAAAATAATTTATCTTTTACTCTGCAGTACATTAAATCTATACCAAAATTAACCACACACCAGGGCATTAAAAAAACCTTATAAGCAAATGCAGAAAGGCAAAAACAATAAATGCAGACTTTTCAGATCATGATACAATAAAAATTACATGTCATAAAACACCATGGAAAGATAAACCAAAAATTAGTTGGAAACTAAGTGACATATTTTAAAGACTGAGTAGAATAAACAAATCATAGAAATAATCAATAATTTTGTCCAAGAAAATGATAGCAGTGAGACATCATACCAAAATTTATGGGATGCAACAAAGGCAGTTTATAAGGGAAAATTATATATTTCTAAATGCTTATATGAATACAATAGATAGAGAAAGAAGAGATCAATAAATTGTATATGCAACTAAAAAAAGCAAGAAAAAAGAACAAATTAAAGATCCTCAATTAAATACAAATTAGAAATTCTTAAAATCCAGGAAGGGATTAATAAAATTGAAAGAAAGAAAACCATTTACCTAATAAATAAAACTAAGAGTTGGGTTTATGAAAAAAACTAATAAAACAAATTAACTTTTGATTAATCTGATTTAAAAAAGAAAAAAAGAATACCAAATTTCCAGTATCAAAAATGAAAAGGTGGTGTAGTGGATAAAGCACTGGCCCTGGAGTCTGGAGTACCTGGGTTCAAATCTGGTCTCAGACACTTAATAATTACCTAGCTGTGTGGCCTTGGGCAAGCCACTTAACCCTGTTTGCCTTGCAAAAAAAAATGAAAAGGGTGAGCTAACCACAATTGAGGAGGAAATTAAAGAGATAATCTAGTGCTATTTTGCTGAACTGTATGCCAATAATTTTAAAAACCTGAGTGAAATGAATGAATATTTACAAAAATAAAAAGGGCCCAGATCAACAGGAGAGGAAAGAAAATACTTGAATAATTCCCTTTCAGAAAAACAAATTGAAGAATCCATCAAATAAAACCCCTAAGAAAAAGTCTTCAGTTTCAGATGAATTTATAAGTGAATTCTACCAAACATTTAAGGAATAATTAATTCTTATACTACATAAGCTATTTTTAAAAATTCCTTTTATGACACTAATATGGTGCTAATACCCAAAATAGACAAAAAATAATTATAGACCAACCTTCCTAATGAACTTTGATGAAAAATCTTAAGCAAAATTTTATCAAAGACATTACAGCAAGTTATTATAATGATAATTTCCATGATTAGGTAGGATTTATACCCAGTAGACAGGCATGGCTCAATATTAGGAAAAACCTCAATATTATTGAACATATCAATCACAAAACCCACAGAAATATGATTATCTCAATAGATCCTGAAAAAGCTTTTGATAAAATACAACATCAATTCCTATTTAAAACACTAGAAAGTATAGGAATAATGGGCTTTTCTTTAAAATAATAAGCATTATCTATTGAAATTCATCAGCAAATATTATTTGTAATGGGGATAAGCTATAAGCATTTCCAATAAGATTAGGGATGAAACAAGAAACTTATTCACACCATTATTATTCTTTTTTCACATCATTACTATTCAATATAGTATTAGAAAATTAGCTTTCAGATAATAAGAGAAGAAAAAGAAGAAATAAAAGAAGAAAGAAGAGGAGAAAAAGAAATTGAAGGAATCAGAATTGGCAATGAGGAAACAAAGCTTTCACTCTTTGCAGATTATATGATGTTATACTTAGAAACCCAAGAAAAATCATCGGAAAAAACTATTTGAAATAATTTTAAAAATTCAACAAAGTAGCAGGATATATAATAAACCCACATAAATCATCAATATTTCTATATATGAACAATAAAGCCCAAGAACAAGAGATAGAAAGAGAAATTCCATTTAAATCAATTGCAAACAACATTAAATGCTTGGGAATCTACCTCCCAAGATAAGCCTAGAAACTGTATGAACACTATTACAAAACACAGATAAAGTCAGATCTAAACAACTGGAAAACTGCTTGTAGTTAGGTCATGCTAATATAATAAAAATGACAATTATAACCAAATTAAATTACTTTTTCAATGCCATAACAAGTAAATTTCTAAATAAGTATTTTATGAGCTAGAAAAAATAGTAACAGGACTCATCAGGAGCAACAAAAGATCAAGAATAGCAAGAGAACTGATAAAAAAAAAACATGTAAAGGAGGAAAGATAGCTTAGCTGTATCAAACCTAAAACTATCCTAAAAAGTGACAGTCATCAAAACTGTCTGGTACTGGGTTAAGAAATAGAGTAATGGATCAGTGGATTGGGATAGTTTCAAAAGATACAGGATTACAAGATATAGTAATCTACTTTTTGAGAAACCCAAAGACATTAACTTCTGGGACAAGAATTCATTATTTGACAAAAATTGTTGGGAAAACTGGAAAATAGTATGACAGTAATGAGGCATAGACCCACATCTCATACCCTATATCAAAGTAAGGTCAAAATAGGTACAGGAATTAGACATAAAGTGTGACACCACAGATAAATTAATTGACCAAGAAATATTCTATCATTCATATCTATGGAAAAGGAAGAAATTTGTGACCAAGCAAGAAATAGAGTACATTAGGGTTTCTGAAAAAAGTCTCATTTCTAACATATATAGAAAATTTCATCAAATTTATAAAGTTACAAATCATTCCCCAATTAATAAACTGTCAAACAATATGAACAGTTTTCAAAAAAAGAAATTAGTTATATATAATCATATCAAAAATGCTACAAATTATTAGAGAAATGCAAATTAAAACAACCATGAGGTATTACCTCACAGATGACTATCACTGTCAGATTGACTAAGATGACAAAAATGGGAAATGATGAGTGTTGAAGGGTTGTGGGAGGATTGGGACATTAAAACATTGTTGGTGGAGTTGTGAACTGATCCAACCATTCTGGGGAGTAATATGGGAACTGTGCCCAAAGAGCAATAAAATTGATCATACTCTTTGACCCAGCAATAGCAATATTAGGTCAATATACAAAAGAAATCATTAAAAATGGAAAAAGTAGCACATGTTCCAAAATATTTATAGTAACTCCTTTTGTAGTGGCAAAGAATTGGAAATTAATGGGTTACCCATCAATTGGGGAATTATTGCACAAACTATGATATACGATAGCTATAGAATACTATGAAGGGTTAGACTCTAGAAAAGCATGGAAAGAATTATAGGAGCTGATGCTGAGTGAAGTGAACAAAACCAATAGTATTTTGTACATGTTAACAACAACTTTGTGAGTTACTGGATGCAGCTCCTTTTATCATTTCAGAAAGCTAGGACAAGCCTATAAGACCGACTGTCACCAATGCTATCCCTATTCAGAAGAAGAAAAGCAAAACACAATATAAAAAACCCTACAAAATCTGAATGAATAATACAATCACCTTTTAAAAATTTCTCTTCAGTATTTCTTTCCTATATCTTGGTTTTCTTTCTTTCCCCTAACTCTAATTTCTCATGACAAATATGAATACTCTGTTAACATGTTAAACACAAATTTGTATGTACAATATCCACCTGACTGTTCACTTCTGAGGGGAGAGGGATAGGAAGAAAGGGTAGAAGGAAATTATGTAATTTAAAATATGCATATGCATGTGGATAATTGTTGAAAAACTTTCATAATATATAATTGGAATAATAAAATATCAATGGAAAAAATAGTATAAAGAATATAAAATCTTTTGAGAAAAAACATGAATTTTTTTGTAATTCTTTTTTCATTTAATCAGTTATTACACTTTAAGTTTTGTTTTGTTTTTCCTTTGGTGAATTTTTGTACCTCTTTTTCTATTTGATCACTTATGCTTTTTTTAATCTTATTTTTATTTATTTTATATTATTTCAGTAATCTTGTTCTGAGAGTAATCATAAACTCCCCCCTACCCCCAAAAGGATGAGAAACCTCAAGAATACTGAAAGAGAAAAAAAGGTGTACTTCAGTCTGTGTTCATATTCCAATGGCTCTGTCTCTGGAATGAGTTGCCTTCCCCATCATATCCACCAAAGAAGTTGCTTCAATATTTTTCCCACAGTTGCTGTAACTATCTGTATTTCCCTCCACTCTATTCTCCACTATCATCTATTCCATTCTCTCTCTCTCCTTTCACCCAGTTCCTGTGCAGAAATGTGTTATATCTGATTACCCTCTTCCATAATCTTGCCTCTCCTCTACCACCTACTCCTCCCCTTCCCTCCCACTATTACACCTTATCCCATCCCTTTCCTCTCATTTTTCTCTAGGGCAAGAAGTATTCTATACCCTATTAAGTGTGCATGATATTGCTTCTCTGAGCCATTTCTGATAAGAATGAAGGCTCACTCATTCCCCCTTGCCTTCCTCTGTTCCACTCCATTGTAAAAGCTTTCTCACTCTTATGTAAAATAGCTTAACCCCTTCTTCCTCTCCACTCTCTTCAGCCCACTACCTTCCTTTATCACCTATTGACTTCATACTTTTACTGTATTATACCATTATACTCTGCTCCTTCCTGTGCCTTGTCTATATATGCTCTTTCTAACTGCTCTTATGAATGAGAAAGTTCATATGAGTTATCAGTATCCCTTCATAATTAGTCCTTCTAGTCCACTCCCTCTAGGGTTCACCTGAGTCCTATACTTGGAGATCAAACTTTCTGTTCAGCTTTGATTGTTTCAACAGGAAAGTTTGAAAGTATCCTGTTTCATTGAGTCCATCTTTTCCCCTCTAAGAAGATTTATAGTTTTGTTAGGTTGTTGATTCTCAGTTGTAAACTGAGATCTTTTGCCTTCTGGAATATCATATTCCAAGCCCTACAAGCCCTTAATGTAGATATTGGCAGATCCTGCGTAATCCTGACTATAGAATCACAGTTTCTGGCAGCTTTTAGTATTTTCTCCTTTACTTGGGAGTTTTGGAGTTTGGCTACAATATTCCTGGAAGTTTTTCTTTTGGGATGTCTTTCAGGAGGTTATCAGTGAATTCCCTCAATTTCTACTTTACCCTCTTCTTCTTGGATCTCAGGGCAATTTTACTGTATTATTTCTTTAAAAAATGAAGTCTAGGCTCTTTTCCTGGTTGTGGCTTTCAGGTAGACCAGTAACTTTTAAATGATCTCTTTTGGATCTGTTTTCAAGGTCAGTTGCTTTTCCAATGAGATATTTCACATTTTCTTCTAATTTGGGTTTTTTTTTAATTCAGTTTTGTTTATTCCTGAGTTCTTGCAAAGTCATCCACTTCTTTTTTTTTCCATTCTGCATTTGAAGGAGTTATTTTCTTCAGAGAGCTTTTTTATCTCCTTTTTCAGCTGGACAATTCTGCTTTTAAAGGCATTCTTTTCATTTGCTGTTTGTGTTGCTTTTTCTATTTGGCCTAAACTGGTTTTTAACATATTATTTTCTTCAGTATTTTTCATATTTCTTTCTCCAAATTTCTGACTTGGTTTTCATGATTTACCTGCATCACTCTAATTTCTTCTCCCAGTTTTTCCTTCCTCCTCCCTTAATTGCTTTTCAAAGTCTTTTTTTTGAGCATATCCATAGACTGAGCCAATTTTCCATTTCTCTTGGAGATTTTGTATACAGGAGCTTCGATCCTGTCATCATCTTAGTATGTATTTTGATCCTCCATGGGACAAAAATAATTTTCTCTGTTCCAATTTGTCTTTTTCTGTTGATTTCTCATTTCCTCACCTATGATTGATTTAATGCACTTCAAAAGCTTTGGGGGAGGGAGGGGTTGGGACAACTCATCTTAATTCTTCCAAGGTTTTATGAGAGGCTCTGACTGCTCTCTTTCCTAATTCAGGCCTTCCCCTCTGTCCTGGAGCTGTGAGGATGGTTCCTGCTCATCTATGGTATGAGAGCCCAAGATGCATCCTGGATCTGAGTATGGGCAAACAGTAGAATCTTGCCCCTGGGAGAGCAGAGAGACCACTTCAGTCTCCCCCAACCCCCTTACCATCTATGGGCTGAGAGTTCTGGGTGACTCTGCTGACTCCTGCTGCAGATTTTCACCACATGGCTGTTCTGAGGTCAGAGTTTGTTCAGTACTCACTCTGGTGTGTCAGAGTTCTTTCACCACTCCTTCCAGTTGTTCCCAATGATTGCTGGGTCAAGAGGTCTGGAAAGGCCCCCTCTGCTGTGGAACCAGATGCCCAACCCAACTGTGCTGCACTAGTGCTGCAGCTGTACTGCAGTTTTTTCCAACCCCCATCCTGGTGGAATGGACCTGATCTGGAGATTTTTTAAGTTGTCTTGGTTTGGGAAATTATATCATTCAGTCTTTCTGTGGGTTATGTCCCTCTAAATTTTCATTAGAGTCATAACTTGAAGACTTTTGGAATTTTCTGTGGGGGGAGGAGTTTCTAGGAATTCTTGCCTTCATGCTGCCATCTTGTCTTCACCCATCACTTATGCTTTTTAAGAATTTCTTCTCTTCAGTGAATTTTTGTACATCTTTTCCCATTTGCTCTATTCAGCTGTTAAAGGTAATTTCTTATTCAATGAATTTTTGTGACTCTTTTATCAGTTGCCCTCTTCTGTGTTTTAAGGTGTTATTTACTTCAGTATATTTTGTTCCTTCTCTACCCATCTATTGATTTTATTTCGTGGTTTTATTGTATCACTGCCATTTTTTACCCAATTTTCCTCTACCTTTTTTATTTGATTTTGAAATTTTTGTGGGATATTTTAGAAAATTTTGGGGGCCCAAGATTAATTCACATTCTTCTTTGAGGGTTTGGATATAACAGTTTTGACTTTATTGTCATCTCAATTTTTGTTTTATTTTTCTCTTTGACCAGATTAACATTCTATGGTCAGAATCTTTTTTCCATCCTATTTTTTTTTGGTTGTTTGCTCATTTTTCCAATCTCTTTCTTGACTTTCAGTTTTATATTAAAATTGGCTCTGCTCTTTGGGTAGAGCTAAGAGGGTTAAATGAAGGTAGGAACTCCTTGTGAGTCTCTCCCAGATCACTCTGAATACTTTTAAATAACTATTCTAGTCAAATTCTAAAGTGGAAGAATCCATAGAAAGACTGAGTGAAACAATTTTCCTAGTCCAAAACAACTTGGAAGATTCGTGGGAAAGGTCTGTTACACTGGGGTTGCAACACAGCACATGTAGCACTTGTGAAAACTGTCTGCAGACTTTCAGGAACAACTGGCAGGATGCCTGGGTCTCTGGGGTACCTGGGTCCATGGCAGTGGTGGTTATTTCTAGATCTCTCAACCCAGGGATTGCCAAGGACAACTCACCAGAGTGAGCCTGAAGCCCAGTCCAGCACAGGTCTTAATGCAGACCTGGTGCTGGGGTCCAGAAGCTGGGCTCGGAAGTAACCAGGCAGGGAGCCACCTGGCTGCTGCTTCCAAAGTGCTCAACCCACAGACAGAAGAGGGGTTGGGGGAGATTGCAGAGGTCTTTTTGTTATCCTCGAGGCAGGATCTTATTGCTTTGTCCATACTTAGATCCAGGTTGCAATCTGGACCCCAGTCCTAGGAAAAGGAACTTTACTGCCATAGTGGAGCAGGGACTCTCCTCACAATTTCAGGGAAGAAAGGAGTTCTTATGGTAATCCACAGACCAAAGCACAGGTCAGGAGAACAGTCAGACCCTCTCATTAAGATTATGGAGAAATTGAGGTCCCTGGGAAGTGTCCATGAAAACAGCTGCAGAAACCCTTAAAAACTTGGGACGGCATATATTCCACCCTGGAACTCTTAAAAAAGAGTTAAAATTGAGTCATAAACTGAGGAAATGTACTCCAGTGCAGCCCTGTGGCCCTTTCTAATTCCAGAATAACAGACCCTTCCCATAAAATTTCCCAACAAAAAACATATTCTGACCATTTGATAGTTACTCTGTTCCTATGTAGGATCAAAATAAACACTCAGAAGATACTAAAGTCAAAGCTTCTGTATCCAAAAATTCCAAGAAAAATAAGATTTGGTCTCAGGGGTATGGAAGAGCTCAACAAAGATTTGGAAAATCAAGTAAATGAGGTAAAGGAAAAATTAGAAAGAGAAATAAGGCTGATGTGAAAAAAACATGGAAACCAAGTCAGCAGCTTGGTGAAGGAGATACAAAATAAATACTAAAGAAAATAACATCTTAAAAACCAGTTAAGGTCAAATGGAAAAAGCAGTCCAAAAAGCCAATGAGTAGAAAAAGTCTTAAAAATCATAATTGACCAGATCAAAAGAAAGATTAAAAAGATCTCTGAAGAAAATAATTCCTCCAAATTTAGAACAAAGTTAAGGGAAGTTGATGACTTTGTGAGAAATCAAGAAACAAAACAAAACCAAAACAATGTAAAACTAGAAGAAAATGTGAAATATTTCATTGAAAAAAACAACTAACCTGAAAAACAGATCTAGAAGAGCTGATTTAAAAATTATTGAACTTATGATGATTAAGGCTTCCCCTATCTCTAAAGCTATTCCCACATTCATTACATTCAAAGGGTTTGACTCCAGTGTGAGTTCTCTGATGATAAATGAAATGTGTCTTCCAATAAAAGGCTCTTCCACATTCATTGCACAGAAAATGTTTCTCTCCAGTATGAGTTCTCTGATAATTAATAAGGCTTCACCTTTGGCTAAAACTTTTCTCACATTCAATACATTTAAAAGGTTTATTGGGGCGGCTAGGTGGCATAGTGGATAAAGCACTGGCCCTGGAGTCAGGAGTACCTGGGTTCAAATCCGGTCTCAGACACTTAGTAATTACCTAGCTGTGTGGCCTAGGGCAAGCCACTTAACCCCATTTTCCTTACAAAAAAAAAAAACTAAAAAAAATAAAAAAAAAGGTTTCTCTCCAATATGAGTTCCCTGATGTCAAATAAGGTCATCTCTATTATTAAAAGTTTTCCCACATTCATTTCATTTAAAAGGTCTTTCTCCAGTATGCGTTTTCTAATGTTGAATAAGGTGTTTCTTGGCATTGAACATTGTCCCACATGCATTACATTTAAAGGGATTGTCTCCAGTAGAAATCTTTTTCAATTTGCTTAGGCTCCACATGTGGTTGAAGGCTTTCCCATATGGATTACATCCCAATTGCTTCTCTCCAATACAAATTTCCTGAAGTGCAATACTATTGATCCTGTTGCTAACAGTTTTCCTTGGGAATACTGCATGACAAGGGGGCCTCCTCCCTCAGGTCCCCAAGACTCTTCCTCTCTCTCCAAGAGGGAGATCACATCCACTTTGGAAACAGGAAGGCCAAGGGAGATGAAGTTCTCATAGTTCTTGAACATCACGGACTTGTACAGATCCCTCTGGGAAGGATCAAGGTGTCTTCACTCTTCCTGGGTGAAGTCCACAGTCATGTCCCCGAATGTCACTGATTCCTGTATCTGGTCTGAGAAGAGGCCAGACATCTTTCCTTTCTTTGTCCTCTAAACTGTGGTCTTGAGGAAGATGAGCTCTGTTCTCAAACATTAGAGATATGTCTTTCATGGTGAGTTTCTTCCTTGCTCATTTTTTCCCTGTTCTGATTTTCCTTTAGTTGTCTTTGTTTAGCCTTTGTAAAGTTATAAAGACTTACAATATGTCTCAGCCAGACAATGTTTCAGGACAATTTAAAGGATTCAGGATGAAGAACATTCTCTATCTCCAGAGGATACAGAATTCAGAGTGAAGCCTATTTTTCCTTTATTTTCTTTCCTTTTACTTTCTGAACATGGCTAAAGAAGAAATATGTTTTGAAAGACCTTATATGTCATGGGAATCCTATTTCTTAGTACCTCAATTGGTGGAGGATTGGAGAGAATCTATAATTCACAGGAAAAAAATCTACCAGTTAGTCCCTGGCTAATGGGGCTAATGTGATACCTGCTGGGGGTATGAGTAAGGGTAGGATTGATTTAGAAGATATGATTTGGGATGAGTCTTTAGGAATCCTGAGACAGTCAAAGGAAGAGAGGAAAAGAGAACATTTCAAGAATTGGAGACAGCCTGGGCAAAAGCAGAGATGGAGTATTAGGTGTTTTAAATAGCAAGCAGACCAGTATTGACCTGCATATATACCTCCATGGGGAGATGACACTAATAACTCATGAATCTGCTCAATTATCAGGTAGTTAGAAGGAGTGTATATATATATATACATATATATATATGTATATATATACACACACACACACACACACACACACACACACACATATATATATATATATATAAGACTCAGAAGGGAGTTGAATTTGAAGGGATAATATATTAAAAAGATGGTGTTAATGGCTGAGAAAGGAATGTACTAGGAGAAACAGAAAGGAGAGGTAGAATAGGATAAGTTACTTTACATAAGAGAGGAAAGAAAAAGCTTTTGCAGTGGAGTAGAAGAGAGGGAAGAGGGGGAGTGAGTGAGTCTTTACTCTCCTCAGAAGTGCTCAGAGAGGAAATAACATACATACTCAAGTAAATTAATCACTCTTACCCTAGAGGAAACTAGGAAAGGAAAGGGATGGGAGAAAGGGGGCAGGAGGAGAGGAGGATGGTAGTAGGTGATAGAAAAGAGGGAAGATCATGGGGGAAGGGTTATCAGATACAATACACTTTAAAGGAGGACAGGGTGAAAGAAGAGAGAGGATAGAATAAATGAGGTAAGTGTGGAAGAAAATGGAGGGAAATATATCTAGCAATATCAACTGTGGGAAAAAATTGAATCAATTTCTCTGATGAACTTATGATAAAGAATTCTATCCATCCCAAAGACAAAGTTGATGGTGACTGACTACAGGCTGTAGCATACTTTGTTTCTGTCACTTTATTTTTCTTGAGGTTTCTTTATTTCTTGGGAAAGAGAATTACGTTTACTTTTACAACATGAATATTCTAATATTGTGTTTCATGCTACATATTTTAACCTACACCAAGTTACTTGGTTTCTCAATAGTGAGGATGGAATGGATGGAAATGAAAGAATTTGAGACTCAAGTTTTTGAAAGTAAATGTTGAAATGTTTGAAAGTAAATGTTGCTTTGCCATGTAGCTGGGGTTTTTAAATATAATTTTCTGATAGTCTAATAATTCTTAGATGGTCTCTCAACCCATTTTCCCAAATCAGTTGTTTTTGATATTGTATTTCCTAGGTTACCTTCTTTTTTTTGTTTCAGCTAGTGTTTTGATATTTCTTATAATATTAATGGGTCATTGATGCCAATTTTCCTTGACATTATTTCCAAAATTTTTCATTCTGTATATTTTGATTCATTATGCTTAATATTTCTCTATTTCTTTTCAGTTTTTGCAAGGCAATGGGGTTAAGTGACTTGCCCAATATTGCACAGTTAAGTAATATTAAGTGTCTGAAGTCAGATTTGAACTAAAGTCCCCCTGATTCCAAGGTCACTGTGCCACCTAGCTGCCCTCTGAATATTTCCCAATTAAAGGTCAAGGCATTTTTATTCTGACACTACGCCTGGACCTGTTATGGAGTTCATTTTTTTCTGTCCATAAATACTTCTTTATTTTTTAAATTTTTTAAATTTCTCATCCTACTCCACCCCAGCCCCCTGCCAGCTACATGCAAAAAAAAGTCTTAACAATTAACTCTCTCTGTTTTTCCCACCCCACTCCCCCTAATTGAGAAAGCAAGTTACTAGATGTGGGTTAAAAATATGTAGTCATGAAAAACAATACTAAAATAGCCATGTTGTAAAATAAAATATAACCTACCTCCCACCCCCACCCCCAAGTGGATTTCTTAATGTACTTTATCATAGTCTTTGGAGTTTTCCTTGGTTTGCTCATTGTAAGATCTGCTAGGCTCCTACCAAAAGGTAACAAAAAACTGTGAGACTGAAGTTTGCCCAGTTTCTTTCCCCTGTAGCTTGACTCAAGCTAGGGATACTCCTCTGGATGCTTCTAAATCCCTGATACTGTTTACCTTTCTAAATGAGAACTAAATTCTGACTCTTTTGGAATTTGACATGACTCAGGCTTTATTTCTGGGATTTTTGTGCCATCCTGAACTGAACATCTAGAGGTTGATGTGTTTTTTTTTTTGTGTGTGTGTGTGTGTGTGTGTGTGTGAGAGAGAGAGAGAGAGAGAGATATGGCTACCATGTTTGGGAACTCTTTGAATGTAACAAAGGTTAAGGGATAGGTCCTTGTGCATGAATGATTCAAGGCTGATCCAATCAAAAATATCTATTGCCTCTCTTCTGTAGTCAGTCTTGACAGAGGCTTAAACCAGACCTAACTTATACACCATGGAACCAAGGTAGGGGTCTTAGAATGACAATTCCAGTTTTGTGTCACTTCTCCCATTCTCTTTAATTTTTCACAAATTATTCTCATTGATTCATCAATTGTATACATAATCTTATTTTAACTTTGGGAATAATGAAATTAACACATAGAGGGAAGCTAAGCATTGTCTTTCATTCTTTTAACTAAGATATTAACTTCCCATTAACTTTTTGAGTTTTTTTGGTCACAATTATTATTTTTTTTTTGTCTGAAGGACATTCTTCACATTGGTAAAGAAAACAAAAGAAAATACAAGTTGAGTATTTCTGCTTTTCATCTCATGTTCAAATTCAAATTCTTTTTTCTTTTTTTATCTTTAATTTTTTTATCCATATGCACATGTATATTTTTAAGTTATAAAATTTCCTTCCACCCTCCTTTTCCACCCCCCTCCTTTCAGCAGCAGTCAGGTTAGCATTCTACATTCATATTTTTGATAAACATATTTGCATTAGTCATTTTCAGTATGAGGAATTAGGATTAAGGGGAAGAGATAAATGAGAGATAATTTTTATAAAGTGTTCATCAGATTATGAAGGGTTGTTTTTGTTATTCTTCTTGTTGTTTTGGTTTGTTTTTTTCCCTCTGGATGGGGTTAACATTGTCCATAGACAGTGTAATATGGTTGACCTAGCTCTCTGAACTGCTGAGAGGAATTGATTTCCATTGAGGTTGATCATCTCATAGTGTTGTTGTTAATGTGTACATTGTTCTCTTGGTTCTTCTCTCTTTACTTAGCATCAGATCCTATAAGTCATTCAATGCTTCTCTAGAGTTCTACCATTTATGGTTTCTTATAGAACAATAATATTCCATAGTATTCATGTACCATAATTTGTTTTGTCATTTCCCCAATTGATGGGCACAATTTAAAATTCAATAAAGCTTTATTAAGCATAAACTACAATGTATAATAATGTTCTATGCATTATCATCATATAATCTATCTCCTGGAAATCACATTATTCTTTCTTTGTTCTTCCTTTTGCTCCCAATATAACTTAAACAAAATAAAACCTTTCTCAAACTTTGTTTTGGTCCTTAGAAGTCATCACCGGTTTTACGTTTTTATTTTGAATCCTCAGTCTATTACTTCTCACCCTCTCCTGCTATCTTTGTTGTTGGGTCAAAAAAGTATACTAAAAAAAAAACAAGACCTTTTGTTTAATATATGCTTCTTATGATTTTAATTTCAACTAAAAATTGAGCTGCATTTAATAAATCATTATTTCAACTATCCAAGGTCTGGATGAATCACCATATCTAATGTGAAAGTCATAAAAACATAATGCTAAGAGCTATGAATAGCTTGTCCCCTTTTACCCTCACTCTGCAGGTGAGAGCAGAATCTATCAAAATAGTGATTGTACCACAAATCAATTATATTTTAAGCAGAATCTGTTCAAAGTACCTAGAAAGGCTTTCCACTCCTGTGATAATTACTTAAATATCATTCACCAGAAAAATAAATCATTTCCTTTTTGCTACAAATTAACTGTTGAATTGGTCAGTTACCTCAGAATCAATTTTGTCTCTCTCTTTTTTTTGCTGATCAGTTTTCATCTCAAATTCAACCTTCTCTAACCCATTTCTAATGCCTAGGTCAGTCAGATAATCCACATCCAACATTTCCCTTTTAAAAACTTCTAGGCATATTCTTAGACCACAGATCTTTTTGCCTTGCTATCTAGGTAATGAATTACCTCAATTCAATATATATAAATATAAATATACATACATATATATGTATATATATATATATATATACATATATATATATATATGTATGTATTCTTCAAAAGCATCTGGTTTCCTACCTGACATGCTGGTGGTATTTTTATCTCTAAAAACCAGTTTATTTTCACTAGGATTTATTTTTAATAAACTCCTTTAAAAACATTTCATTATCTATTTAGTTCAAAGCATTGTCCTAGATGCTAAAGAGAGACAAAATTTGGATAATTTATAGACTTTGCCTTCATGGAACTTAAGATTTATTAGGAGGGATACTATATATATATATACATGTATAATACTAATTTATAATTCATGATAAATTTACTTGAGTTGAAATTCTCAAATTAATCTGTCATTTATTTTCATTTTCTAAGACATAAATTCAACTTTGTTTTTTTAAGGATTTTGCAAGGCAAAAGAGGTTAAGTGGTTTACCCAAGGCCCCACAGCTAGGTAATTATTAAGTGTTTGAGACTGGATTTGAACTCCTGACGCCCAGACCAGTGCTCTATCCATTGTGCCACCTCACCACCCCTAATTTTAACTTTATTAAATAATGTCATTTAATTATTGTCATTGATATTACAAGAATTCTACTAAGCCCCATGGATGATTAAAAAAGAACAAGACAAAAACGTGTAGTAAGGTAGAAAGAATGCTCTAATTGCAATTGGAGTAAAAGAATTCAAAACTTGTTTCTGTCACTCTTTACATGAAATTTTAGATAACTCGTGATCTTAGTTGCCCTCATTTCTCATATTTAAAATGACCTAGTTCAATTCTAAGAAGTCCCTTCCAACTCTAAATATATGGCCCTATAGTCCCTACTTTCATAAAACATACAGACAAGTCATTGAAATTTGTTACTATTGTTCAATCATTTCAGTCACATCAAACTCTTCTATTTCTTTCTCTTGCTCATTTTACAAATGAACAACCTGCGGCAAAGTGTTAAGTGACTTGCCCAGAGTAACACAACTGGTATTTGAACAGTTAGTTTCTGAGGCTACATTTCAACTCAGTTCTTCCCTTCTTGAGGTCAGCTCTCTATCCACTATGCCACTTAGCCTATTGGGAGAGAAGAAACATAATATATGCCCTATCTCTTTCCAACTAATTACCCCAACCATGAAAAACATTCCAGAATCTCATCATTACCTGTCCCTCATCTATACCCCAGGGGGTGAACATTAAATCCATATCCTTTGTAGGGTCTGGGCTGTGCTGGTGTTGGTAAGAGGAGTTGAAAAATCAACCAAAACTTAGTCATTAAAACAGTGAAAGAGCTACATAGACAAAAGGTTACTGGGGCGGCTAGGGTGGCACAGTCGTGCTCTATCAAGCACCATCCCTAGAGTCAGGAGTACCTGTGTTCAAATCCAGCCTCAGACACTTAATAATTACCTAGCTGTGTGGCCTTGGACAAGCCACTTAACCCCACTGCCTTGCAAAAACCTGAAAACAAAACAAAAAGAAAAGTTCCTTACCACCTACCTATCCACCCAAGTCCTGAAAATTGGCATAATTCCATGCTCTTAAATATTTGGTTGAGGAAATTTGTATCAAAAGAGAGGTTGAGAACCAATGGAAAAGCATGCTATTCTACCATTAAATGATTAGAAAATAAATTCCTTCTAGAAGAATCTCTCTGCTTCAGATTTGAAGGGTAAAATACCTTTTCCCTGCTATTATTCCATTCCTCTGACTCACATCCTCCTCAAAAATATTCCTCCATAGACCCCATCTTGTTCTGCTGGGCCTGTCCATAGTGCCCTCTGTAACTTCTATATTCTTGTTAATCAACAGTAGTCTCTTCTTATATTAATCCTTCTTCTTGGACTCACACACAGATGAACAACCATACACACACACACACACACACACACACACACACACACACACACCCCTATACACAACTACATGCACATATACCCATATACAACAATGTAAACATACACATAGACATACAAATGTAGGATGGACATGCATTATTTTAACTCCTCACTACCATATTTAGACTTTCCCAATAACATCATCATTTGGCAGCCTCTCACTTCCCTATTTATGACACCCCACATAGATAAAGTTTGCTTTTGCCTCCCAGTCTTTAATTCTCCCTTTTCTCATAAGGTATGCAGGACCCACTTCACAGTATTCCTCTCTTGGCCTCATATTTAGGGACTTCAATATACTTGTCAATTTCTCCCCCAATACCCCTGTCTTCCCATGCATAACTTTCCTCAACTTTCATTATTTGTACATTCATTGTAGTTCAAATATAGAAAAGGTTGTAACTTTGATTTCAATATCAACTGTATCAATTGAACTAGCATAATTCACAGTCTTTCCTCTGGTTTTAGTCTTCCTAATTTTCTTCGTTTTCCTTATTATGACCTCTCCTTCGTTAAAGGTGTCCTAACCCCACTTAATTTTCTTTGAAATTTTAAATCTATTTTTAGCAAAACATTCATAATTTTCTCTTTATTTTGTTCCTTAATTTAATAGCACTTTGTTCCTTTTCCAACCCAAAACCTGGATTATTTTCACTATATGCTTTTTATATTCCTCTCACATGTTCCCTGATGCTTATAAATTTTTGTTTTCAAAAAGAACAAAAAACTATACTTGACCCTATCATTCTTTTATATTACCTTTCCATCCTTCTTCCCATCATTGCCAAACTCCCTAGAAAAAAAGCTATCAGAGTTAATTACTCTACTTAATTGTTCATTATGTTCTTAACCTCTTAAAATCTGACTTCTAGTACCATTACTTGACAACCAATTTTTTTATTATTTTTTTATTACTTTTTATTAAAGATATTATTTGACTTTTACAATTTTCTCCCAATCTTGCTTCTCTCCCCCACCCCCACCTCTCAGATAGCACTCTGTCCCTCTTTACTTTGTTTCCATCTTGTACCTTGATCCAAATCCCTCCAGGTTTCCCTGAAATCCCATCCCTCCTGGTTTCTAATAGAACAATAGTGTTCCATGATTTACATATACCACAGTTTGCTAAGCCATTCCCCAATTGAAAGGACATTTACTGGATTTCCAATTCTTTGCCACCACAAACAGGGCTGCTACAAATATTTTTGTACAAGTAATGTTTTTACCCTTTTTCCTCATCTCTTCAGGGTATGGACCCAGTAGTGGTATTGCTGGGTCAAAGGGTATGCACATTTTTGTTGCCCTTTGGGCATAGTTCCAAATAGCTCTCCAGAAGGGTTGGATGAGTTCACAGCTCCACCAACAGTGTAATAGTGTCCCAGATTTCCCACATCCCTTCCAACAATGATCATTATCCTTCCTGGTCATACTGGCCAATCTGAGAGGTATGAGGTGGTACCTCAGAGAAGCTTTAATTTGCATTTCTCTAATGATTAATGATTTAGAGCATCTTTTCATATGGCTATGGATTGCTTTGATCTCCTCATCTGTAAATTGCCTTTGCATATCCTTTGACCATTTGTCAATTGGGGAATGGATTTTTGTTTTAAAAATATGACTCAGTTCTCTGTATATTTTAGAAATGTGTCTTTTGTCAGAATCATTAATTGTAAAGATTGTTTTCCAGTTTACTACTTTTCTTTTGATCTTGATTACATTGGTTTTATCTGTGCAAAAGCTTTTTAATTTAATGTAATCGAAATCATCTAATTGGTTTTTAGTGATGTTCTCCAACTCTTCCTTAGTCATAAACTGTTCCCCTTTCCATAGATCTGACAGGTAGACTAGTCCTTGATCTTCTAATTTGCTTATAGTATTGTTTTTTATGTCTATGTCCTGTAACCATTTGGATCTTATCTTGGTAAAGGGTGTGAGGTGTTGGTCTAAACTAAGTTTCTTCCACCCTAACTTCCAATTATCCCAGCAGTTTTTATCAAAGAGGGAGTTTTTATCCCAGTGGCCAGACTCTTTGAGTTTATCAAACAGCAGATTACTATAATCCTCTCCTGCTTTTACACCCAGTCTATTCCACTGGTCCACCACTCTATTTCTTAGCCAATACCAAACAGTTTTGATGACTGATGCTTTATAATATAATTTTAGATCGGGTATTGCTAAGCCACCTTCGTTTGCATTTTTTTCATTAAGCTCCTGGCAATTCTTGACTTTTTATTTCTCCATATGAATTTACTATCCATGAGCAGTGGATATTTGCCCACTTATTTAAATCTGATTTAATTTGTGTGAGAAGTGTTTTATAATTGTTTTCAAAAAGATTCTGAGTCTGTCTTGGCAAATAGACTCCCAAATATTTTACACTGTCTGAGGTTACTTTGAATGGGATTTCTCTTTCTATCTCTTCCTGCTGTTTCTTGCTAGACATATATAGAAAAGTTGAGGATTTATGGGGGTTTATTTTATAACCTGCAAATTTGCTAAAATTGCTAATTGTTTCCAGTAGTTTTTTAGATGATTTCTTGGGATTCTCTAGGTAGACCATCATGTCATCTGCAAAGAGTGAGAGTTTTGTCTCTTCCTTCCCAATTCTAATTCCTTCAATTTCTTTTTCTTCTCTAATTGCTGATGCTAACATTTCTAATACAATATTGAATAGTAGTGGTGATAATGGGCACCCTTGTTTGTAGCCTCTCCCTATTGAATATAATGCTTGTTGATGGTTTCAGATAGATACTGCTAATTATTTTAAGGAACAGTCCATTTATTCCTACACTCCCTAGTGTTTTTAATAGGAATGGATGCTGTATTTTGTCAAAAGCTTTTTCAGCATCTATTGATATGATCATATGATTTCTGATAGGTTTGTTATTGATATAATTGAGTATACTAACAGTTTTCCTAATATTGAACCAACCCTGCATTCCTGGAATAAATACTACTTGATCATAATGTATTATCCTAGTGATGATTTGTAGTCGTTTTGCTAAGATTTTATTTAGGAGTTTTGCATCTATATTCATCAGGGAAATAGGTCTAAAATTTTCTTTCTCTGTTGTAACACTTCCTGGTTTAGGTAACAGTATCATATTGGTTTCGTAGAAAGAGTTAGGCAGAGTTCCATCTTTCCCTATTTTTCCAAAGAGTTTATATAGGATTGGAACGAATTGTTCCTTAAATGTTTGGTAGAATTCACTTGTGAATCCATCAGGCCCTGGAGATCTTTTTTTAGGGAGTTCAATAATGGCTTGTTGAATTTCTTTTTCTGAGATACGGTTGTTTAGGTACTTAATCTCTTCTTCATTTAACCTGGGAAACTAATATTTTTGTAAATACTCATCAATTTCACTTAGATTACCAAATTTATTGGCATAGAGTTGGGCAAAATAATTTCGAATTATTACTTTAATTTCCTCCTCCTTGGTGGTGAGTTCACCTTTTTCATTTATAATACTAGCAATTTGGTTTTCTTCCTTCTTTTTTTAATCAAATTGACCAGAGGTTTATCAATTTTATTGGTTTTTTCATAATTTCAAACTTTTGGTTTTATTTATTAATTCAATAGTTATTTTGCTTTTGATTTTATTAATTTCTCCTTTAATTTTTAAAATTTCTAATTTGGTATTTGATTGGGTATTTTTGATTTGTTCTTTCTCTAATTTTTTACTTTCATGTTTAGTTCATTGATTTCCTCTTTCTCCAATTTATTCATATAAGCATTTAGAGCTATAATATATCCCCTGAGAGTTGCTTTGAATGAATCCCATAGGTTTTGGTATGTTGTTTCATTATTATCATTATCTAGAATAAAATGGTTAATTCTTTCTATAATTTGTTGTTTGGCCCACTCATTTTGTCAAATGAGGTTATTCAATTTCCAATTTGCTCTGGGTCTATATCTCCTTGGCTAAGTATTGCATATGACTTTTATTGCATTGTGATCTGAGAAAGATGCATTCACTATTTCTGCCTTCCTGCAGTTGATCAGTAAGTTTTTATGTTCTAGTACATGGTCAATTTTTGTACAAGTTCCATGTACTGTAGAGAAAAACGTATATTCCTTCCTATCCCCATTCAGTTTCCTCCATAAGTCTACCACATCTAATTTTTCTAACAATCTATTTACCTCCCTAATTTCTTTCTTGTTTGTTTTATGATTTGATTTATCTAGATCTGATAGCGGGAGGTTGAGGTCTCCTACTAGGAGAGCTTTGCTGTCTATGTCTTCCTGTAATTCTTTCAGCTTCTCCTCTAAGAATTTGGGTGCTGTCCCACTGGGTGCATATACATTCAATATTGAAATGACTATTGTCTATGGTACCTTTTAGGAGGATAAAGTTTCCTTCCTTATCTCTTTTAAAGCTATCTATTTTTGCTGCTGCTTTGTCTGAGATAATGATTCCTATCCCTGCTTTTTTTACTTCAGCTGAAGCAAAATATATTTTGCTCAACCTTTTACCTTTACTCTATATGTATCTCTCTGCTTCAAATGAGTTTCTTGTAAGCAGCATATTGTAGGATTCTGGTTTTTAATCCACTCTGCTATTTGCTTACGTTTTATGGGAGAGTTCATCCCGTTCACATTCAAGGTTATGATTACTAATTCTTTATTGCCCTCTGTGCTATCTTCCCTCTGTTTTTATTTTTTCCCCCTTTCCCCCACTTTTATCCATATTCCCCAGTATTTTGTTTTTGAATACCACCCCCTTCAATATGTTTGTCCTCCTATATCACACCCTCCCCTTTCTATCCCCTTTCCCCTTTTCCCTTTTCCCTTCCCTTCCTTTTGTTATTTCCCCTTATTTCCCCCACTCCTCTTCCCTTTCTCCATCCCCCCTCCCCTTTTCCCCTTTTAATACTTGAAGGGTTAGATGTTTTATAAGTTAACTGAGTATGTGTAGGTTGACTTTAAGCCAAGTCTGATGAGAAGAATATTCAGGTGTTTCTCCTCTGCTCCCTTCATCCCCTCTATTACCATAGGTTTTTTGTACCTCTTAGTGCAATGAAATTTGTCCCATTCAATCTCCTCCCTCTTTCTGTCTCTTTCCTATCCCCCTTTTTAGGGAGGTAGTGTATTTTTTTAGATCATTCTATCTACATCGTAGAAAATTCTGAGTGTCTGTCCCTTCTACTTCAGTATATTCTATTGAATAGAGTCAAAATTCCTGAGAGTTTAATATTAGATTCTTTCTCCCAAGTGGGGTTAAAGCCAGTTACATTTCATTAGATAGCAGTCTCATGGATAGGTCATGGATGTCCATCATTTCTGGCTAGGTGTTTTCTTTCTGTTAGAGTTACATTTCTCAGGATTTATGAGAGTGTCCTTCCCCCCCCCATGCGGAGATATAGCCAGTTTCAACTTACCGGATTGCCTTTTTTTCCTTTTACCGCTCCATTTTTTTTTTTTTTTTTTTTACCTTTTCATGTGTCCCTTGAACCTCCTGTTTGATATCCAAATTGTATTTTTAGCTCTGGTCTTTTCATCAGAAATTTTTGGAACTCTTCCATTTTGTTAAATGTCCATCTTTTTCCCTGGAAGAGAAGGCTCAGCTTTGCAGGAAAGTAGATTCTTGGCTGCATTCCAAGCTCCCGTGCTCTTCGAAATATCTCGTTCTAGGCCCTTGGATCCCTTAAAGATGATGCAGCCAGGTCCTGCATGACCCTTACTGTGGCTCCTTGATATGTAAATTGCTTCTTTCTGACTGCTTGCAGGATTTTCTCTTTTATCTGATTGTTCTGCAGTTCGGCCACAACATTCCTTGGTGTTTTCATTTTAGGATCTTTCTCTGGTGGGGATCGATGTACTCTTTCAATAACTACTTTGCCCTCCGATTCCATGATATCAGGGCAGTTTTCCATCACTAGATCTTGTAATCCAGGCTTTTTTTTCTCTTCAATGTTTGAAGGAAGTCCCATAATTTTCAGGTTGCCCCTCCTCAATCTATTCTCGAGGTCAGTAGTTTTGTTGATGAGGTATTTTACATTTGCTTCTATTTTTTCTATTTTTGATTTTGTTTAGCTGACTCTTGCTGTCTCATGGAGTCATTAGTTTCTGTAGACTCCATTCTTTTTGGGGGGGAGGAGTTTTCTTCATTAACCTTTTGCAACTACTTTTCCAATTGGTTGATTCTACTTTTGAAAGAGCTTTCCATTTGACCAATTGAGGTTTTGAGAGAATTAATTTCTTTTTGCATTTGCACATTTGAGGATCTGAGAGATTTATTCTCCTTTTGTGTTTGTCCAACTGTACTTTCTAAGGTTTTCTTTTCTTGTTGCAAGGTATTAATTGTCTCTCACAAATTTTTAAGCTCCTTCCTTATTTCTTCAAGGAAGTCTTTCTGTGCTCAAGACCAGATTGTATTCTCCTCAGAGGTTCCTGGTCTCTCTGAGTTGGGGTCTTTCCCTTCCAGGAATTTCTCTATGGATCCACCTTTCCGCTGACCCTTCTGCATTATGCTAAGACCTTGAGTTAGGTGGGGCTGGTTCACCTAGCCTTGGGATCGCTAAAGGCTCTACTGATTGCAGTTTCTCTGGCTGGCCAGTAGGAGGTGCTGGTTGCCCTCTCTGGAGTGTCTGTGACCTTGGTTGGGAGGCCTTTTCCCTTTGCCCAAAGGGAGGAGTTGGAACTATTGAATTCTTTTGCCTTCAATCAATGGTGGGCTTTACCCTGGCTTGAGGTCATTTCTCAGCTGGGCTGGTTCTTCTGCTCACACACCTGGGCCTGAGGCAGAAGTAGTTTGCATTTGTTTGGGAGGAGGCCTCAGTTTAATGGAGGCATGGACTCAGAGTTTCCCAGACCTGTGGAGCCCAGGGATGGTGTCCGCAGCTCTCCTGAACCAGACTTCTCCCCACAGCCCCTTCCCCAAGCTCCAGGTGGACAGCACCAACACCAACACCTCTGCTTCCCCATGGACCCAAGCCTCCTCATATAGCCCCACCACTGATCCAACAGGTCAGGCTCTCAGGCTCTCAGACTCCTGGTTCCAATTCAGCTGTCAATCTGGCTGATCCCAGGTTGATCTTCCCTTGGAGCCCAGACTCACCTGCTGGTACTCAGCCAAGGCTGCTGTGGGAGACAAATCCTGAGGTAGATTTTCCTCTCCTGCCTTTTCTTTCCGGGTTTCCTGCTTCAGAATTCTTTTAAGAGGCTTGTTTCATGTGATAGATGGGGAAGAGTTCAGGAGACTTTAGAACTGTGCCTGTCTTTTCTCCGCCATCTTGGCTGGAAGTCCCCAACCAATTTTTTTAAAGGACACTAATGATCAATCAACCTAAATTCAATGACCTTTTCTTTTCCTTCTTGACCCTATGTAGCTTTTGCCACTATTGACAACCCAATTGGGTTTCAATGACAATGGTTGTCCCCATCAATCTTTGACATGCCCATCTTAGATCCTTTTGCTTATATTACCATCCATGTCCTAAATATTTGGTCAAGCTATATTACTGAATAGGACCTCTCTACCTAGATATCCAATAGGTATCATAAATTATCCTTATCTAAAAATGATGTCATTATATTTCCTCTAAACTTACCCCTCTTCTTAATTTCTGTTTTGCTGCCTAGAGCATCACCGTTTTTTCAGTCATCCAAATTTGCAACCTCAGAATATCTTCCATTCTTCTTTGTACCTCATACCCTGTGCCCAATCACTATGGTTTATACCTCCACAGCATCTTTTATCTTTGTCATTTTACCAACTAGTTTGAGTTCTCATTAGAACAGCTTTCACCTATACCACTCAAACCACTATTATTCTAGTTCAGAGTCTCCTTAATCTTCTCCTTAGATTATTGCAATACCTGTCTCAAGCATCTCCTTACTCCAATTCATCCTACAAAATTGTCAAAGTAATTTTCCTGAAGGTAAGATTTTATAACAACATTTTCTTGTTCAAGAAACACCAGCAGTTCCCTCTTACTTTGAGGCGAAAATAAAATCTTCTCTGCTTGTCATTTAAATCTGATCACAACCCAAGTCCCTGCCTATCTTTCCAGGCTTCCCATATATTATTGCCCTCCTAACTCTTTCCTGTACAGTCATGCTTTCCTACTCACTCTTAATTTCACATAGCATTCCATTTCCCTTTTTCTTTGTATTAAATGTCTCCCAAGCCTAGAATGCACTCTCTCCTTACTTCCACTTCATGAGAACTCTGGTTTCATTTAAGATTCAGTTGACTGAATCTTTATCATTTTATTCATGAAAGGTTTTCTGTTCTACTTGGAGGGTCATGCCCTACCTATGCCCATACACACACACATACACACACACACACACACACACACACACACACACACACATAAACTATTCATTTTGCATATATGGTTTATACACTTATATTTGTTTTGCTATCTCTCCCTTTTGAATATATGATCCTTGAATAAATGAATTATTTTATTTTTTTCTTTGTATCTCTAATTTAGTATAGTGTCTAGTTATGGTATGTAGATAATAAATGCATCATTGAAGGATAAATAATAAATTGTTAAGGGTTTCTAAAATAAAAAGGATTATGTTAGAAAATAGGATTATAAGTAGAAAAGTGGAAACAATTCCTATAGAATAGAATCTTCAGGGGTCCTTAGGTGTGGCATAAAATCAGAGAAAAATGTATGGTCCTAAATCATATGATATTTTGGTGACTTCTGGGAAGTTGTAGAGGGAGAGTAAAAGCAAGGGTAGCAGTTTGAACCTTTTACAGATGTAGTTGCCAAGTTGCAGCTCCACAGGGTTGTTTTTTTAGAAAATGGTTGTTGGGGAAGGACTGAAAGCATAGTTAATGGTCTAGGGGAAGAGGGGGAAGTATAGCTAATTCTGGGGTTCATAAGCTTCTGTGCTTAAGGCTGGAAGCTCATTTGATGGTATTGAGGATAGTGGGTCTCTTCTTCACAAGAATTGGTCATCCTCCCTGGGGGCTCAAGGGTGATCTGGGCTGGACTGGACATTGGCCAACAGTCTGGAGAGGTGGAAGAAGACATCTATTTTGGGGGCTATTGGGCTCAGAAACCTAGGCTGTTTCCCTTGAGGTATGAGGGAAGATTGAGATCAAGGTGATTGCCTGCCTCACACAGGATCTCTCCTGACATGTAATCTCTCCCTCAAAGTACCCCAGTGCTTTACAGTCTAGTTTGCCAGTCCTCTAGGCTGAAAATTTATTTTCAGTGAATGGCAGTGGGAGTGAAGGTGGCAGGTTAATTCTCCACAAGGGTTACTGCCATGGAAAATGATTTGGAGGAGAGGGAGTTGTTTAATGTAAACTTTACCTGTAGTAAATTTCTAACATAAAAAAAATCTTCTTGAGATGATGGTACATAAAGTATAGATTATGATAAAGAAAATTTTGATAAGTTTTAATTGTTTGCATGATTCTATAAAAATGTTTTCATTTCATTCATTTTTTAAGAGTATAGAAAATAATAAATGCTACATAAATGCTTAATGTATTTCTTCTATCTTCCATTTTACCTTCCTATTAATAGGCTCCTTATACAATAATATTCTATAACATTTCTATACTACAATTGGTTCAATTAATTCCTAAGCATGAAAATATTTTTGAAAGATAGATTTCCTCTTCCTGGTTATAATTAACAATATCATTGTTGGATAAAATGTTATTAGCATTTTGCATGATTATTATATGATTCCATTTTTTCAAACTCTTTTTCCCATTTAAAATATATTTTCCATATATCAATGACTCTACATGGTGTTCCACTATCACTTCTGATCTCATTGTGAGTGCTTGCCCTGTGTGAGTTCTCTATAAAATGGTTTTTCAGCAAGCATATCTGGCATTCCAACAACTTACTTAGCCTTTCATAGTTGCACTCTCTTTAGTAATATTGGAATTCTAGGCAGTTTAACTCAAGAAAAGACCTCAGTATTTGGTATTTTCTCTTGCCAGGTGATCTTTAGAATCTTCCCAAAACAATTTAAAAGGAAGAGATTCAATTTCCTGATGTGGCATTGGTAGACTCTCCAGGTTTCACAGGCCTATAGTAATGAGGTCAACACAATGGCTCTCTAGACCTCCAGTTTGTTGTTAGACTAATACCTCTTCTCTCTCACTTTCTTTCCAAGTCTCCCAAATACTAAGCTAACTCTGGTAATGTGAGTGTCAACCACATTGTCAATGTGAACGACCTTGAAAAGGACACTGCCAAGATGAATGAACTTGTCCAAAGTATAGGTAATACTTTTATGGTTGCAATCTAGAATCATATCTATTTTTTTTAAAAAGTACTCCATTTAATTTGCAATCCCACCACAGAATTTTTCTAACTATTTAACCATCCTCATTTTATCATAAGATCACATAATATCATAATATCCATCATAAAAATGGAAAGGAACTAAGGGAACACCACAACCATTTCATTTTATAAAAGAGAAAATTGAAACACAAAAGTGTTACTGTCCTGTTCCTCCACTACCATTAGTTTGTGAGCAACTTGAAAATGAAGATTGTTTATTTGCTTTTCGTAAAATCTCCCATACTTCACATTAATGGTCACTTAATAAATACTCAGACTTAAAGAAGGCCCAGGTTAGTATATGTCTAAGACAGGATTTGAACTCAGATTTCCTTAACTCTTCTCCACATTCTGTAATTGCTGTTAGCCATTCATTTTTGAAGAGAACAATGCCATCTAGGAAGGAGATGTCATAATTTTCACAGAATTAAGATTTAAATGAGGAGTCACCTGCTTCACTCTGTCCAGTGGCATAATATAGATCAGAATGTTTGGAGATGGCCCTGGAAGCACTGGGAGACCTTACTCTTTTTAAGATAAGATCTTTTCAAGATCTGTTTGTTTGAGACAGCACCCATTCAGTGATTAGATTAGAAATGGGGCCAAAAAGGGCCTTTTTTACTTAAGCACCCCTAAAAAATCAATTTGGGAGGAGAAGACTGAGAGTTTTAGACATTATCTCTGAGCCAATCAGGATTTAAACAATGGTCAGTTGAGTCTTGATTTGGGATCTATTGTTACCCTATCCTTGAGAGTAAGAGTAATTTGAGTTTAAGGGACTGTTTTTTAAAAAAGAAACTTAAAACCTAAGGTACCTTGTCAGGCTCCAGAGATGAGAATTTATATTCATTTGGGCAGAACATCAGCAGCTAAGGGTATGATTCCCTATGTGGACAGAGGGAGAGGAGGGAGGGAGAAGAAAGAGGGATAAAGAACTAGCCTCTTATCACCAGATTCCAGAGAATGGTAGACTCAAGGTAGATTAAAATTGATAGAAGTGACCTCAAAGAGGACATCTAGTTTATCTTCCCACCCTCAAATAGTTCCCACCACACCAGAGTTACCAGTTCTACTCTGAAAACTCTCCTAGGAAGAACTTTCTCAGTAGCTTTTCTAGGAAACCATGCCTGTGCTTAATTATCCTTGTAGTTAGAGCTCACTTGTTCTAGTCTCCCTGGGTGTGTAGAACAGCTGGTAACCACACTCCTTATAATGTTCATAATTTGAAGCTTGTATTTAAGTCATCTTCGGCCCATCTTCCCCAGACTACCTAATTCCTATGTTGAGCAGTCAATTGAAGAATGTTTTTAGTATCCAGGGACTACAAATGCAAGTATGTGCTTAACCATGGCTACCTCTCCTAACATCTTAAGAAAATTGCAAAAGAAATCAATACATATTTGAAGGAAATTGAATTGGCAAGCTTCAGTTCAATAGAAAATGTATTTTCTTCCCTTTTCTGTCTCTTTAAGGCAGGCACAGGTAGGAAAGGCACAATTTTTACTAACCCTAACTGAATATAATAAGGACCACATTTTTGCTGTTCCCAAAGGTTCTTCCCTTGGCATGGAAGGGACATGAATTTTGTTTCCACAGTACTGTTTTGCCAAATGTTTCTGGGTTTCATCTTAAGAGGCTTCTGTGCCCACATTGGGCTCTGTCTGTTCCCCATTATGCCCTGATTGAATAAGTAATGGATGAGGTATACTGCACTGCCTTGAGTTACAAAAATATTTCAAGCTGTCCTGGGAAATATATGTAAGAATTGCTTTGATCTCAAATTACTTTTCTGCACGGTGTATATTCCTGATTTTTTTTATCTCTCCATTTCTGTCAGTAATGTAACTTCTTCCACACAATAACTGTTAGAGTCTATCACATCAGGAATCTACAAGACCTGCTAAATAGGCAGCCTTACTCTCAGTTTGAACTATACTTAAATCCTATTACTTTGGCTGGTCATCAACATTATTCAATCGATTTTTCCCCCTTTTTTTTTAAAACTAATTCCAAACAAGATCAATGAACTATTGAAATTCAATGCTTTATGACTCTTTTCATCTCCACAATCAGATAACTGCAGTTCACTATTATAATGATGGGCAACAGAACTATAGAACCCAATGAGATAACTTTATTTATCTTAAGAGTTGTTGATCGCATAGGGGCAGCTAGTGGCACAGTGGATAGAGCACCGGCCCTGGAGTCAGGAGTACCTGAGTTCAAATCCAGCCTCAGACACTTAATAATTGCCTAGCTGTGTGGCCTTGGGCAAGGGATTTAACCCCATTGCCCTGCAAAACTAAAAAAAAAAAAAAGTTGTTGATCCCAGAGATCATTGCGAATGTGTCTACATTAGAGTCTTCCAATGATTTGAAAGTAGGAAAAGTTGGGGAACATACATGCCATACATGCATAATATGCATTAATTCATAATGTATTGCATTTTACTAAACTTAGGCCCTTTTTTCTAAGTCCATTTACATCTTTTAGGATCATAATTATGTTACCTAATTTGTTATTTATTCTATACAATTTTGTACATCTGAAAATTATATAAAAATGAAATTTGATAAATAATGATGTTTATACTTCATACACTGTGTGATTCATATACTCTGCTCTATTCCTCATATATGACACTCCATCTCCTGACATTGAACATTTTCACTGAATACTGCTCATGCCTGGAAAGTTCTCTCTCCAACTCTGTCTCTCAGTTTTCCTGTGTTCCTTCAAGTCTCAGGCAAAGGCTCACCTTTTAAAAGCAGTTTTTCCTAGCCATTTATAAACTTAGAGCATTCCCTCTGAGATGAACCCCAATTTAACCCATGTATAGCAGAGTCCACAGTTTGGTTGTTTGTTTCTTTGGTTGGTTAGTTGTTTTGCCTTTATCGGTATCTACAGTACATAGCCCAATATCAGGTATACAGTAGGTGATGAATAAATGTTTGTTGACCATTGTCTGAATAACCTATGATGTCAGTGATAATAAAAGTAGTCTGTCAAACATTAATCATAAAAAGAAACATAGTATCTTGTCCCCAGATCATTTCTAATTAAACTCCATCAAAAAAGATAAGAAAAAACTAGAAAATAATAATAGAGGCAGAGTGGCAACATGGGAAGACCTAACAAATCACTTAATCTCTTAGTGGCCTCCATTCTCATAAGACAACAGGGAATCAATCAATCAATATTTATTATTTGTGCTAATTGTTGGGATAACAAAAAAAGGCAAAAGACAGTCCCTGGACTCCATCATACTAATGGGGGAAAGTCAATAAGCACAAATATATTCAAAGAAAGCTGTATCCAGGATAAATAGGAAATGGAGGGAAAGCATTGGCATTTAACATTCTGTTGCAACCCTTGCATAGTCAGATAGCAAATAACAAGAGAGAGGCCAGATTGCAGTTAGATTCAGTCAGTTCAGAACCAGTCCATGCTAATTCCTAACATGAAACATTGGGTAATTCATATAGCCTTGCTAACTTCCTCATCTGTAAAGTAAAAGTTATTCTAATGGATAATCTCTAGGGTGCCTTCCATGAATAAATGAATGTATGAATAAATTAGAATTTATTAAATGTTATTATTTACTAGACATTGTACTAAGAAATGGGGATACTAGTAAAAATAAATAAGATAGATCCTATTGTATTCTAATGAGAGAAAACAACTCAAAAAAAGGTTGCTATTCGGTCCTGTCCTACTCTTCCTGACCCCATTTAGGTTTGTGGGGCTGTTTTGCTTGTTTTTATTTTATGGCAAAGCTACTGAAATGGTTTGTCATTTCCTTCCCCAGTTCATTTTACAAATGAGGAAACTCAGGCAAACAGAAATAAGGAATTTGCCCAAGGTCACATAGCTAATGTGTCTGAGACTAGATTTGAACTCATAAAGATGAATTTTCTTGACTCTAGGTCTGACACTCTATCCATGTGCCATCTAAAAAGACAGAAGGACAGGAGGGTGGGCATGCTCTTTGGAAATGGATAGTGAGAAGTGAAGCTGAAGATTTGATTTAGAGCAAGATAAAGCAAAAATTTACCTTTAAAGTCCTGAATCCTAGGACTCTCAGGTCCTTTGAAAAGCAAAGTACTTAAAAAAATCATTCATTTTAAATAAAGTTGATGGTTATATAAAGATACCTACTGTGTCATGGTTCTCTGCTCTGTGGAACAATTCCTCTTCCTAGACAACTACCAGAATCCTAGTCCTTAAGCTAGGCTTATCTATATCAGGAAGAGAAATTTTTAAAAAAATCTAGATTTGAAAGCATTAGGCATCTTGAAGGACCATGATTTTTTTTTTTTAAAAACAGTATAGGGGTCATATAATGTTGTACTCTGTAATGCAGTTCTCTACTCACTATTTTTGACCATTGGTGCACCCAAACTAAACAGCTAGGCTTATTCCATTTTCTATAGTTGGGAACTCCTGAGATAATGCTCTGTTCCACTGGGTTTGGCTTATCTGGGTCATGACCATTTCCATGATTATCCATCTAATCTACTCCAAACTGAACTTCTGTTGTGATATCCTAACAGGAAAGTAGAGCTCTCATTTAACTTGTTATTTAGCTCTTATTCTTGCTATATCATGTCTTCTAATATAGTTGTTTTTGTTTTTTAAGTCAATCAATAGAAATGTTGAGTAGCTAGCTTTCACCTTTTATATATAACTATCATCCTCAGTTCATAAAGGACTGATTAAGAACAAACAAGATTATTCAGTTTTACCATGGAAATGCATTCTCACATATTTCTCAGAGGCAGACAAATGTGATTCAGTGCAGTTCTAAAGTCCCATGTTTAACAAACGGCAGTCCTTGGTGTGCACATACCAAGCTTTTGACAGACCATTTAGAGTGAAAAATATCCATTAGAAAATATATCAGAATAGAACATTAATGGTAGCTCCAATTCTTCAGCAATCAAATGATTCTAACACTTTAAAATTCAATTTTCCCCGATTCTATGTTTGCATTTTGAGGATGCATACTTACATAATTTATTATTTTTAAATTATATTTATACATGCAAAATTGTCCATTCATCACTAGAGCAACAGCACCTTAAAAAGACTGCCAGAGTTAGCTTTTTTTAAAAATAGGCATCTCTGTCCCACATACTGAAAGTCTGATTAACTGCATTAAATCATTCTGTCTTTGGGAACACATATGAACTGTAAACTAATGAGGTAAGCAATTTTGGTTAATTGTAATCAATAGTATCATCTTTTAATTAAACATTATTGATTATATTATCTACAGGGTAGACATTTGAAAGGATATGGTTTTATATGTGCTAGTTCTCTTTAACTTGTAAAAATTATGTCAGAAGGTCTGCTAAACCTTGTTGTACTGCATCATTTTAGGTAGAAGCTCTTTTACTAGGATTCAGGATTTCTATAAACTCATTTTCCTTAACTTTATTTCCATATTATACAAACAACATATTTAGGACCTTAGCATAGCATTTATTTAAATTGATGCTGAAGCACCCTTGTGGGCAGAGAAAGGAATTAACTACTCATTAAAAATTAGAGTATCAGCAATTGTTTAACTATTTCAAGATTTTTAAAATTTTCATTTAATTATCTTTACATTTCAAACAAAAGTTGTATTTTGGTCTCTTTTTTCACGTCATTGACTGAATTCTTTATTCTGTGCACAAAACATAATACTGGTGAAGGAGAGCAAAAGATGATGGTTAAAATTCTTGCTCAATTATATAACCTCATTTTCTTAATTTATAAAGTAAGGATAAAAATACGTGTATCCTTTATCTCCCTAAACTTTTTATAAGGATCAATTGAGAATATGTAAATGATGAACTCTATAAACTATAAAAAAACTTTAAATACAAATTTTTATAATTATAACTATGAAGCCCAGTGAGGTTTAGGCAATATAAATCTACAAATGTAAAGACCAAGAATTTGGTTAGATAAACAAAAGAGACCTTGAGCTCCTGGATTGGCACATCTGTTATAATTCCATTTCTCCATATACTCATGTTCATAAGAGAACAAAAGAATAATAAATTTTAAATACTAAGAAAACTCAAATTCCAGAATTGTTTAGTAGTAACAAATCTCAATTTTGCTTACAGCGATGTTAAATTGGGAGGGGGAGGGGTTATGAAATTCTTTCCTTAGGCTAAGTTGAATCTAAACCTGAAAGTATTAGACATCTTGGAGGACCTTGATATGGGTTTTTTTGAGAGTGAGTGGGGGGTACCCATGGAGGGAAGGGGATAGGGGGCCAAAGTTGGTATAGTGGATAAAGTGCCAGCCTTGGAGTCAGGAAGACCTGAGTTCAAATATGGACCCAAGCACTTACTATCTATTGAACCTAGAAAAGTCACTCAATCTGGATTGCCTCAATTAAAAAAAATAAAATAAAGGGTATTGTGATGGGCTGAGATTGAGAATCTCCTATTAGAGCAGTCAGAAGTTTCATAGCTAAGACTCTAATATCATCGAGCAAGGAAGAGCTTTGTTATTGCAAATGTAAATGTTTCCTATCAATTCCAGAAGAGCTGAAAAATTGTTTGTATTGTCATTAAATTTCATAGCCTTTATCTTTATGGTTCATTTATACCAGTTCTTTCAAAATATAATTCAATTCAATAAACATTTATTAAGCCAATACATTTGGCAATGGACTCTTCCATTAAAGTCATCCAAACTACCTTCAAAGCATGGCACTTACTCCAAGATCTTAAAGTTTATGTCAACAAAACACAAGTCAAACAGATTTTACCTAATCGGGAAAGACTTCAAATGTGAAATTTGTATGATCTCTATATCTGTAGTGAGGAGCAGCCTACATAGGTTTAAAGAGGTTAATCTCCATTTTGGATACAATAGTGATGATTTGGGAGCCACAACAACATTCAAAAGATGTGTCCAAGACTATATATATTAGTGAAAGAAATAGCAACAGTGGATCTTAGAGATATTGAAGTATATGCTAGGGAATAGAGAGTTGAAAAGTCCAGGTCATACCACTTGAATATACACTAAAGAAATTTATAATCTAAAGGATTGTAGAATATGATGCGTAAAATAATTATTAAGCAACCCCATATGTGATAAAAGTAAAGAACAGAAATAGTGAAATTATCATGGGAAATTTGAGAAGGATCAAGTCTCTTTGTAATGAGAGAAACAAGAAAGAAGGTAACACCTAAAATGGACTTCAGAGAAAGAAAGTGATTCAAAAGATTCAGAATATGGTCTGCTTGGGTATTGTGTGAATCCATCTCAATAAATGTGAATTATTTGAACAAAGGCATAGAAATGGAAGGCTCAATATGATAAAATGTGAATTTGGGTTGCTCTAGCTTGGTTTGACTGGAATGTGAAGAAAACAATGTGATATAAAGTTGAAAAGTCAGTTTGATCCTAGATTAAGAAGGACTTTAGATCCTAGGATAAAAAAATTTAGATCTTCTTTGTTAGGCAATGGGTGCCCCAGAAAGTTTTTGAGTAGAAGACATAATGAGAGCAACTCATTAGGACAACTTTGTATGACTAGACAATCGAAAAGACTTAAAGACATTGATATGAAGGATTCATTGGTAAGAGAGCAGGTTAGAGGCAGGAGGACCAGTTAATGGGAGTCTATAGTAAAGCCCAAGGATGATGAGTACTGAATTTTAGTGATTGCAGTGAAATTCTAAAGGAAGATACAGATTCAATACTCAGTAATAAGGAGAAATGACTGCCAACTAATTTCACATAAAGGCAGAAAAAGAGAGAGAGAAAGCAAGAGAGAGATAATTCAGAGGTTTTGCTTGAGTATGGAATGAATTTCCAGGGTGAAGAGGTTTCTATGGCATGTTGGAGAATGTCCTGTGGAGATGATTCAAAATTATCTCCAGGAGAGGAAAGAAGACATATTTGGCCTAAAAATGTAACTTGAGCTGGTACCTAAAGAATAAGTAAATTTTTGTGGGTACAAAGGAGGGAATGTTACTTCCAGTATAGTAAAACAATATAAGCAAAGATTATTAGACTGGAATGAGGGTGACAGTGTGAAGTTCCTTTGAAATTGGAGATCTAAAGGTGGGATCTGACTATATGTATATGCAACCACACATATGTGTGCATAGGTGTTTGTGTTTATATATATATATATATGTATACATATACATATATATATATATATGTATATATAAAACTTCAATATGTTACAAAAGGTTATATTATGGTTCCTAAATTCCATCTTTTACTCAATTCCAACATCATCCCTTCCTGACTTAAATCAGTCTAAATTTACTAAATATATAGGACACCTGGGTAGAGTAAGGAGGAAATATGATCATATTATTGACATTGATCACTTGTTATTTCTCCATGGACTTGAACTGTCTCAAATTTTCCCTAAATCCTACAGTTCTCTTCTTGGCTCTGATTTCCTTATTCTATCATTTCAGTTCTTTCAGTATCTGTTTGCTATCTAGATCCTAGCTCCTGTTCATCAATTGTGCTTAGTATTTTAAACCTTGATTGACCTGGATCTAGTAAGTTAATCTTGATTTCTGTACCAACACAGTGTAGCATTATGGATAGTATGGTGGAATGGTAATCTATAATACCTGAAACCTCATTTGGTCTGGGGAAAGAGCATTGGAATTTTAATCATGAAGACATGATTCAAATCCTGTTTTTTACTCTTAACAGCTGTGTGATCATAGACAATTTACTTAACCTCTCTAATACTGTTTCCTTGATTCTGAAATGGTGATTTTTGGATGACTTTTAGGTACCCCTTCCATTTCAAAAGTCTTTGCTCTGTAGCTGGAAATTGGACTTGTATTTCCATCAATCCCACTTCACCTTTATGAGAGGAAAAAAAGCAGTGTCCTCCCTTGGTATGGTATTTCTACCATTTGGGGAACTAATCATTTATGATTAGGATTCTATTTGTCAAGTAATTATGAATACATTATGATGAAAAAATAAACATGCTAGGAGTCAATATGTATTATATTTGTCATTTCCCACTTGATTAGCGTTTATAAAAGAATAAACTTTAAAAAAAATATTAAGAGAGCTAGAACCTTAGAGATCAACTAGTCCAATCTGTCAATTTATTGGTGAGGAAACTGGTCCTAGAGTGAAGAAATACCTTGCAAATTCTATTCTGTCTCTATCAACAGATGATGGTAGAAGTATAAATTTAAGGCAGATACATTATTCCTTCACTCACTTCATTCTGACCAAGGTTCTAAAAACCATATCTCTAGGCTCCTCCAGACCATGAGCTATGTCAAACTCAGAGGGTCTTATATTCTGTAGTTAGTACAAAACAATGTTACTAGGACCTTTCTTATTAATCTTGTCCCCTTTCTGAGCCATATTAAATTCCGCTTACCATAACTCCATACAGTGCATTACACCATTTTTGCCTTGGAAAAGAATAAAAGGTTGAGTGATCTTCCCCTCCCTCAGTGTATACAACTTTACATAAGCCAAAGCAGAGAGTAGATTCAGTTCAAATATATCTGCTTCCAAAACATATGAATGATTTAAATTGATTCCTAGCATACCAATTGAATTATTCCACAATAACTCAAGAGCTAGAAATTATTGCATTCCAAAAACCCTGGAACTGAACCTCTGCATCTGGCTCAATCTCTTTTAGGTTTTTTAAACTAAAGACTCCTTTCCCTAACCATACTCTCTAGCCATGCATGACACAGGGATGATAAATCTTTTTTCCTGCAGTGAGTATAAATCATTATAAGAAAAACATGTTGATTTGTATTGAGATGTGCTTGATTGATGCAATGAAAATGCATCCTCTAGGAGAGTTGCAATGAGATAGATGCTGCATCTGAATTTTGCTCTGACTCCCAAGATAGCAAGGAACTCGAAGGGTATGTTACCTCCAGAACACTTATATTACATGCACAGAAAACTGCATTTTATCACAAAGCTCTTGATTTAGTATAAATCAGAGCCCTGACATAAAGCAGGCTTCCATATTACCACTGTCAACATTAGCTTCAAATCTATTGGTGATGAGTTCTTGCTGCTACAGGTTGCCCAGTGAGGAAAAACCATCAGTGTTGAAAAGTATCCTTTCCTTCCAAATGATGCCAGTTTCCCATTACATCATGGGCAAATATGCAAAATCTTTGAACTCCTCTTAATGGAAGAGACAAGAAGGGATACTAGAAGAAGACATTTTCCAGATCAAAGTTAAACATGTTTCCTTTTTAATCAATTTATCTATTAAGAAGCAAAAAATTTTCTCCTTTGGGTGGGGGGTAGAAGGAAGTCAGGGTTGTGTTTTGCCTAGGTTCACTCAGTTGGAATGTCTGAGGCTGGATTTGAACTCAAGTTCTCCTGACTTCAGGTACTCTAATCCACTGTGCTACTTACCTGACCCCCCCCCCCCAAATAATTATTTAGAAAAGCTTCAAATACACTCAGAGAAGTAGGGGGAAAACCCCCAAGGAAAATAAGGACAAAATGTGATTAATGATGTTTTCCACTTAGATGTGGATACTTTCCCAGATCCTCAGAGTTAGGCAGGAGCTATCTTAATATAGTCCATTCTACAATAAGAATCTTCCGCGGAATGGCTTTAAGGTTTGCAAAGAAGTCTCTAGGTACCATCTCATTCCATCTTCTCAGTAGTCCTGGGGTGAAGGTGCTATTATTATGCCCATTTAACAGATGAACAGTAGCAGAGAGATGTTAAGTGCCTTACCCAGAATCACACAGTTAGTAGGTGTCCAAGGACTGATTTGAATTTAGATCTTCCTGCCTCTATCTATTCCCTTGTGTCACTTAGCTGCCTCTATGTGTAGTTGCATGCTTTTATAATTTTATTTTCAGATCAGCTCTAGGATAAATACCACAGATAACATTTCTCATGTTTACAGATGATCAAACAAATTCAGAGACTGAATGATTTACCCACAGTCACACCACTAGTAAATGTCAGAGTCAGAATTTACTCCTGGGTGACAGCAAGTATATTGTTCTTCCTACTACATCGTGTATAAAAATAGTCATTCAGGCTTTACTTGAGGATATTTAGGGAGGGCGTAACTCATTTATTAACTAAGTTAATTCCAATATTGTATTTGTTATTATAAACTCCTAACTACAGGGGGTGGGGAGAGGGTCAGGATTCTTTATATTGAATTTAAACCTGCTGCTCTGAAGTTTTCATTCATTATGCCTGGCTTATTTGTCCTAAGTCAGAGAAATCTGATCCCTCTTTTGTCTAACAGCATTTCAACTATTTAAAGCCTGACATGATCTTCCTGCCCCTGCTCCTAGGCCTCTTTTTGTAATATGTTAAACATTTCCAATTCCTTCAGCAATTCTTCTTAAGAATTTGTATTTAAGATTTTTTATTTAAGAATTTTCAAAAACTTCTTTTAGAGTCATCGTGTCCTTGCTAAAATGTGATGTCAGTAGAACACAAAAGCAGAGTGAAACAATCACTTCCCTGGTTCTAATAAGCTTGATGTTGCCTATAATTTCATGACCTTTTTGATTATTTTGAAATACTCTTTTTTTTTTTAGGATTTTTCAAGGCAATGGGGTTAAGTGGCTTGCCCAAGGCCACACAGCTAGGCAATTATTAAGTGTCTGAGGTCGGATTTGAACTCAGGTACTCCTGACTCCAGGGCTGGTGCTCTATCCACTGCACCACCTAGCCACCCCTATTTTGAAATACTCTTGACCATAGGTTTCCAAAAAGTGTAAGCTAGGTAACTCAGCTTAGATTTTAACTCCTGTTTCTGGATGAACCACTTTCCAATGATACCTCCTCTTTACTACACTTATGAAGTTATTTCTAATTCATTTGAGACAGGGAAGTAGATGGATTCCTTTGCAAAACACCAGTTTTGCTCATTCTTAAGCACTTGAATTATTTCAGTATAGAAAGTTCTCAGATTTGAAATCAAGGAAATGTTTATCAGATAGTGTTTTGACCAGAATTTCAATTTCTCTAGGAATTTCTTTTTAATTTTGCTCTGCAGGCCCATTCCAACAGTTTTTTGATCTGGCTGCAACAATTTGTCTTTGCTATCAATGGTTCCTCTTGATAGTTGGACAGACCAAAGAAGAGGAGTCCCAATATTATCCATTTATATATGATTTTAAGATTTGTCAATCACTTTACATGTATTATTGGAAGGTTCCCAAGATTATATATCTTATTCATATTAATCATTTGCTTTTTGGAGGAGAAATGTGAGGATCAAAGAAATTTGTGACCTGCCTTGAGTTATACAACTAATAAGTGTCTGAAGTAGAACAAGTCCTTTTCCTGACTATAAGACGAACACTCTCTCCATGACATCATACTGAATTTTTATTTTAATACATATATCAGCAATTAAATAGCAGTCTGTATGTGTGTGTGTGTGTGTGTGTGTAAAAGCAAAAGCTCATGTTTATTTTTATGCTCTGTAGCTACAGATCATAAAAATAAATATGAGTTTCTGATTTTTACATTCAAGGCATGCTAGGAGATCATCAAGTGTCTTAGCATGCTTATCTCTGTGCCTTCCAAATGGGACAATCTTATTAGTTATTTTCATAAGTAACTGAAATCTCTTGAAAGTGGATGTTTTCTTTAGAGAACTGTGCAAAATATATAATTTTAATTCCATTGTATGTATTTTATTTACCTGGTAGGAAGTGAATGCAAGTCTATGTATAGATGCATAAAACATAAGAAATATAAGCAGAATTATTTACCTTTGGAGATCAGAAAAGGGAAAAATATCTTTTCACACCTGTCTCACCTGTAAATTCATTTGATTTTACCCCTAGAGGCCCCAGAAGCATGTTTCATATAGATGTGTGTAGCAAGGTATTAAGCCAGTCCTTCCTTCTTTTTGACAACTTATCTTGCTTTACAAATTGACTTTAGAAAGAGGGAGCTATTGTTTCATTATCCTCTATTTTGCTTGAGTATAAACAACATAGTAAGACCAAGGGAAAAATTATTACACGTTCTGTTTCTGATATCATTCATTTGATTAAATACCAATCATGTGAAAAACATTTTGCTAGATATTCAAGGAGGTGAAAAATTAAATGGGACAAAAAGAGAACCTTGCTCTTAGTAGGCTTATAGTCTAAGAGAGGGATATGACATAAGCAGATAGGTTGCTTAGTGGGTAGAAAATAGGACTTGGAATTAGGAAGAATTAAGTTGACAAACTTCCTCAGATGATTAACTAATTGTGTGACTTAATCTTGTTGAGCCTCAATAATCTCATCAGTAAAATGGGGATAATAATACTTCTTACACAGGGTTATTGAGAACATCAAATGAAGCATCATAGTAAATCACTGTGCAAACTTCAAAGCATTATGTAAACACTAGATATTGTAAGCAAATAACTATAAGATAAAGTAGAATGTAAAAAAATACAAAAGATCCACAGCATCCTGGCATTTCAGGTGAATCCTGAAGGATTTAAACAAGTAGAGTTGAAGGAATCAGAAAGAAAATTGGAAGTCCCTGCAGGCAGACACAGGGAGGAAATCTAAGACTTAGTTACACAATATGTAGAGTGCCTGGGCAATAATGTATATGATGATATAGAATGATGTGAGATAAGACTGGAAATATAATTGACAACAGATTGTAGAAATCTGTATAAAACATAATTGATCACAGTAGGCATTCACTAAATGTTTGTTGACTTAATTGAATACATATGAAGCTATAGTGTGCATGCTTCTGTCTGACACATTGCCGTTATCAATACTGCAAAGCTTAAAATTAACTGCAAGTGTTAATTATATAGCTTTCAAGATGTAAACATTAAAATAATTGTTTTGAAGATACAGGGACATTTCAACTTTATATGTAAATTTTGTGCATGTCCTGTATATTCAAAACCACTTTCATATTTGCAGCAAAAATAGTTAGCAAATTAATTATTTTAATTGCCAAAAATAATCATCTATTTATTTGATTATGTTTACCTTGAATTCTTCTATCCATTACCTATTTGTCATCATCTATAACAAGTATAAATAGTTAAAAATTTAATTGCTTCAATTGTGTACCATATGAATTTTTCATTAAAATTCATCCTTCAGCATTCTACTTATTTTGATTTTTTTTTCTGATAAGTCAGTGGTCTGACCATATTCAGACAATACTAGCTGAGTCAAGGGATAACTTCCCCCCCAAATTACAAGTCTTTTCTGTCAGTAAAAGTATAAGTAAAGATCCTTCTCCCTTCCTGTTTTCTGGAAGTCTTCTTGTTTTTGTTGTCCTTTGTGTCCTTTGTTCTCAAAAGTACCATGACATCATGGAGGTGATGCCCTACCATGCAAATGAATTGGATTTAAGTAAGGGGGCGTTTACAAAGATACCAGCCTCACTTTCTCCTCCAGAGTCATCTGGGTCCAGTGGCCAGGTATGGATTAGGACAACTGCAGATGACCTCTGTTGCAGTGGGAGATCTTGGTCTTTTTAAGATAAGGTGTTTCTCATGTCTTAGGGGTAATCTTAAAGGATTTTAGCATGCTTAAAATGCTTGACTGAAAAAGAGAGAGAGAAAGAGAGAGAGAGAGAGAGCAAGGGAGACAAAGGGAGACAAAGATAGTCACATCTCTTGGGGGTTTTTTTGGTTTTGTTTTTAGGTTTTTTCAAGGCAAATGGGGTTAAGTGGCTTGCCCAAGGCCACACAGCTAGGTAATTATTAATTGTCTGAAACCGGATTTGAACTCAGGTACTCCTGAATCCAGGGCTGGTGCTCTATCCACTGCGCCACCTAGCTGCCCCACAGTTACATCTCTTAAAGGGAGCTTCTCTTTCTCTTCTTGATTCAGTGAAGAATATCTTTGATTCACATCTCTTTCCCACCCCTATCATGAGAATCAAAGAACTAAACAGGAACTTGTAGTCACAGAATTTCTTTGGAGAAAGATCAGAATTCACAGCGAAGGCTCAACTTCGCACTCATTCCAAGGGGTACCTCAGGTACCAGTCCAACAGAAGAAGGAAGTTTTTCTGATTAATACCATTTTTAAGAGCAAGCTACCATCATCATATAGCAGCAAGACATTGAATACAACAATTTACAAAGAATTGTAGAAGAAATTCACATATAGAGAAATAAAGACATTCATGAATGTATGAGTAAATTTGCAGTGAATCATAAATGAGAAAATTTAAAGAATAGAAAGCAAAGATAAAGTATTTATTAATCTCAGGCACTGTCCTAAGTGCTTTACAAATATTTCATTTGATCCTCATGAAAATTAAAGATATGTGCTATTGTAATATCCATTTTAGGGTTGAAGAAACTTGAGGCAGACAGAGGTTGTGACTTACCCAGTTTCACACATCTAGTAAGAATCTGAGACTGGATTTGAACTCAAGTTTTCTTGATTCCAGGTTCAGCCATTATGTTACCTACCAGCCTCAATTAACAGTGAATAGACTGAGAAGACTCCAGCCTTCTGAGTAAACCCTCTAAGTCAAACTTAAGGGAAGATATGGACTGGAGCATGACAATAATTATAACAGAATGGACAAGCATGAATAGATTATCATCTGCATCAGTAGAGTATATATTTGAGCTAATGAGATTGCAGATTCAATTAATTAAGTATACCTTGATTGAAACTATTTGTTATTATTAGCAGATAAAAATAAATTTTCATCCATTAATATATGTGGCAGAGTGCCAATTTTAGTCTATATTTTTCTAAACTGATTCCTAAATTAAATTAATATTTACATAAAGTTAAAATTATTTTTATGCCATATGTAACATTTTAACAAGTTTTCTTCAAGCAAAATTTCTATATTATCATGTATTCATTAATAGAATACTGTGATATAAGAAACTATTGATTATTATATCTTTTATGAAGGATATATCAGGTCCCTTGAGGTTGTACTTGTCAATGGCCACATGTCATTAATATCACAAAACTATAAGTTCGATTCAGTTCAAAAAACATGAAATGCCAGGCAACTGGCTCTTAAGGCAGTTACAATATAAGGGAAGAGAACACCAATAAAGGAAACTTTAAAAGGCACCTTTCTTAGGAATATGGTGGTCTATGGAGTAAAAGTGAAGTAGAGATGCTAATGGAAAATGGAGCAAATGTCAGAGTTAGGATTCAAATTTGGTTTTCTTGCTCCATGTACATTTTTCATCATATATACTACATTATATATACTACACTGAGAGCCAAAGCATATATAGGGAAGCTAGGTGGTACAGTGGATAGAGCACTGGCCTTGGAATCAGGAGGAGAGGAGTTTGAATCCAACATCTCTTACTAGCTGTGTCACCTTGGGCAAGTCACTTAATCCCATTGCCCCTTAAAACAAAAAGAAAAAAAATTGTCAATGTGAGCCTTTACACCACTGAAATAAGCAAACACTATGAAGCATAGTTATTGATCTGTGTTCTGATGATTGTCTAAACTTAGGAAAGTGATGTAGAAAAATGTTATTAATGTGGCTTGAATATATATTTACTGGAGTGCCAGTTGCTAAACATTTATCAGCATTATCACTGAAGTTTATTTAAATATGAATTTATTGGGATATTTCAAAATTGAAGATAAATTCATTTAAATAACTTTATTCTTTGACATCAAAATTATGATTTTCCATCCATTTTGAGAGTGTTATTTTAAATGAGATATTTATTGTAATATTCAAATTCCACCTATTTTTCCCACTTATGGTCTCTATAGAAATTTTTCCCCAGCTGTCATTCTTGCAATAAGACTAAGAAGCTCTCAGCAGAATATGAATATTAATAAAGTGAGGTAGTGTCACTAGTTAGGAAGCCTCCAGGGAAAGTGATTGAAAAGGTGAGTGAAACAATAGAACCACATGTGATATTGAAGTGTTTTGTCTTACTCTTCACTTTTGGCTAACTTTATCTGTCTCCAACTTCTACTGCATTGTTCCAACTCATTTTCCTCATTGTGCCAACCTGGAGGGGGTTTAATGCTTAATAATCAACAGCCTTTTTTGCTGTGCCAACCACTTTCATTAAAGTTTGTTTTGTTTTATTTAAGAAGTTTGTGATTCTCAAAAATAGTTTAAGTTAGATTCTTTTCTTCCTCGAAAATTGACTAGCTGTTGTGGTTCGAAAGAAGATGCCAGTTAATTGGAAAAGGGCTAAACAAATTATGTTATATCATTGCAATTGGATAAAACTGCCCAACAGTAAACAAAAAAGCATGAGATGACTTTTTTTGAATTCATGCAAGGTAAAAGTAAACAGAATCTGGAAAACAATATGTGCAGATATAACAATGGTAATTGGAAGGATAAGAAAAGAAACCAAATGTCATGTAAATATAATGACCCAGTTTGGCCTCAAAGAAGAGATGAGAAAATGGATTTCTTTCCTTTTTTGCATAGAATATTTCATCAAGATTTATTGAATTAAGTTTTGCTGAACTTTTTTTTTCTTTTTTTAAACAAAGGATGGTTCACTGAATAGGGAAAGGGTGAGCAATATTCAGAAATCATGATGATGAAAAGCAATAGGTAATATTTTTAAGTTAGGAAAATAAATACTAGGTGTGTCTAGTCTTCCCAAGGAATCTATTCACATTTTATTTTCTTATTGATTTTCATTATATACTTAGTGATCTTATAAACTGATTAATCTTTTCTCAACAAAGTTATTAAATACTTTATGTTTCTTTTCCCCATTCTTTAATTACTATACTCCATTCCATTGAAACCAATTTGTTGAGTATAGTACAATTGTAAAATGATAGAATAGCAAATATTTTCTGAAGATATTCAACCCTCATAAACAAAGAGGAAAAAATGTAAAACACCAAATTCTCTCCATCTAAATTTTCATATTTGAACTTTGGTTGAGATCATGTTTTCTAACCTTTGTTTTCAAATAATCAGAAACCAACTAAAACTTATGACCACTTTCTTTAAAAATAACATAAGAAAAAGTCATCTGCCAATATATTTGTAAAAATTTGATATTGACTGGTTAGCTCAGACCCCAACACCTTAAGGAGAAGGGTACATATGTAAGAATCAACTAAAGGAACTGTTAATAACATCTTCTATAGATACCTCCCAAAGTAACTCCCTCACCACTTATGTTTGGTTTAATCTGACTTACTCATGATTAATATTTTTAAATGTGGCTCTGAGCACTCTAAAATGTAGTTTCTAGATCCCTTATATTTCAGAACAAAATAACACAGACTAATATCTGTGGTTGGTCATTAGGTAAATAAAGGAGACTTTTGGGATGCCTTTAAGTTTCATATGAAGCTTTTTTCCCAGAGTCAGACAAAGGTGAAAGGATCTTGAAAGTGTCAATAAAGTAGAAAACCATGTCTTCCTGTATACTTCTTGTATATATTATCATGTTCATTATATTGTATATTAAACCCTGTTCTTAGCTCACCTTTGCCTTTACTGATCCTTTATCTCTCTTCCTTGAAAATCAATATCTAAGTAATTCATATATGCCTCGACCAGCTTAACCTTCATGGAACTGTATATATACAGAACTAATGAGTTATGTGTGCAGATCAATAAATGATTATCATTGTGCAAATAAACTTTCTAAATGCACCAGGGTAACTAATTTTGAAACCCTGTGGCAACCTCTCCTATTAAAGATCCATATTATAATAAACTGTTATACTCTCCAACTTCTTTCTCCTCCCATCTCAATTTATCTACTTCGTAATTTGGGGTCTTCCTATATCAGGTTTTCTTAAATAGGGAACAAACATATTTAAATACAGCAATAAATCATCAAAATCATCTGTAGTCCTTACACTTCCACTACACTCTTCTGTTCAACAAGAAAAAAATCCAAATATTCTATAGATGCAGCTGTTACCTCATCCCAAATGACTCTCTGGACAAGAGAATGAGAGGCAGAGAGATAGAGACAAAAAGAGCAAACTTTATTTCTATACCTACTCATAACTTTTCTTTCACTCACTCCATTCTCTCTCTCTCTCTCTCTCTCTCTCTCTCTCTCTCTCTCTCTCTCTCAGATGAAAACTCCCAAAACTATCTTCTTCTTCTGCTGAGTGGGGCATATGCCCTCAAGTTAGTTATATGTTAGTTATATGTTAAAGAGATAGGGAAGGGGAGGGAGAGTGAGAAGGACTGGGAGAGGAGAGGAGAAGGGAAGAGGGGAGAAGAGAGAACAAAAGGGGGGAGGAGAGGGGAGGGACATCTCTCTTAGTCATTGCTGGCACAATTCTTGACAGAGTCTAAGGTGGTCATCTACCTGAGATCCAGTGTGGCTTCAGAAAGGACCAAGGCACAGTCAATATGTTATTTACTGCCTGGTGGCTCCAGGAGAAATACCAGGAGCATAACAGATATTTGAACACAATGTTTGTAGATCTGACCAAGTCTTTGATACCATTAGGTATGAGGGTTTACAGAAAAATCATGTCAAAATTTGGTTGCTCATAGAAATCATCAGTATTGCATGTCCAAATCATGATGGCAGGTTTGTCCAGGTTCTGGATAGTGAGCATTACTTTCCCAGTCACCAATGAGTGAATAAAGCTGCATGCTTTGTTCGCATGGTTTTTTAGCATGATTATTTCAGTCATGTCAGATATCTTCAATGAATATGAATGTCATATCAAGGTCAGGTACCACACTGATGGTAAATTCTTTCAAACATTCAGTATGACCAAAAAAGTGTCTAAAAAACTGCATGAGGATCAATTAAAGACCTTGGAAGATTCAACACAGAGATGTGCTAATAAAAGGTGGGAGATGGCATGGGAGAGATAAAGGTGGGAAGGATGAGATATTTTCTCAAGGATTTAATTTGCTTATTATGTGGAAGAGTAATAAATAGTATGTATACTGTTAGTCACAGAGGGCAGATTCAACCCAAAGATTGAAAGTTGAAGAAGGTAAATGTCAGTTCAGTATAATAAGGAAATTCCTAACAATTGAAGTTGCATCAAAGTAGACTAGACCACTTGATAGGGTAACAGTGATGTCCCAATCAATTGAAGTCTTGAAATAGGGATCAGACTATTGTTTGCCAGGGATGTGCAGAGAGGATTCAAGCTCAGGAAGGGAAAGTTTATCTCCGTCAAAATTTCTCAACCTGGGTTCAATGAATTTATAGATAGGTGAATAGCTAGATGAATAGATGAAAAGATAGAGATAGAAATATATATGCTTATATGCAAAAATTTCCATGGCATACAATCTTTGTAGACTAAAAGATTAAGAACTTTTGGAATATATAGGATCATATATTTAAAGCTAAAAAAGACTGTGAGGGTCATTGAGTCCAACTCCATTCATTTTATAGATGAGATAAAGAAACTGAGGCACATATAAGTCTTTAACTTCCCAAGCATTGCAGCCAGTGTCTGAAACAGGATTGAGTTAAGGTCATTCTGAGCAGCACTCTATTATTATACCACCTTGATGACCTCAGAGTTCCCTTATGGCTCTGGAATGCCATGATTCTGGGATACTACTGAATGAGCTAGAAATTGTAGAAGAGGTAAAATAGCTACACTTTGAAAGCTACCAGGTGTCTGCAATTTTACTTCACTCTCAGAGGTTCTTAGAAGCATCAGAACTATTTCTGTCACTCCTCTCAGCTTTCCCTAAACCTAAATAGCTTGTGATCATTTTATTCCTGCTACTTTATCTATTCATCAAAGACTTTTCTGGCTTCACAGAAGTAATTGTTTGAAAAAAAATAGGAGAAAACAAAACCTCCCAAGTTTGTTGGTTAATACCAAAAAATCTAGAAAAATTTAGCCTAAATCCATTTGTGAATTTCAACTCCCATGTAGTCAACACAGAACCAAATGCATATCCCCTCCTCAGGGAGGGCATCCCACAGTCAGATTCCAAAGTGCTTTCTTTTAACTCAAGATACAGCCTTGGCAGAGAGCTGTGACCACACAAAGGGTGATTTTTCAGATGCAGTAGTAAGTCCTGACATTTCTAAAAATTCCTGTGAGATTGGTCCCAGAACTAGAATGCCATGAGGCCTTTACTTTACTTTTTATCACAGGATCTCCTGCAAAGTAAGAGATAGTTCTTTTATCTTTCAATCTATTTCTCTTAATGGGGAATACCCAGGACAAAGATGAGCAATGGTCCCTCTCCAGCCAAGCTTTGCTGAGCTTCATGGATTTGACTCTGAGGGGACTGTGCTAACTTTTCAGCTGAGTTCCCCTCCTGTGGGCTGACATTCCCTGTACCCCAGGGCTCGGATATTTATAGCTGAATACAGAATCAGCACCTAGAAGGAATCACCTGGCTATAGAGGAAAAATCTCTCTAAGCTTGCTATTTTTTCAGGTGGGAGGGTCAAAACTTGTGGATTGATGAAAAACATGGTCCACATTTACCTGAAAGGATTAAGGTTCTAGGTGAGGTTATACCTTTTGCAGACTTGTAAAACAAACTAAAGCAAGTGACTCAGGGCTAGTTTCAAATTTCACTGTTAAGTACTCCATACAGCTGTGCAGAGGAGGAAAGAAACAGATGTGTCTGCTCTCCTCTCCCCTCTCTATTGGTTTCCCTCTCCTCCTCTTTCTCCCCCCGCCTCTTCCTCCTACCTCCCTTTTATTCACACTTTCATTCTCTTAAAGTGGTTTCTAATTCCACTGCATGTTATTTAGCAGTCACAGATAAACAGGTCTGGGGAAATGGAGATAGGGAGAAAAAAGTCTTTGATGGAAACCAAACACTGGCTTCCCAAAACAAAAAAAAAAAAAAATCTATGCAAAAACAAAACAAAATAGACAACAGAAATCTAAATGAGAATCTCTCAATTGCAATCACATCTTTATCAGTAAATGATAGAATGGTTTTAAAACTTCCCTGGAGAAGGGTCTTTGCCCTCTATGGTCCTTTCAGCTCCTCTCAGAGACTGGATCAAAGATTTAGAGCTTGAAGAGAGATTAGAAATTTAGAACCCCTTCAATTTACACATGCCACAACTTAGATCCACAAAGATGAAATGATTTACCCAAAGTCACAAGGTAGTTGGAAGCAGTTAGAATTTAAACTTAGGTCCTCTAACTTTTGTCACCATACCTCACTTGTGTAATGGATCCATGAGAAAATGAATATCAGGAATTGGAACGGAATGCTTTCTATTGTAAGAATAAAGGCAAGGATAGTAGTGGCAACAGCTGCAGGGATACAATTCATACCGAAGAGAGGAAGGGGAAGACACAGGATGCTCAAGTTTTAATTTCCCCAGTGTCTGCTACCCAGCAATTTATTTCCTAGCCTAAGGGAACATTTACTAAGCTGAGACTGAAATCATGAGTGCCAAAATGGTGGTGGGAGCCCTGCCAGAAGCTTCTATTCAGTTTTGATGAGTATCCAGTGTTTTGTATCTTCCTTTTGGAAACCAGGCTGGTGAGCCTCTGGGCCCAACCTCCTCTGGAGATTAACACTGTTTAGCTGCAAATTTCCAAAAAAAAAAAAAAAAAAAAGGAAATAGGCATTGTAGGGGGTACTTGCATTTTCCTCTTGCAGTTGTAGAAACCTCTGATCACCCATATTTTTTGTGGGTCCACATCTGCATGCATTCTGCAGTATTGCTGATGAGGACACAGATTTAGCTTTAAAGATTGAAGAATGGGAGGGAGAGACAAGATGCTAAAAACGATACTGAGTATTGACTATGTCCAGTCCCACCCCTGCATGATCAAAGCAAGGCCTGACTAAATTAATCCAACTGTGTATAGAAGATTACAGGTAGAGTATTACTTATGATAAAACTAAATGAACATCGATTAGGACAAGGTCTGTATGTGATGGGGAAGGAGAAAAGAAGGCACCAGTTTAAAGGGAGAGGGTTAGGAAGGAAATGAGGGAGAAGGACTACAGTTTAACTCTTTTGTGTTTTATCTGTATTAACTTTTTGAGTGTTACCTGTATCCTCTACAAAGGAGGCCTATAGCAAAGGTACACAGTGGTTAATTGGAATTTGATAGATCCCTTGAACATTCAAACTTCAAGGACCTTCATAGTTTTTATTTTGTTTTTTCAATATTATTTTTTTATTAATTTGAGGGATGATTGCAACATGAAAAAAGGTTAATTCTAGTTTGTTCTAAATATTTTTAGATTACATTTGAAGTTAAAATATAGTTCCTCTATGTTTTTCAAATAATAAGAGTTCATAAAGTTGCAAATGAAAATAAGGACTTAGGAAACAGAAAAATATAATTAAAATTGACGGGAGCTACAACATATCAAAAACTAAAGAAAAGGAATTCAAGGAAAAAATGAAAATCATTTAATTAAAGGTCTTGAAAAAGTAATGGGTTTTCATCCAAATAGAATAAGCATAACAGAATTATATTTAGCTGTTTTAACTCTGGCTATCCCAGGAGGAAAGGATTTGGATTTGCTAAAATAGAAAGGATTTTGAATTGCTGTGAGCAGTGATGAACATGAGTTTAGGATCCATGGAATCAGCAACAAGTCCAGGCATAATGCCATGGAAAACTTGAAAGACTATAGCCTCTAAGGATGCTTCATTATAGAACTACGGAGTCAAGCACTCCAAGTGTAAACCCGAATCCCAAAACCCATTGGTACCCACTTTTCTTCTTTACTGTTTTTGTATTTAGTCATTCAGTAGTGACTGACCCTCATGACCTCATGAACCATAGCAGGCTAATACTGTCCAAAAGGTTTTCTTAACAAAAATACTGGGGTGGTTTATCATTTCCTTCTCCATTGGATTAAGGCAAATAGTTGTTAAGTGACTTGCCCAGGACCACACAGCAAATAAGTAGCTGAGGCTGGAACTTGTACTCAGGTCCTACTGACTCCAGATCCACCCACTGAACCACCTTATTGCCTCTTCTCATTAGCCAATATCAATGTCCTATATCTACATAAGGATTGGAGAAGAATTGGTGACTGAAGAAGAGAAGAGAGCTATGGTATCTTTGAGTCTTTTTGAACTCTGTTCATATTGCAAATATTTCTAGATTCCAGCTTCAAGAAAGAAGGTGAAAGAACTCTGGCAAGACATGGAGCTGGCAATCACCATTATATCTATATCCCAGCTTGCTTCAGGAGACTTCAGGAAACTTCCCCTTGAGTGAGAATTAGGACTCTCTCTCTCTCTGCTGAGCTATCTCAGGTCAATGTAGGAGAGAGAGCTCATTCAATCTGTTGTGTCTTTCTCTGATTTATGTTTTGTTATTGACTTGAATAAATAGGTTGCTTTGCATTGTGTGTGTTCTATGTGGAATTTGTATTTGGTGGAAAAGGGTCAAGTTTTGAATACAAAGCTTGGAGTTCTTTTCTCATTAAAGCAACAATGATACAAAGTTTAGATGAATCTGAAAACTATATCGTCTAGACTAATAATATTGAAGGGAGTAAATGGATAAATAATTCCAGCCTGGTATTTCCCTCTCTCTGAGGAGATTAAGCTTCTACCCCTAACCTCCTATTCCCTAGAAGAAATAAAATCTACCTTGAAGAAGGTGATAGAGGTTAGAAATGACCATCCTGTCTCTCAACAGGATGACACTCCCATGGACTTGATATGCAAGGTTTCATCAGAAAGGTGGAAAGAGCAGAAGTACAGTCAGTTTCTAACTGACCCCTCTCCCTCAGACCATCATCCACATAGGTAACAAAAGCATCTTCCTTAATCATAAATTAATATTCAGGAGAAGGAATTTCCTGTTCACATGCTATTTGGACTTGGGCTGCCAGGCAATAGCAAATAGAACTCAAAATTCAATAAATCTGGGAACCTTTTAGGGGTATCAATTAAATGTTTGAACAAAAATAGCTCTGAATGATGTTATAAATATACAAATGACCATTGGTTGAAACAAGTTCCCCACTCTAGTCTATGTCATTGCTTTGTCAAAAATTTTCAATTATCATCTGTTGAGTTCCTTTCTGGACTCATTTATCCTTTTCCTAGGCCAGCATTGAAAGGGCAGGAGACAAGAGAGACAAGAGAGACAAATTCTCCCTGTACACCAAGATCTAGATCTCCATTTATTAAACAAAATACAAGTGCTTAAATATCCTCTCCAGTCTCTGGTCCACTCCCACTCCCATGGTACTCTATGATCAACCAGTAAATAACGCTCTGGTGCTAGAGGACACCGGTGCTGAAACTTTACAGTACTCCCACACACAACAGTCCCTTACAATCATCCCTCTCCTAATTACTCTCAGGATAAAATAAATTCCTTCCAATCTCACCTGGCCCATTCCCCAGAACTAGACCAAGACTCATGTTCCAGTCATCCAGGCATCTTCCCAGACATCTTCCAAACCACTCTGCTTCTAGGTATATACCCAGAACCTGCCACATATTTCTACCTCCTACTCTGATCTCATTAATCAGACAAAACTATCATGATTTAGAATGTTATAAAAATAAACTAACCATGCCTCTGACTATTTCAATCAAAATTCCCTTCCCTGGCTACCAGTCACTCAGAGGTGGAGCCTTCTCTTTTAGAATGTAAATTCTTTGTGGGAAAACTCAATATCACTTGTATTTGTATTCTAACCACTTTACTTTCCATCCATCCTTTCTTCTTTCCCTTCTTCCCACTCTACCTCATTCATTCCCACTTTCTTTCCTATCTTCCCTTCTTTCTTTCCTTCTTTTCCTTCCTTTCCTCTTTCCTTCCTAATTCTCTTCCCTTCTTGCTTTTTTCTTCCCTTTCTTTCTTCCTTAGTCCTTTCCTACTTTCCCTCCTTTGTTTCATCCTGTCTTTCCTTTTATTTTTTCCTTCATTCTCCCTTCCCTCCTCCCTTTCTCCTTTCCTTCCTTTTCTCCTTCCTCTTTCAGTTTCATTCTCTCCTTCCTTCCTTCTTTTCCTGTTTCATTTCTTCTTTCTTCCCTTCTTCTTCTATTCCTTCTTTCTTTCCTTCCTTCCCTCCTTTTTTTCCTTCTTCCTGCCTTCCATCTTTTTTCTTCTTTCCTTCCAATTTACAGTTTATAAAGACCTCCACAATCTGACTTCCTACCTAGGTGGCACAGTGAATAGAACACTGATCTTGAAGTCAGGAGGACAGTAGTTCAAATGCAGTCTCAAACATTTAACATTTACTAATTGTGTAATCTTGGGTAAATCATTTAACTCTGGATATAAGGCATCCAGGGTTTTTCTGGTCATCTTGATTCATATGTGGTCACTGGATTCAGATGGTTCTAGAGTAGAAAGTGAAGCTGGTGACTGGGCACAGCACCCCTACATTCAAATTCATCTCATGTGCTTATCATGTTATCACTTCTCTGATGCCATGGCCTTCTTTGAGAACAAGGGACAAACATCATTATCCTATCCACCTTTTAGCTTTATTACAGGCTATATACTATCATGAACTCTAGTCTAGACAAACCATATTACCAACCATTTTCCAGATTCAGTATTCTCTTCACCTATCACTCTTTGAATCTATACAAGAGAAACCCTATCTGCTTTTTTCTCATTTCCACCTCCAAGAAGCCAGGTGCAATTTGTTCAAGGCTCATTCTTTCCAATTTATAACTATGGCCAAGGGACAACCAAACTATTCATGCTCTTCAATTCAGCAATACCAATACTATGTCTATATCCCAAAAAGCCTAAAAGGTAAAAGGACCTACATCTGCAAAAAATAATTAAAGCAGCCCTTGTAAAGATGGCAAAATATCGGATATTGAGGCAATACCCATCAATTGGGGAATGGGTGAAAAAGCTGTGGTATACAATATAATGGAACTCTATAGTGTAATAAGAAATGATGAACAGGCAGATTTCATCAAAACCTGAAAAGACTTGTATGAACTGATGAAAAGTAAAAAGAGCAGAACCAGGGGAAAATGGATACAGTATCAGTGAAACTGTATATTGATCAATGGAAAACTGTTGTTTTTCAGTCCAGTTCCCACTCCCCCATGATCCAAGACATTTACAAAGGACTAATAAAGGAAAATGCAATCCAAATCACATAAAGAACTAAATGCAGATCATAGCATATTTTCTTTAATTACTTTATTCTTTCTCCTATTTATTTTTCTTCCTTTTGATGTTTCTTCTGCCACGAATGAGACTAATATGGAAATATATTATACATGATAGCACATGTATAAAAGAAATCAAACTGACATTTTTTAAATGGAGAGAGGAAGGAAAGAGGGAGGAAAATATGGAACTTGAAATCAAGTAAAATTAATGCAAAAAATTTTCACAAAATTTCATTGAGGAAAAAATAAAATATTATTTAAAATTTTTAACAAGGAACCATTTGAGGCAGTTAGGTGGCGCAGTGGATAGAACACCAGCCCTGGAGTCAGGAGTACCTGAGTTCAAATCTGACCTCAGACACTTAATAATTACCTAGCTGTGTGGCCTGGGACAAGCCACTTGACCCCATTTGCCTTGCAAAAAAACCTAAAAAAAAGAACCATTCTTTCTCTCATCAAGCTCTGTTTTCCCTAATCTAATTTAATATCCAGCCCCCCAGTAGAATTTAATTTCCTTAAGAAGTGATGTCATTTTTCATTTTACCTTTTTATAATCAACACCAACCACAATGCACAATGTTTGTGCAAATGAATTGTTCCACTTTGAAATCTCTACGAGGCTACAAAACTTACACAGATCTAACTGGCTATCCTTAACCAACATTAATCTTGTGAAAGCTTAGCAGTTTAGTAGTGTGCCTGGGACTTGTAGGCACTTAATAAATACTTATTGAGTGACTATTGTGTTTATACTTAATGTAAAATAGTTATAACCAAACTGACCACATTATTCAAATAGAAAGCACTCTGATATTCCCTGTAGTATCCCTATTGTATTTTATACCTTCCTGGCAACTGGGCAGAGAATATCTCTTTCCTCCATCCTATCCTGGAAGGCTAATACTTAATACCATTACCATATAATAATAACTCTTATAATGCACAGAGAATTTGCTTTGTAAACATGTTTTTAAAGGACAAGTGAATGGGAATGAATGGGCAAACAAAGAACACTAATGGAATGAACTAGTGACAAATTGTTATGGACATTTTCTGTGTTAAAATTCTTTTACCCAAAAGTAAATAGTTGCAAGCTTAATTGGCTTTATTGATATTTAAGAAAAAGTATAAAATACATCATTAATGATTTTTAAAGGTCTTTAGATATCACAGTGCCAGTTCCAAATGTTTCCTGATATCATTTACTTCACTTTATTTTCTGCCAGCAAGCTTATACTCAACTCAATAGTTTCTCCCTGTAGGGATGCCATTCCTTTTTCCTTAAATTTCCTAAACCACGAGCTGTCCCCCTTCCAAGCTAATGACCAAGCTAAACTCACATTTTTCCCTTCACCTTAAGACCCAATCAGTCTTTGTTTCCATATGCGTCATTCCATTGATGGGGGTAGATCTCAAAGTCCTTGGAGTTTTTTTCATAATTAAAAACAAAAGTGCCTAAGCATAGTATTATAAAAATGTGTTCTTTCATCCCTCTAGATGTTAAAGGGTAAGGATCATTTTACTATACATACATTATCTTATTTTCTCTACTCATCAATTAAAGACAACCATATTAGATATGGGATTATATTTATATCATTCCAGAGAAAGAAGAGATGCCACAGAGGCCTCAGAATACAATAAAAACAGTTGAAACACTGCTCTTCTCTTTTCCAATGAATCATAAAATATATTCCCAATTATGAATATTATGAATATAAAATTAGACTTTTGGCCTAGAGTACTACTGTATAGTATTAGAAGTCTCCCAGGTTATAAAATGAACTTGGGGTTGCAAAGGAGGTAACCCTTTGCCCCATAGGACCATAGAACTACCCAAATAACTCATATAACTGTGAGAAACCAAGCCCAAGTGTTTGTTTTTATGTTTCATGGCAATTTTTTCAGCTTTGAAACTACATCCTTTATCCTCTTTTTACCCAACAAGTCAATGTTTTCCAAACACTTCCCCCTCCTCTCCAGAAGCTCAGATCCTATAATTCTCCAGAAGCTCAGCCTTGTCCAGGAGACACCCCTCCCTTTCCTCCATCTTCTATCCAGAGGGTTAAGATATATAACTAAATCCTTTCTAGCAGAGGTGAGAAATAACCAAGAAGTTATGGCAGACTTTTATCTCAAAGTGTGAATATGTGATACCACATAGTACCTGTGCCCTTGGTTCTTCATAATTACTACAAGTAGCTCCTTGAGAGGAGTCCTGTGGCCCTAGTTCTGGCTTTTCACTCTTAAAACCTAGATCAGCACCTAGTACCAATACTGTTACATCTCTTTTGTTGTCCAATGTTGGGATAAATAGCATATTTTATATATCCAATACAAAGGGATGACTTTTCACTGAAGTAGTTCAATCCAATCAGATTATCTCTACCCTCTGCTATGAGACCAAAACACTCATTTCCAGTGAGATCAACAAGTATACAATCCAGTAGATAGCCTCAACCCACTGAGCTAAACCATATCCATACCCCTTTAATCACTCTAAGCTGACAAAATTCCTCTGGAAAATCTTTTACAACTATAAGTAGAAAGAGTTTTAGTCAATAGGCATAAGTCCATAAACTAAAATGGTCCCATTAAAGAACAAACTCAGAGCCAAGATTTCCTCTATAATGGAGCATGAATCTTAATTGTATTTTGTTCCATTCCATATAAATTTAGAAAACTGAATAGAAGAATAAGACAAATAAGGATATACCTTTTTATAAGACTGTTTTCTTGATATATTCCATTCTATCTAAAAGGAAAATCCAAAATATACCTTAAAATTTGAATAAGATTTAATAATCAAAAGTTTTTGAGGTCATGTCAAAACATACTATTATAAGTAAAAAGTATATATTGCAATCTCTCCCCCATTTTCAGTAATGTATTAGTGTCTTCAATTTCTATTCGGATGAAGATCGTCAAGACTCACATTACTTAAGGCAATAATGTCCAATTATGGGGTTAATTGAGAGGTCAGTCTGAGTGAGCTGAGGAGTCTTTGTAAGAAGTTAAGAAATCTTTTATTAACAGCAAATAGTTTCAGCTATCTGCTATTTTTTGTGAGACTGCTATCATATAAACTTGGTGTCTTAAAAGTATTTGATGACCTGCCATGTGGAAGAGGGATTAAAAAGGTTCTGTCTGACCTCAAAGGGCAGAACTAGGGGGCAGAGGTGGAAAATTCAGGACAGCTGCAAATAAAGAAAATCTTCCTAACAATTAGAGCTGTTTAAAAGTAGAATGAGTTGGTTCAGGAGATTGTTTCTACAAGCAGAGGTTTTAAGTTTCTTAAGAATGTTTTATAAGGTTATACTGATCAGGTTTAGATTTGACAAATCTGGGATTCTATGATTCTGTGAATTTTTATCTGTGTGATGAGATTTATCTTTCTTATCTATTTTCTGATTCTGTCACTTACTGCTCAGGCATGGGCTGCAGTTTCCTACTCATTTTTATGGTCACTGTCTGATCCAGAACCATTTGAGCCCTGCCTTTTATTTTGATATAGGATATGGCAAGATATTCTGATTCTACCAATCATAACTCATACAGAGCTTGTAATTTTAGTTTTCACTCTCTTGAGGTGTTAGTGACTCTAAAGTAATTAAATTCACTGTGACTCATTAACAAGTGCATTTCTGGAAAACATAAGACTCATATGTAAATCAATGTTAAGCCACCCATGGAATTCTAACAAAGGATTTCCATTCCATGGATGTCACAAATGCCCAAAGTTAAAATGTTTCTTGAGAATATTTGAGTAAGCTGTAAGATGAAAGAAAGCTCAAGTGACTGGACAGTTCCCTATTTATTCTATGCTCAAGGCGTCTTGAAGACACATGTTATCCTTTTCAAACTTGGTTGTAAATCATATTCATTAAATTGCTTACAGATTTTTCTTTTTAGGCCAAGAATTAAATGACAGTTCTATCATCCGAAACACTAATTTTTGCCTAGATCACACACCCTTTTATAAACTCTCTTTGCCCAATATAGAAGAAGGAGATGCCAATCCAACAAGTCATCTTTTCTGCAGGCCAGCAGATGTACTATCTGGATTCAAAGTTGCTGCTAGCAATTCAGATATATGATTTAACTCAGACTTTCAGAGCTCAGTTGTTTGCCTCTGGGAGGGAAGTTGAGCATAATTTATCTTCACCCTATTCCCCCCCTCAAATAAATTTTTCTCTAATCTCTGCAAATTAAAAATTAGTAAAACTATAGTAATCCTTTTAAATGAATAGATAACTTCTCTAAAAAGGGAAGTTTCTAATGTTTTAGATCAGGTGACAACTCCAAATTCTTAAGTCAATCATATTTCAAATGAAAAAAATTACTTTTTTGCAGATGCTACTTCTTTTACTTTAAAATCTGAATGGTTCAGTCCTTTTAAGGGAACAGGTAATATTGCTCGTTTTTGGAAGCAAATTGAATACAGACTTATATGAGAATGCCCAATAATTCTTTAAGAATCAATTATACATAGGTGGCTAGATAGCACAGTGGATAGAGCACTGGCCCTGGAATCAGGAGAACCTGAGTTCAAATTCAGTTTCAAACACTTAATGATTATCTAAATTATATGAACTTGGACAAGTCACTTAAACCCATTGCTTTGCAAAAAACAAAACAAAGAAAAAAAGAATTAATAATACTAAGTATCCTCAAAAGTTTAGTGTGGTTTTCAGCTATTAAAGATTAAACTGCAAACCTTTTGGAATAACTTGTACTACTCCAGTCATCTATAGTTCAATATGTTTTTTTCTTTCAAAGATGCGAATACCAGCCCATTCATTCCTGCCAACTCTTGTCCATTTCTTCCCACCATAAAGGCTTCACCAAACAAGTAGCAGGGAATGGAGGAGGGAGCTTGATTTATCTTATTTTTTGGACATCAGAAATATAATATTAAAATATGTAAGCAACTCATTAATTTCTACTTTATCTTAAATCATAAGGTATCCTATGTTGTATTCATTTGTTTAACTTGTTAAATAACATCTTAAAACTATTTTATAATGCTCCATTTAATCCTTAGACTTATTAAAAAAACCAGTCCATAGTAAATTTTTAAAAATGCTTGTTGTCAAATTGATTAATATGTTTCAAGAGAACCAGTATAGCATAAGGAGAAGAGCAGTAGTGTCAAACTGAAATAAAAATAGATAATGACAGGTTAAATATTGGCTTAAAAATGCAAATTAGTATCAACTATGTTGTATTTTAATTAGTTTTAGTAAGGCAGTAGGGTTAAGGGATTGCCCAAGGTCACTCAGCAAGGTAATTATTATGTGTCTGATACTGTATTTGAACTCAGGTCCTCCTGACTCAGGGGCCAGTGCTTTATCCACTGCACCACCTAGCTGCCCCTTTTTATTATTTTTAATCTAGTTGGACCTTAGGAAGTTTTGTGACAATTTTTCTGGGAACTGACAGGCCACAACCTTGATATCGCTGGAATAGATAATTAGTCTTAGAATCAGGAAAATTTGGGGTCAAATTCTTTTTCTGATAGGTATTAGCTGTAAAATCACAGAACTTTTTAAGGCAGCTCTCTAGAATAATTTGTAGATAAGTTTATTACATTAGTGGAGGAAATTTCCACACTAGAATTTCCCAGCAAGGATGAAACACAAAGGACCTATGAAAAAATAAAGTTATATTCTTTATTTTCATTGCATTTGGTCCTAAACTACAGTGATATGATTCTAATTAAAATGCATGTCACCTCAATAAAGTATGATACCTGTGGTCAATGATATTTTTTTTATTTCAGTCTGTTTACTCTCAGGGTCTAGATCAAAGCTTTGCATAGAGTAGGTTCTGAACAAAGACTTATTTCATTGGATTAATAAAGTCAAGAAAGACAAAAATTACTGAAAGATGTAATTGTTTTTATGTAAAATTGGATTAATATATGCATATATGTGTGTATAAATAGACATATATACAAACATAAAACATTTGGAATAGATATAGACTCGATGCATGTCAATACCTTTGAGAGAAAGAATGGAGAGTAGCTAGAGAACTAACCTAAGAGTCAAGAAGGACTTGGTTTTAGTACTATTTCTGATTCTGTTTCCTGCTAGCTTTCTAGGAAACTTTCTAACTTCTTAGCTCCCTAGGAAACTTTCTAAGACTATAAGATACAGAAGAGCTGTTGATCTGCTTTGGTAGAAGAAATTTCCTAACTGGGATTTTCCTTTATCTGTGAATGCATACATACAATGCATATATGAATATATATATATATATATATATATACATGTGTCAATTTACACATTATGTTTCTTTGTATGTCAATGTCAATGTACATATAAATATTTTGTAAGATTATTGTATATTTATATTATATGATAATATTTGTATATAAATGTATGCTACATGTGTGTTAATGCAGTTATATTGCAAAGAAAAATTAATGGTTGCCACAGTAAAACTTTTGAAGTTTTCAATGAATTGACCATATCAATCAATCAATCATAGCAAAAGAATAAATAAAAATCCCATTTTGTAAGTATATTAATTCTCAGGTATTACGAAATTTCTTCTTCCAGAGAACTCAGTGGTCATCTTGTAGGCTTTAAAATATTAACTTCTTATTTTAATTTTTTTAGTAGGATCAGATTCATTGTCTGTTGACAGAGGGGATTGCTGACAGAATACAATTTCTCTCCATCTCCATCAGCAGAGGACTTGGAATGGCCTCCACATGGCTCCCAAAGAGTCTGGAGGGATTTAATAGGTGATTAACAAGCATACACCAATACCATATAACATCTGGAAAAGGAACCATAAGATAAATCATAGCATCTATTTGAAATGCTTGTATAAATATGTTTAAAAGTCCAATTTTCCTGGAGCATGTTGTTCATTTTACATGCCACTGATAATCAATATTAAGGGTCAGATGCTTAGAATACATCTTCATTTTGCTTTAACTTTATATAGAATATAAAAAATTAAGAATTATTGATCACTTAAATATTTTGGGGTTTTTTTCTGCTGTGAAGGATATTATTTCCTCTGTTCACATCCAACAATCACATAGTTCCATAATCTTTCCTTTCTCAGGTGAAAACACACTAAACCAGATTGAATATCAAACCATCTTTGCTTATTCCCTGTTAATGTAAATAAGAGTCTATCTGTTATTCTTGTCTCTGGATATGAAATACATTTGGGTAGTTAGCATCAGGAGACAAGCATTGTGAGGTAACTGATGTTGTGGAATATATTTTAAGGCAAATTGCATGAATTACTTTGCTGATGATCAGAAATTATGGATTTGAATGTGAAGGAAAATTTAAGGTCATATGATTTAATACCCTTATTCTGCACAAAAGTAGCCAACGTGGGATTTGAACTCAGATGTTCAGACTCCAAATCTATCTATCTATCTATCTATCTATCTATCTATCTATCATCAATCTATATTTCAGTCTGCAGTTTCACATTTATTATTGTCTGAATGGAAAGAAATGGAAATGTTCACTTTGTGAGTATTTAGAAACTCTTGTTTAGGTACACTGTAACACAACTAGTGTTTCTGGGATATGGAATGACTATTCAATATGTGATACCAGAGATGAAAGTGTGTCTATTGTGGTAAATGGGTTACCTTAAAGGTAATCAACCTCCTCTATAAACACAATCTCATAAAGATTCTTTGTCATTGTCAGTAGGCATCTTCCCTTCTGACACGAATAGAACAGGATTCAGGCTATAAATGGCATTAAACCTCGGAATCAATAACCAGTGATTTAATAATAGAAGTTAATTACTATGATGCCCACAGAGCTAGTGAGGCAGACAAAGAAAGCCATACACTCTCTCTGAGTATTTTTTAGAATCTATGTATGTGCCTCAGAAAACATTTTAATATGATGCTTTTATTTACTTTGACACAGGAACAGTCTTTGAAGTAAGAATGAATGCTTCTAGTTGGGAAACCAAGGACCTGTTGGGACCAGTATCTGGCAAGTGATTGCTGAAAGGGAGAACTTACCTATTTTCACAAACTGAAGAAGACAACAATTCTTTTCTGTGCAAAGGGAAATGATGATGGATGAGGAGAAGAAGAAAGGAGCAATTCTAAGAAGTCCTTTGAGTAGAATACAAAACAAAGGCTATAGAAGAATTTCAAGGAGACTCTATTTAAAGAAAACTCTGGAGGAGCAGAATACAGCAAGTGATTCAACAAGAGGTGATTTAAAGTGACATTTTCAAAAATCTGCCCTCTCTTGTAAGGCTCAAATACCTAAACTGAGATGATGCAAGGGAAGAACAATGTTCATTCTCCTCCAATGTAGACAGGAGAGTTTAGTTTGGCAAACTATTTATTCAGAGCCTAGAGTTTTTACTTTAGAATCAGAGTACTTGAATTCAAATCTCAATTATTTCACTACATGCATAACCTTGGGAAAATCACAACTTTCTAGGCCTCAGTTTTTCCCAAGGACATGTGCAGAGGAGATGGCAGGTGAGGTAGAGCTGAGTCTCACTTCTGATTGTTAAGGGTTGAGCCCAAACACCAATAGCATACACTAAGAGTGTGCAAGGTGTATGCACTCAACCCTTTGCAATCAAGGATGAGGCACAGATGAGACATATCTCTGCCTCCTCTGCCTCCCCTCACCATATGTTCCTGCTTCTAGTTTGTCCTGAAAGAAATGACAGGTTCAATTAAATGTCCTCCATAAAGCAGGCAATAGTAATCCCAATGATGGCACCAGACATTTCAAGGATTATGAGACTATTTGGTAGAAGTTCAAAAAAGGGCAACCTATTCTTTATTGTTTCTAGTTTTCCAACTCTCAGATCACGACCTAGGAAGGGATGAGATCTCCTATGAAGTTCCCCCAATATTATTCCATTACTTCCTGGTGTTCCTTATACATGGAAGGGAAAGATCATACTTGTACAAATTTATTCATAGAATTCTAGTCATCCTAGTATACTAATGGGAATATCTGCCAACAGATGACAACAATAAAACCAAGTGTTATGTTAGAAGGAAATTCCTTTGTCTATAGTTCTCTAGGAAGACATAGGAGAGTAGAAGAGTAGTGGAGAGTAGAAATTACTCTTGCCATCCATAGTAGCACCTGGTAGAAGTAAGAATGGAAATCATCTCAAGTATAAAAAGTAGCCTTTGCAAAGATAGAAACAAGAAGTGGACCATGGAGTGGGTGAAAGGGGTTAATGTGCTATACACTTGAAAAGGTGTGCTAAATTCAGGTATTAAAGATTTTAAAAGTCAAAAAGAAGAATTTGTATTCGGAAGAGTCAAAATGGATCACTGGAACCTATTGAGAAGAAAACTGTTATGGTTTAGGAATATTATTTTGATAGTTATATTAAGGATTAGTTGAAGAGAAGAGACTGGGTGACTGTAGCTTAAGCTAGTCTGATGGTCATGTAAGCAGAAAGAAGGAGGATAGATATATGAAATGATGAGGAGGTAAAATTGGCAAGGCAGCAAAACATATGAGGAGAGAGTTAACTCCCAGGTTGGGAAACTTCTTCCATAAGATGGTCCTACAAACAATTAAAGACATTTATCTTGCTTTGGAATGTCTTCTCTTCACCAAGTAAATTTCCTTAATACCTAGAAATAATCTTTACATGGAATCATTGAAGTCTTCATCATCCTGTTCGCTTTCCTCTGATTGCTCTAAAGTTTCTAAATATCATTCCTAAAATGTGACTTCCAGAATAAAATGCAATATTCAAAATGTGGCCTGAACAGAGCACAACAAAAGCTACCATCTTCCTCAGTCTAGATATGCTAAGCCTCTCTTACAACTTACCAAGATTATACGGGCCTTATTGCCTCAATGAAAACCTTCTATTCTACAAACCACCATCAAACCTGCTTGACACACATCTTTCATTAAAACTTTTCAGTGCTACTACCAGATATGAAGTTTTAATATCACTGGAAAGCAATATAGTATTGTAAAACGAATGCCGTACCAATGGATTCTAGTTCCAGAACTGCTTGCTTGTCTTTGGGTACATAACTCTGCTTGGCCTCAGTTTTATAATATGCTAAATAACAGTATTGAATCCTTTCTCAACTATAATATTCTAAGATGCTGAGTAAATGACAATGTCCTCTTTTTTCAGATGGGAAACTAGGTCAGGAAATGGTTTCTAACTTTACTGAAGTCACATCACAAGTCAATAGACCAGCCAGGAATGAAACCTGCTATCGGTGACCCTCTGTCTGGTGACCTAAATACTTGACTGTATGCTGAGAGAACATATCAAAGAAATGACAACCAAGAGCTGAAAATGCAGTTTTCAATTTGAAAGGTACATGGCTTATGACCACATCTGATGGGGCAGACACAATGGAGTCTCGCAAGTGAGGAGAATGTGATGTACTTGAGTGGAATGACAATTCTGTGTCTTGCAAAGAGTGAATGTTTAAGGAAGAGGAAAAAATGGACAAAAATAAATAAAATTTCCTATTACTGGAGCAAGGTGCCAACCCTGATATACATGGTTATTTTCATCTCCTTAGAGAAATTGACTATAGGTCTGGATGGAGAAGGGAATGAGCAAAGAGGATATCATATTATAATACACAACTGAAGTACAGCTCAATGGGGAAAGTTCCCATGGAATCACCAGTTTTGAAAAGAAATTCCTATGAATGGCTACATATCTACCTAATAAACAATGAATGAAGACAAAAGCATAGTTTGACTATGGCAATGTGAAAAATGATACGATAGCAGAGATAGAATTGGAAGGGCTATAGAGGTAATCTAGTTCATTCTCCTTGATCTAGCTCACACAGGTAGCAAATGGCAGCTCTGAGAGTCAAACTAAGATTCTCTGATACCAGATTCAGAACTCTGCATTGTATAAGGCCTCAAGGGTCTTTATAACCAAGTACTCCAATTATCTACTATTAATACTAGCTAGATAGTGAAATAATGATTATAGAACTGAAAGGACCTCAGAGACCATCTTATCCACCACACTCACACCCATTCTTGATTTTATAGATATGAAAGCTGAGCTCAAGTGGATAAGCTGCCCAAGGTCAAATAAGTAGCAAACATCAGAAATGCAATTTGAACCTAGATGCTATTTCAAAGCTGATACTCTTTTTTACTGTGCCACATTATATCTTCATTGTTATTTTGTCCAAAGTACTTTACACATAAACCTATTTTTCCAATTAAATGTTGTAAAAGTTTTTAAACATTCATCCACTTGCATATTTAAAAATTACAATTTTCTTCCACCCTCCCTTCCCACCCTTCCCCCCTCAGTTGGTAAATAGTCTAGTAAACTTTGTACATGTACATTTGTATTTAACATGCTTACATATTAGTCATGAAGAGATTATTTCTTTAATAATGTCAAAGGATTCACTAATTATGTTTACTTACTTTGTCTATGAAAATGATTCAAATACATGTATCAATCCAGAAGCTTTCTCCAGAGCTTTAGCTCCACTACCACCAATGTGGATGTTTCAAACTCTAGATGCATCTCAAACTCAAAATGTACAAAAGAGATCTCATTGTCTTTCAGTCAGTCCTTTCTCCCATCTCCCAAATTCTATAAGAATGGAATTACTATTCTGCCAGTCTCTTAGGTTTGTAACCTTGTATTTATCAAATTTTCCCATTTCTATATCCATAACATCTCTCCTATCTGTCCCTTTGCCTCTAGTCCCGCAGAGCTAGCACTTGAGTTCAGTTCCTCATGATAGCTTGCCTGGACTATTTCAATGATCTCTTTATTTGTCTTTGATGTCCAAATATACCACCATTGATAGTCTGAATCAGAGTCCAATATAGGTGTTCAATAAAAGCTCTTACCTGACCAGGTAAAACTACAGTCTACAGAGATCAGAATAAATATTGGATAAAATAGCAAGAAGATTCATCTCTTTAATTCTAAGCTTCATAAAATTTAAAGAAAGACTAAAGGACAAAGACTGAGAACTTGGAGTTAATACTATAACTGCCCTAGGATAAGGTAAATAATCCCGTAGCCAATTGTTAATTAATCTATAGAATTACATTGAATATATGAATATGTGCAACAATTTTGAGGCAATTCTGGAGCCCCCCATCATATCATTGAACTGTTGACCAAGTGATACTACCACCACCTTTACCTAAAGAATTAAAAGAGAGAAATGTTTGATGGCAAAAAAAAATATGTATAGAAACATTTATGTAAAATGTGGAAAATAAGAGAGTATGCATTAATTTGGAAATTGTTGAACAAAATATGAAATCATATTAAATTTTTATTATTATTGCACTATAAGTTGAACCTGGGAAGACTTATATGAACTGATGTAGAATGAAGTGGAAAGAAGTAGAGGTGGAAAATATTCCATTGTATAGATTATTGATGTTTTCTCTTTCATTCTAGAAGAAGACCATGATATCAGGGAGGTGATGACATGATAATGGCATGAATTAGTTTTGAGTGGGGGGATGCTATGCTAAGTCATCAGCTTCACTTTTCTTCCAGAGCCATATGGATCCAGTGGCCAGATATGAATCAGGATGATTAGAGATGGCCCTGGATGGAATACAATCAAAGTTAAATGACTTGCCCAAGGTCACACAACTAATAAGTACCAAGTATCTGCAGCTGGATTCGAAATATAGTTCTCCTGACTCCAAGGCCAGTGCTCTATCCACTGCATCTCCATTGTAAAGAAAGACATCCCTGTGAGCAACTAGGTAGCCCAGTGGATAGAACACTGACCCTGGAGTCAAGAGTAACTGCATTCAAATTTGACATCAGATACTTAACAATTAATTAGCTGTGTGATCTTGGGCAAGTCACTTAACTTCATTGTCTTGCAAAAACAAAAACAAAAAAAGAAAAGCATACCTCTAAGACTTGTATACTAAAGGCCAAAGATAAAACAAACTTCCTTTCTCTTGACAGACAGATTATACACTAGAGGTGAAGAACAAGAAATATATTTTCAGAGCCGAAGAGTAGATTTGGTTTGGATGAATATGTCTATTAATCATAAGGGAGTGTAATAATAGGGGGCAGAGAAAAATATTGATTAGAATACAAATGAAGATTCTTAAAGGGACACAGGAGAGAATAAATAAGAGGATCAGAGCAAAGCAGACTACTAAAGCAGCTATATAAATATATAATATATATATATGTATGTATAAATATACATGTATATAATATATAATTGGTTTCATATTGAATCTCCTTTTTCTATTTCTTCTCTATAGAAATGCTCATGTTTTAAATTTGTCATGTTCAGAATAAATAGAAAAAGATATTCAAAATAATAAATGAGCACTAGTATTCAAATAAGCTATACCCAGAGCCATTGGGATCAATGTTTATCCTGTACCAATCAATAAATAAACATTTAATTAAGTAACTCCTATGTGTCAGGCACTGTGCTATGACATGGGATTTCAAAGAGAGAGACAAAAGTCAGTCCCTGACCTTAAGAAGTTTACAATCTAATGAGGGAGACAGCTTGCAAGCCAATATATGCAAAGGATATAGATGTTTGACGTTATAAAAAAATAAAATAAATGTAAAACTCAATATTAAATAGAAATTGAAAGAAATTTCCTTTTGACAATATGCCTCTTGAGAACAAAGACTTTCATTTATATTTTTGTCAAAAGAAAGGATTTAATCAATGGTTGTTAAATTATAAAAAAATAATTATTAGACTAAATGTTCTCTCATATTCCTTCTAGGACTAAATTTATATTATTTTATGAATATTAAAATAATACATTTTTATTTTAGGGCTTTGTTGGACACCAACAACTTATCTGGAACAGAGAGTCATTGAATCACACCTGGAGCATTGAAAGTTTAAATGCCTTGCCCACAATCACACAGTTAGTATTTGGCAAAAGTAGGACTCCAATTTAGGTCATCCTAATTCTAAGCCTAACCTTTTATCCTTTACACCATGCTGCCACTGCTTAGAATATCAATGCAAATAAACTATATATCTAATATAATAGTTCGTCTATTACATGGATTAGGAATGGGTTGCAAAATAAGTTTGTTACACTGAAATATTAGAAGCTGAAAAGATAATTCTGAAATTCTAGTCAATGGGTAATAGCAGTCTAACAGGCTCTTTTAAGAAGCTTGATATATCCAGAATGTATAAATATTTGTGAAATGGGAGTGGAACCTTTGACAATTTCATCATACAGAAAGCTTTCTGCTGAGATATTCCTTGATGTTACTGTGTTTAGCAGATCCTCCTGACTGGGGTGGACTAGGAGTCTTACCTGGTGAGCCATTTCTCAAGTTCTTTTTGTTGGCCAGAGTAGGAAGTAAAAAAGGTAAAAACAGGGAGAAAATTTCTCAAACTCGATATTGAAAATGGAAATAAAGCATCCTAAAGTGAAAGAAAATCAACAGAAGCATGGCTGTAGTCCTATTTCCTTATTACATGTGGGGCATGGACCAAAAGACCAATAAGCTCTATGTCTCAGATTCCTCTGCTATGATGGTGGAATGATGCTTTCTAGTCTGCCTCCATATGGCTGATATGAGTATAAAATTAAATAATATTCTTAAAATTTTATAAAATATAAACTATTGTTGAAGGGCAGAATCACAGTCAAATATAAAAAGTTGGAATTAGAAAGACCTGGGTTCAAGTGTTGCTTTTGATAAATGCCAGATGTAGGATCACAAGCAACTCCAAATGAGTCTTTGAGTTTTAATATGCATTAAAAGAAATTCCCCAGAAGTTTGAGATAATATATGTGAATAAATATATATATATGTGTGTGTGTGTGTGTGTTTGTGTGTGTGTGTGTATTCCTACATATTGATATGTTTGTGTGTATGTAGTACAAATGCATTTATATATATATATATAGAAGTACATATGTATGTATATAAATATATATATATTATTAATTTATCTATTATTTCATAGATGGAATGAGCTCCCAATGAGAAATGTCATACTCAGGGGAGGTTAGCACTTTTTATTTACAATTTTATAGTGCTAAATTGTTGCCTAGGGTTCCAAGAGGTTAAATGATTTGTCCAGGATCATACAAGAGGTATCAGAGGTAGGATTTGAACCCAACTCTTCCTGGCTCTGAGGTAAACTCACACTTTACTCCACTATACTGTACACTGGATTGTTATATCATGAAAATAATTTTCTGTGTTTACATGCTCCAGAGAAGTAGTACTTTGTACCATGCATGCACAGTAAGATTATTCTCTATATATTTTAGTTAAACCATTGCAGGCTGAGAAAATTGATAACTCAAGATTTCCTGAATGGAAAGCCATCTGTCTAGCTCTTTTGCCATGTTGCTACTACCCATTTGCCTACTTATTTATTGTCAGTAAGAAGAGAAATCAAATCCCATTTCTAAAACAGACTGTGAACAAATCAGTAGTAGGGTTAGAAACCAATTCTTCCTTACTTTCTAAAGATGGATATATATTCTATATATGTGTCATTGTTGGTGTCTGGGTCTCTGTCTTCATGGACTTATATGTATTATGTATACATAATATAAGCATTGTTCTATGTGTATGTTTGTGTATGTGTATAAACTAGTGTTACAAATTATTATGATTTCTTAAAGACATTTAATCAGTATAAATCTACAAAATGAGAACACAAAAGCTAGAAACCATCTCAGTCAGCAAACAAATATGTGATCTAACTGCAGGGATATAGAAACAAAGAAAAAAGCAATTCTGGTTTATTTGGAGCATATAAACTAAGTTGTACAGTCTTATGAAGGAGGATGATAGAAGATTGAGTAGTATCAAGTAATTTAAAAAATGAGCAGCTGTAGTGGTAAAAAAAAGTTGGTTTTAATTATTTATTGGCTAATATTTAATAACTTATTTTTATTAAATTATAAATTAATATAATTTATAAATAAACATTATATTTAATACTATCTTATAGTATATATTATAATTATAAAATGACATATCATCTAATCACTAATAATAATTTAATTTAATTATAATTTAATAGAATAATAGAAATTTAGTTCTAGAAGAAATCTAAGAGAATATCTAATTCAATTTCATTTTATTTATTTTTAAACTCAATAAACATTGATTAAATCTATGCCTCAGTTTCCTCTGCTGTAATGGTAGAATGATACATTCAAGGCCTACAAAAATATTCTATAAAAATAGAATAAATAAGCTTCTTATTCACACCAAAAGGGAAATAATTCAATGCTCAGCTAAGCAGTCAAAGTACCATATCCTTCCAGGAGATAATCCAGTGATTCATTCATCACCTAAGATAAACTCAAATGTCAGCTTGGTGGGAAAACTGAGAAGGGACCAAAGGACTTCCAAAACCAAGAAGTTCTCTTCATCCAACACATCAGTAACTTTTGTAAGTCAAGTCTGAGGTCACTTTTCAAGAAAACTCTATGTGTGTATGTGTGTGTGCATGCAATTGTGCCTAAAACCTCATGACCTCAAACTTGATGTGTGGATGATAAAAAGTATGCTCCTTCCCATCCACTTTTCTTTAAATTTGATCGATTCTCTACAGGCCCATGTGGATGGAAAGAGGAGATTAAACTTACAGTGAGCTAATTCGTAACTTCTGTACTCAATGTAACTTCTCAGTTAATATTCCTTTGTATAATCTATTTGTTATTAACTTTTAAAAATTAGTATTAGAATAGCACAACATATGAGAATTCATGAACATCAGTACTACAAATCCTACACTTTCTGGATTGCCCTAGATGGACAACAAAGTTAATTATCCTTTGGAGACACAGACAAGCAAGACAAATGGGAACTGGGAAAATAGGTCAGAGGGACATCAGAGAAAGATGAAAGAAAGTAGATAAATGATAGATACAGAGCTTTGTACATATTTAGGGAGATATGTGGGACAAGGGACAGCCAGATCTGGAATCAGAAAAACTTCTCTTCGTGAAGTCAAATCTGGCCACAGACCTTGGATAAGTCATTTAACCCTGTTTCCCTCAGTTTCTCATCTATAAAATGAGTTGAAGAAGAAAATAACAGTATCTTTACCATGAAAATCCCAAATGGGTCACAGAATCAGACACAATTGAAATGACTGACAACTAATATACTCAAGGACATACACACATATAATTAGTAAAGGTCTCCAAATTGAACATATGCAAAATATGTATATGTATATGCATAGGTAATTCACATACCCATACATATGATAAATTATTAATAATTAAGAGTTGTTCATCTGTTTCATCAAGGCATTCAATTGCTCCAACCTATCTGTTTTTTTTAGGGTAAAAGCATATCTAAAGCTTGACACCTTGACAAGTTTTTACTAGCTAAGATTCAGCCCAGGTGCCAGAGGAAGTGTGAACTTCTTTAGCAGAGACAGCACAAAAAAAATCCATTGACACATTCACCACTATGGGGACATGACATCAGTGTGAGCTGAAGGTGTGGAGGACTTCTGCTGAATGTTTAGTTAATAAATATATATGCAACTACAAAAAGGAGGAATTCCTTTTTAAGGAGAACTATTTTAATGGGGTTCTCCTAAAGCTTCATGATTGCTATCCTGGAACTGTTCACAAGCTACATGATGAACAAGGATGGGTGGTTCTTATTCCCACCTTTTGTGCATGAAATTTAATTTTTATATAAAAGAAATATTTTATTTATTTTGAACTTTACATTTCCCCCCCCAATGTTGCTTCCCCCCCCCACTGTTTCCATGGTATACATTTATCTAAGTTGAATGTGATGAGAGAGAAATCATATCCTTAAGGAAGAAAAATGACGTATAAGAGATAGTAAAATAACATAAAAGATAACTTTTTCTTTTATTAAAGGTAATAGTCTTTGGCCTTTGTTCAAACTCCACAATTCTTTCTCTGAATACAAATGGTATTCTCCATCACAGATCCCCAAAACTGTTCCTGATTGTTGCACTGATGCGATGAGTAAGTCCATTAAGGTTGATCATCACCCCCATGTTGCTGTTGGGTGTACAGCGCTCTTCTAGTTCTGCTCATCTTGCTCAGCATCGTTTCATGCAAATCCTTCCAGGATTCCCTGAATTACCAGCCTTCCTGGTTTCTAATAGAATAATAGTGTTCTATGATATACATATATCACAGTTTGTTAAACCATTTCCCAATGGAAGGACATTCAATTAATTTCCAATTCTTGGCCACCACAAACAGGGCTGCTATGAATATTTTTGTACAAGTGATGTTTTTACCCTTTTCATAATCTCTTCAGGGTATAGATCCAGTAGTGGTATTGCTGGATCAAAGGGTATGTTGTGCATGAAATTCAAAAGATTATGTTAAATGCTTACTCAGGACCAGTTTATCTGTTTCTGTCAGTGGCAAATTTGGAGAAAAATTCCCAATGGTGAAGCAAAGGATCAGATCTGAATGGAACACTTAGATTGACCAAAAATAATTACATTAAGATTTAGTGAAGGGGTGGCTAGGTGGCATAGTGGATAAAGCACTGGCCTTGGAGTCAGGAGTACCTAGGTTCAAATCCAGTCTCAGACACTTACTATTTACCTAGCTGTGTGGCCTTGGGCAAGCCACTTAACTCCATTTGCCTTGCAAAAACCTTAAAAAAAAGAAAAGATTTAGTGAAGAGAATTAGTGGCCATTATGGGTTTATCTAATTAGATCAATTTACTTATGATCCCTGAGGTTAAAGTAAAACATGCCACCAAGAAGACCTCTTTTCTACTCTTCAGTTATTTACCTTGAAGTGTTTAAAGTCAGTTTTGTTAAGGTATATGGCACACACATAAGAGACTTCAACTCTGATAGTTATTGAATTTTCTTAAGAAAGTAAGCATGTCTAATAAAAGTTATTCCAGGGACTACTTACATCAGAAGGTTATGGAAATATTTTTACAATATCACACTCAACTTTTCCATTCAAAAAGCTTTAAATGAACTAATCTAATAGTAGTAGTAGTGGCAGCAGCAGTGGTAATATTTCCTCTTCAGTTTACTGAGGACTGTGATGTGAGGATCCCAATTTAGTAGTTCCTCAGTCCTTGATGGTAAAATAAAAATTACAAAATTTTTTGTCAATCTTTTATCCACTTTTCTGTATTATCTTAAGCACAGTTTCAATGATAAATGCCCTTACTTTGCAGTTAGTCACTGAGTTATTTTTTTAACCAAAATTCCATAGTCAGGTTTTTACCATTACTGCTCCTCAGGTTATTTTTTTCTTTTAATTACTTGATAATGCTCAATCTTCTTCCATTCTCCTTTATAAGATGGTTCAAATGTATTAGTATTCTCCAAAGAAATCAGAGTTGCTTTATATCTCTCAGATTAGATAGGAGATCATGTATTTATATTTCCTGACTGAGATGGTTTCTATCTTTTTTGTTCTTCTCATGTAGATTTACACTGGTTAGACTTTTTAGGAAATCATGATACTGCATATAAATGTTTATTCATTGAATCATTTCCAATTTTAATGTGAAGGAATAGCTTATTTATTATACCATAATTGGCATCAATATTATAACATCTTTAGATCATAGATCTGTGACTGAAAGAAAAAAGATTATCTAGTCCAATTACTTCATTTTGCAAAAAGTGACGGTCACTTTCATATACTTATGTGAAAGAATTAGAACAGGAAACTGACTACAAATTCAACACTGTTCACTATATCACCTTGCTTCTGATTTTCTATACAGATCATACACAGAAGTATGAGAAATGTTGTTGAACTATTCCACAAATAGAAAATCTGAAAAAGAAAAATTTCAAATTTTGTTTTTCTTTTGTGATTCTGTTTTTATATTTTTTTCCTGAATTTTTTTTGGTTGTCTTTTTTTTTTTTTGAGAATTGATCTCCCTATCTTATTCAGGCTGGAAATGCAGTGGATCCAATTCCACTGCCCACCATGGAAGTTTTCTCTTGCTCTTCTTCCTGACTGAGACAGTTTGTTCCTCCTTAGTCATGCTGGTTCCCCACATATTCAAACTATATTGAGTGTCCAACTTAAGGCAACTAAACCTACTGTGGCTTAGTCAGTGAGTCAATCTAGTGCTCAGAGCTCAGGTAATTCCTCCAGTCTCAGCCTACCATGAGAGGCTTGAATGTATTATTTTTGAGAAGCTTTAAGATATTCTTTTCAAATACCTAAAACTTTCTCAAAATATTCTAAGTGGAAGCCAGGTTTAATCTGTTATTCAATTAGAGATAAATTTTTGTTTGGATATTCATGAAAAATAAATAATCATAAATGAAACAAAATAATTTTATCCCTACTCTTCTATCAAAATGACCTTTTATAAAATCCCACAGTATTTTAGTTGTATATAACTGTTCATTTACTTGAAATGAAAACAGATGTACTGTTTATTTGAGGAACATGATCTAATAAAGATTTTTGAAATAGTCAAATGGCATTCCCTCTCATGTACAAGATACAAGAGAAGAACTCAAAGAGTTCAGGGTAGTTCTCTAGGTAAGTTGCTTTTCACTCTTCTTCCCCTGACCAAGTTATAGTATAATGAAATACCAACTTTCATGTCCTTAATGCCTTTTAGTGTCAGTAATATCACATTAATTCTTTTCCCCTATTACCTTTGATTCTTCCCTATCCCTTACTAATAGTAATTCAAAGCAAGACAACTTTGGAGCATGGAGACAGCTCTGGTCCTGGAGTCAGGAATCCTACTCTTGGTGCTTGGTAGGACCTGAGTTCAAATCTTAATTCAGACACTTCCTAGTTTGCAATCCAAGGCAAATTTTTAGCCTATTTGTTCTTCACTCTTCTAATCTATTGAATGAAGAATCGGACTTGAAGATTTCTGAATAATGCAATTGATGAAGCACTGGGTTTGGAATCTTTGTAAATTCAAATCTGGCATCATACAATACTAGCTATGTGACTCTGGGCAAGACACTTGACCATGTTTGTATTAGTTTTCTCACCTGTAAGGAAATGACAAACCATTCCTAGTATCTGCCCAGAAAACACTGAAAGTAGGCACAAAATGCTGGACATGCCCAAAACCATCCAACAACAACAATAAAAAAAATTCCCTTCTAACACTAAAATCTATTTTGATTCTGTGATCTCTAATACTTCTTGATTGCAATCTAAAGTCTGTGATCAATCATTAGAATGAAGCTACATCTTCTATCAAATAAGTATTAGGAAAGGAAATGAAGAATAAACCTTACCCAAATCCCAGAAAACAACAGGTATATTTTATACTGCATGTTCTTTGATATGAGGCAGTTTTTGCACAAATTGAGACTGCTCAATCCTCAGCAATCTGGGTCATTATAATAAAAAAATAGTTAATCATTGTGGCTTAGCTGTTATATATGAGCATTTCTTTTTTTTTAAAATTTCCCTATTATGTAATACACAATAAGTTGGAAAGGAAATGGATGAGAACACTAGATGGAGCTCTGGCTATAAAGTGCCACTTAGCCTTTGCTTTAATGACCTCCGATATTACATTTCCAGCCACCATTTAGAGTAACTAAGGCTTTGTTTTCTATAAAATTTCATTAGAGATGAAAAATTATATTTTCTTTTCAAGATGTATATATTTATAAACAAATACATGTATGTACAAATGCATATACACATATACAAGCCTCTAATCTCATCCTAGAGGACAGATAACATGGAAAAAATTACCTAATTATATGTTTGGTGACACACTATAAAATCAGAATTTAAAAAAAAACAAAGCCATAGAAGGTCTTATTGTTGCTTACTAGGTCTCCATAACTATCCTTACTAAATTCTGAAAAAAAAAAACTTGGTAGTACCTATGAGATTTTCATTGAGCTATTGAGTTTTTCTTTTCTTTTTTTTTAGCAGCCCCATTACTCAAGATAATTTCCTCCATGTACATTGCCATTTCCTAATATGACTGATTCAGTCTTATCTAAACTTGCCAACTAAATCGACTCATTCCAATACATTTGGCATCTAAATCACCTTAAGAGGGAGGAGGAACCCTAATAATTTACACAGAGGAACCAGATGTCATTCCAATATAATCTTTTTTTTTTCATTCTCATTGAATGTTATAAACATTTCCCTAAAGAGTTCGCTATTTCCAGCCAATCCAAGTCATTCACTCCACTTCATTAATTCCTATGTCACAGATGATACTGCAGCTGCTTCTGATGTTACCATTTTCAGACATGGTGGTTATTAATGAATTGTTATGGCTTCCATTCAACTTCAGGTTAGCTACTCCACAGTCCCAGCTCTTCAAGACCAACCAGAGATGCCAACTGGGAAGCAATAGAGCTTCCCAAATTAATACACACTGAGTTTCCTCTTAGTAACATTGTTTCTGTGTGTTTCCTTGAGGTTTTAAGAATGGAAATGTCCAAAGGTATCATTAATCACTCCCAAGAGGAAAAAATATAAACTGCATTTGAATAGATTCACAATCCATTACTTTCAACCTATATATAAAAAGTTTTTTTTTCCTAATCAACATCATGGTTAAAATAGATTTCAAAGCTAACATTTTCTTTTATGTCAATGTAAATCAAATGAAACATTTTTCTTTAATTTTTGAAAGAAAATCAAATAATGTCATCATACAAACAGGAGCAATCTTCTATTGCTTAGTACATGCTCCATTTCTCCCTACTTCTTTCTTTCTCTATTTACCTCTTGATCCACTATCCCTCTTTGAATGCAGATATATTTTTAATGGAAACAGATTTCTTTGCAGGAAAGAAAAAAATGGGAGGGAAAGACATAGAAATAGGCAGAGGAAGAGAGAAGAGGAAGAGACATCATTTTATTGGAGCTCCTAACATTTAAAATTCAGCAAGCATTGCATTTATAATATGGTACACTTTTTCATAGTCAAGGAACAATATTATTCAAAGCTCACTGTAAAACTGATTAATGTTTTATTTATTGGGTTACACACTGGCTTCTCTATCCGCAAACTTACCAGGACTTTTTGAATACTATTCAGTTCATTGATGTGTCTTTCTGGAGTACCAGATCTTTTGTTTTTTTCTGTGTTTATTTATTTTATTTCACAAAGGAAGCCTACAAAACAACCAGGAGCTGCTATTGATGACTGAATACTAGAGCTTTATGGATTCATTTCCAGGGCCCAAGTATCATTCTCACTCTAGATTATGGTTTATTGTGGGTTATAGAAATCAGAAGTAATTGCCTTTTGTAAACTTAGAGCTGAGATGTATGACTCACATATGGGAATGACCAACACTATGTGACCCTGAGGCAATTGTGAAAATCATTTAGCAATTACAGGTGCTGAATGACCTCGGCTGACCCCACAAAGACTTGTGGGAACAGTGAGGGCTCCAGGAAAAAAAAAAAGAGGGCCCAATATTATTCCTTTACTCCATTCACCATTTATTTCCTGGCTCAGAATTCCACACAAAATAAAAAGAAATAACATGACCATTAGAGATTTTAAACATACTTTAATGAAAAGACTAATAGAATTGGCCCCATGACAGGTGGCAAAGATAGTTGAGGGAAATAACAAAGTTTCTTATATTTGTACATATTACATCATTTATTTTTGTTCAGGTATGAAATAGATAAGGTGAATTTTGAGATCCTTGTCATTTCTGAAATTTTATTATTTTATGGATAAAGAGGGACTATGACCTTTCTGGTTCTAAATATTATGATTATTTAATGCAATTAAAGTAAATATTTGTTTCAAACTGTTGAATCATATATAGCTTTATAATTCATTTAAACTCCCAGATTTCCCCCACACATTGCCATCTAACCAAATTTCCTTCACCTATTACTTGTGAAGTGCTTTTTTGAGTTTGTTTAAACCTTAGCCACAATTTTACATTTCTCCTTATTGAATTTCACTTCATTAGTTTCAGCCCATAATTCTATCCTCTCAAGAATTTTAATATCCTGATTCTGTCATTCAGTATCATAGGTATCCCTACAGTTTTCTTTCACCTAAAAATTATGTAAGTATAGATTCCTCTAAGGCACTGGTAATAATGTTGAACAGAATAAAGATAAAAAAGTGCATTGTAATTGAAGACCTCAATTTTAATGATACCAACTCATTTATCACTACACTTTAACTCCAATCATGTTAGTATTATAGAATCAGCCTACACTATCATCCCAATAATATCTTTTGAATATACCAATAGTATAAAATATTAAAGTCCCTATTCGAAATTCAGATATTCATTTTCTATAATATTCAACTGATCTACCAATCCAGAAACCCTCTTTACAAAAGAAAATTATGCTAATTTGACATAGTATGATTTGGGGGAACTCTTGCTGCCTCCATGTGCTCAATACTTTCTTTTCTTTAGAACACCATCCCTTTAAAAATGTTTAAGAATTTTTCAGGAATCAAATAAAATCTCATCAGACTACTTATAATAATGTTATTGTCTTATTTTTAAAAATTAGAAAAAACTCTCCATCTTTTATATCAGTTCTAGTGTTTCATAATTCTATTATCTTGTACTCTTCACATAGCATTCTGATCAAAAGTAACATCTCCACTCAAAATCATAAAGTGACTACCCATTTTCTATAGGAAATTTATGATAATAACAACTTTTAGACCTTGAAATATGTGTCTCTAGGACATTCTATAGTTATTTCACCCTATTTCCCTTCATCTACTCAATTGTGCATGCAAACTGGATTACTTGTACATTCTTCTCCTCCTGTCTCTCATCTCACTGTATCCACCCATAAGTTAGGTCTCTCCTGAATCTGTCTGTTGAGATACTTCTCTTCTTTCTAATCATCCACATGCATTTCCTTGACATTGGCACTTAAAAATGGTTTATATTTTTTCAATTTTTTCCTATTACATTTCTTTAACTTTATCAAAATATCTTTTCCATTATACTCATGTATATATCACTCAACTTCCCATTATATTGTAAGTCCTTGAAAGAAGGGCCTGTTATATGCCTCTTTATATTATTTTCATTTAGCAAAGAACCTTATATTTTTTGTTTTCTAATAAATTTCTGCTTAATTAAAGGAAAATATAAAATATAATAGGTAAGAGAGACATATGAAGAAGGTTAAAGTGGAAGGAGGAAGAAATTATTTCAATTGAGGGTAGGCTAAGAGAGGACATCATGGAAGAAGTATTTATTTGGTTTTCGCTTAAGGATGAAACATGCAGAGTTAAGGAAGGACAATTAAGAAAGGGAAAAATACAATGTAGGAAGTGGTGGGATCTGCTTGACAAACTTCTTCAGTAGATCATAAACTTAGAGAAAGAGAATTAGTAAGACATAGCTAAAAAGTAAGTTGGAATCAAATCATTCAGAAATTTGGATGCTAGAATAAGAAATCTAGACACCATTTAGTAATCTATAGTTGGGTTGGTGAGAAGTTTGGTTTTGTTTTTTAAACAAGGAGATGGCATGGTTAGAACTATGTTTTAAGAAAATTAAACTATCATAAATGTATGAATATTAGGGGATAGAGACTGAAGACATGGAAAAGAGGAAAATAATATAGCAAGAAAAGAAGTGAAAATGAACAAAATGTTGAAAATTGGAATGAGATTAGGAATAGATATGAGATTTAATAGAGTTAGAAAATATTTTCTTCACAAGTATGATAAAATATTGCCTTACATTACTGCTTTTAAATATTATGATATAATTTTACCTAGTCTATATAATACATCAATCCATTTTCAGGTATTAATACTCAGAAAAAAAAGTAAGTTTAACACATTCACAAAGAGAAAGGAAAGAATGTAGAATGGGTAGATAAATCAAGTAAGTATCAAAGAGAAGAAATGAAGTTCAGGAACATAGGCTCAGCCTATGATGCAATCACTAATAGGAAGTCAAAGTATGGTCTTGGGCAATCCAGGGTTTATATGTGAGGATAATATTAGTTTCAGTGATAAAAAGTAGGAAATAGGATTGCTGAAAGCAAACAGCTACTTAACATTTAGCATGGGAGTAATCTTAATTGTAAGTCAAGATAAACAAATAAGAGGTAAGATGTATGAGAACTCTATATAGAAACTTCAAAACCCAGTATTCTTGATTTAAAATATTAAAATCACAAAATAGTTGGTGCTAGGAAGGATCCTTAGAAATCATCTAATACAACCCCTTCTTTTTATAGAAAAGAGAACTGAGGCCCATATACATGAAGTAACTTACCAAAGTTTCTTGTTTATAGTATTCCTTCTACCAAACTACAGGAAAACAAGACAAAACAAAAATGGTCCATAATTCTGTTCATAGATCATATAAGTCAAGTTTTGAGTTTGTCTGTTTGGGCATTTTTCTCTTCCTGCATCATTCACATTTCAATTTCCTCATTCAATCAAAAACAAAAGCATCCTTGTATTTGCGATATTATTTGAAAGAACTAGAAACTTTTGTATTATTATAACTCATGCTTTTGGTCAAACACTTCCATATGCTTGTTGGATTATAAATTACTTTGGATGATCATGTTGTATATTCCATAGTCATCAAGCAAGACTTCATCTAAACTATTTTAGAAAGATAAGAATCTCCCTCTTTTTCACTTTTCAAGAATTTTCCAGCTGGAAGAGACTCTAAGGTGCCCTACTGGTGCTCCTTTACCTGAGAAGACTAAGACCCATAAATTAAAGTGTATCTCTTTAAAGAGGAAATTATGTAATCAACTCTTTGGGGATCATTTTTATTTGGGGGGAGTGATTGGAAAGTGAGTACTACCACCTGTCAGAAAGAAAGTGCTTTTTTATTGTAGTACTGTATAAATGTATAATAACACAGAACACTAGTGTTCTTGAAATCTGCATGGTCATCAGGTTTCTGTAAGTCAAATAAAATATTTCATCAATAATTCTGATTTCCAGAAGTACAATATATTATTTCTAATTAGTTTACAATTTGCAATGGCACTCGATCCCTAGCTTCTCTATCAAATAGTTATAAAGGTAGGGTACAAGGACAGGTGGAGTATGAACAAAGGTAGATGTAATTACTTTGAGTGATTTGATAAAGCCCTGCCCTCAAATATCACTGTTACCAACATAAGTATGGATATCCATGAGTCAAGTATGCCCGCATACTAAAATACCTGGACCATTGATTCATTTTTGACTATTCTTCCATTATATTTCTATCATAATAATAATTAGAAGAGGAGTTGGAATTCAGGGCTTAGTTCCCAGAGCATATTGGAGAGGATAGCCCTTCCTATGGAAAGGTCACAATTTCTTCCTTGTTTGTTAACTCTCAAGGTTCTCTGCCAACCTGAACCATTAAGTCACCAAGAATTGATTATGGACCAACCACTAAAAGCTGGGCACTTAAAGGAAAGCAAAAAATTGTCCTTTCCTTCGAATTTTCCATTCTAATGAAGAAGATAACTCACAAACAACTATTACATTCAAACTAGGGCACAACTCTATTCCTTTGCCCAGTTATCGTGATCTTGCAGCCCAGATACACTTAAATATCAGGTCTAGATGGGCTCTGTAAGAAGCCTTATCCTTATTCTGCTTTATCCTGAAGGGAAGAATGACAAACAATGGGTGAAATTTTCAGACACAGATTTCTGTGGTTTATGGCACCTTTTAAGAAAAAGCTTCCAGACACATAAAATGGTATCCAAATGGAATGAGCTGTCTTAGGAGGCAGAGGGTTCTCACCTTCACCAGAGTTATTCAAGCAGCAGTTGAATGACCACTTTTTTGGAATTTTGGGAAGAAATTCCTTTACAGGTATTATTGATGAATTGACCTTGTCACTCCTAGAATCTATAATCATTTATTATTTATTTATTGATGAACTAATAATGGCAGACATTCCATCCAACTCAATTAATTAAAAACACATATTAAGTATCTACTATGAGCAAGACACTTTTCCAGGGATTAGGGATAGAATATAAAGACAATGGAATTCACTTTGAAAAACAGTAATAGTTACATAACTACTCCAGAAATGTTAAATGCCATAGATTCCTATTGTTTGTTGGAATCATTTAGGGAAAAAATTGTTTAGCATAGACAGTGAATAAATCACCATGTATTTATGAAGTGCTTACTTGGAGTCAGATGCTGTTCTAAATATTGGAGATACAAAGAAAGGCAATATTAATCCTTGCTCTCAAGGACCTCATAGTTTAGTGAAGGATATATGACAAAGGACCAAGTTGCTGATCTGAGATAGGAGACAAAATATTACAAAGCTGATGGAATTGGGGCTGCCCACTATGAGTGAGCAATAATTTAGGTTTTGGAGCCAAAGAAAAACTCACAAGAGAAGAGTAAAAAATATCTATGCCAGGGAAACAAGACAATAACTTTGGGTTATTCAGTAAAAGACCATTCCTGCATTCAGAAATGTTTTTGAGTTTCATAGCAGAGAGGAAGACCTTCCCAATCCCAAGCCTTTTCAAGACCCTAAATTTGCAAACTGAAAGGAACTTATGACAATCCTATGTTCTAAACCACATAGCTCATTGGAAAGAACACTATACCTGGAGTCAAAAGGGAAGTATCATACTATAGATAGAGGAAAAAAAATGTCTACCTTGGGAATAGTTTTCCCAAGGTCATCATTGCAGTAAGGGGCAGGGCGAGAATTTGTTCTTTCTAACTCCCAATCCAACAAGATTTAACTACACTTTGCTGCGTGAAGTTTTTCCATTCCTTAGGTAAAATCTTTTCTACTCCTTTCACCTCATTTTCTTCATCAATAAAATGAAAGGATTAGGCTAGCTGATCTCTAAGTCCTTGCCACTTCTAAATTCTATTATCTTCTCATAAATACTGTAGATGTTTAGAGGGAAAAGAAATGACTGTGGAGTGGGCTATTACAGTGGTACATTGGAGCCAGTTTGAACTATGAGGGTCCATTGCTAAATTTTCAGTATAAACATTTACATTTCAGAAACCAGCAAATGTACATAGCAGGAATTCATTTATTATTCTTTTGATGCCTAGACTTGAGAAATTAATGGAGAAAAAGTTAATAATGCATATTAAAATATAAATGTATTTTATCTGCATTTTTTTCTAAAGCCAATTGTTAAACATTAAACAATAGGATGCTGGTCATTAACCAGGAGAGGAATTATGAAAGAAATGGAACTAGGGTTTCATTAAGGAGATGTGAATATTGATAATAATTTGCAATGATGTCAACTGCATGCTAATTTTATGGGTGCTACAATAGAATACCTGAAGAAATTTGGCTCTTCATGGACCTGTTTATATTGTATAAACAAAGTTTCCTTTCCTGGAAGATGATGAAGATGATAACTACATGTAGACTTTAAGGTTTACAAAGTGCTTTTGTTGATTATCTTATTTTAATAGGATTTTATTAGTCCTCAGAATAGGCAAGTCAAAAGATACACTTTTAGGAGGGACAGAATAAAAGGAAAATGAGGATAAATGAGGGGAATACAGAATGGAGTGAAATACATTTAGCAATAATAACTATGAAAAAAATTTGAAGCAAATTTCTCTGATAAAGGTCTCATTTTTCAAACATATTGAGAACTTAATCAAATTTATAAAAAAAATCATTCCCCAATTTATAAATGATCAAAACATATAAATAGCTTTCATATGAAGTAAAGTTGTTTATAGTTATATGAAAAAAATACTCTAGGGGCAGCTAGGTGGTGCAGTGGATAGAACACTGGTCTTGGAGTCAGGAGGACCTGAGTTCAAATCCGCAGACAATAATAATTACTTAGCTGTGTGACCTTGAGTAACCCTATTGCCTTGCAAAAAAATACTCTAAATCAATACAATTCTGAGGTACTACTTCATTCCTATTCAATCGATTAAAAGGACAGAGAAAAAAATGACAAATATTGGAAGAGATATGGAGAAAGTGAGACATTGAATTCAACTACTCTTTACAATAATTTGGAATTTGACCCTAGAAATACCATTACAAAGTCTTTTACCTCAAAAAAGATTAAAGGGGGAAGCTAGGTGGTACAATGGATAGAACACCAACACTGGAGTCAGAAGGACCTAAGTTCAAATGTGACCTGAGATACTTTATAATTGCCTGTGTGACTTTGGACAAGTCACTCTTAGCCCCATTGCCTTAAATTAAAAAAAAGATAATAAAAACAAACAAAAAAGTAAAGTACTTGTATGTATAAAAAATACCAATAGCCACTTTTTTTCTTGGGGCTAAGATTTGGAATTTAAGGGAATACCTATCAATTGAGGAATGACTGAACATATTGTGGCATGTGATTATGATGGAAAACTATTATGCTATAAGAAATAATGAACAGGATGCACTCAGAAAAATCTAGAAAAACTTACATGAACTGATGCAAAATGAAATGTACTGTACACAAAGTATCAGTAATATTGTAAGAGGATCAGCTGTGAATGATTTAGCTCTGAAAGAAATGATATAAAATGTTATTAATCTCCAGAGAAAGAACTGATAGTGTCTGAATACAAACTGAAACATACTTTTTTTACTTTGTTTTTCTTGAGGGTTTTTTTAGTCTTTTTTTCTTTCACAACATGATCAGTATGGAAGTGTTTCACATGGCTATTCATCTATAACCTATATCAAATTGCTCATCTCAATGGGAAGAATTGATGGGAAAGGAAGAAAAGAGATAATTTGGAACTCAAAGTTTAAAAAAAATTAATTTTTAAAAGTATTTTTACTACAAACAGGAAATAATGCTAAAAAAGAATAAAGAAATCCTTAAATTGTTTTACATGAAACTGGGGGGGGAAATAAACTACTAAATAAATTAAAAAACAAGACAAGAAAGAGGAAAAGGAGGAAGAGGACAAGGATAAAAAGCTGTTCCCTGAACTGGGACCATTGTTCCATTGTGCTTTTGACGTAGGACACAGAGAAAATCCTGTAATCTTCTGAGGTGTTTTTGCTTTATGGAGGGTTTCTCCATTCTCTATATTTCCTAAATTATATTGGACTCAAAGGTTATATGCTTTGGGGCAGGAAAGACTTAACATGCATAAGTAGACCACTTCTCATGGGCAATCAGTACTGTCTTACCCATTCCTTAGGGGTGCCCATGTGGCATAAACACTGGAGAATGCCTGTTGTCAGGTGCCAAACCACTCCTCAAGCACCATCCTTGTACCACCTAGAGGAAAAGTGTTTTAGCAGACTTCCACCAAGTTTTTCTTTCTCTCCCTCTCTGTCTCTCTGTCTGTGTTTCTCTGTGTGTGTCTCTCGTTCTCTTTCTCTTTCCCTAAGATCTGTATAGTCTGGCCATGTGGTTGGAACAAATATGGCATCAGTCCATGTGGCTGGATCTATATCTATATCTATATCTATATCCGCATCCGTATCCGTATCCGTATCCGTATCCGTATCCGTATCCGTATCCGTATCCGTATCCATCCCTATCCCTATCCCTATCCCTATCCCTATCCCTATCCCTATCCCTATCCCTATCCCTATCCCTATCCCTATCCCTATCCCTATCCCTATATCTATATCTATATCTATATCTATATCTATATCTATATCTATATCTATATCTATATCTATATCATCTATTATATATGTGTATATATACAAATATATATATATATGTATATATATATATACATATATATATATATATATAAAGCTTCTCTTCTCTTCTCTTCTCTTTTTCTCTCCTGGAATATCTGCCATTTCTTTATCTCTTCTTTCCTTCCAGGTTTCTACACTTTTCCCTTTTCCCTTTTTAAGTTGACAATTCTTTCCCAATTTATAACTGTCAATATGGCCTCACCTCCATGTGTCTGAATCCACATAGGGCTAAGTCAAGTCACATCCCTTTCCCTTCTCTCTTCCCCCTTTCTTAAAAGTCTTTGCTTGTTAGATTTTGTGAACTTTTAGTAACTTGTGAACACTGCAGTAACCTGTGAACCTTTGTGAAAGCTATGAATTAATATGAGTTTTTCATTTAAAAAACCCAATCTTTAAGTCCCTCCTATTCCTGTGGTCACTCCAAATTTCACATCATCACTTTTGTAACTATTTCAGGATAATTGCTGGTTGCTTAGAGTTCATTGTGATCCCTTGTATGAAGGCAGACTTAGAAAGGTGAATAGATCTAGGGGATCCTTAAGGGAAAATGAGTTTTCAGTCAGGCAAATCCAGTTGATTCCCAAATTCTAATGTCATAGACTGAGGCACTAATTGGCAAGGTTACATGAAAAATAAAAATTTCTGACCTGGAAGCTTTCAGGAGTAGAAATTTCTAGAAGAAGGAGATCATGACAAACTTTAAAAACATGTCTGGAGACATTTTTCAGAAAATATTCAATACTCTCCCTCCAAAAAAAGAGGTTTTATCAGACTAAAATAAAGTTATAAACTTTATAAAATGTTCCAAGGACAAAATGATAACAGGGAAAAGCTAATAACTTTTAATACCTTTCAAATCAAGAATAAAATTTTTTCAATAAGCTAGAACATTGATTTTAAGGACAAATACAATGTGTTCAACTTGGGCTTGAAAATCCATCTTCACCAAAAAAATGGGGTAGAAATGACTAGATTTATCTCTCTAAAAGTAATCTGGGGTTTTAGAGATTGAGAGTTCAATATGGAAAACATGACATGTTTTATACATTTTGTCAAGTTCTGGGTTCTCCATTTTGAGAAAGATGTTAATGAGAGAGGAATTAGAGTTGTCTAGGGTATCAGATTCATGCCTTAAAAATGAGTCCATTATTGTTAAAGAGGTTCATGGAAATTAGTTTTAAGGAGGGTTGGAATGTTCCTAGGATATGAAAGTCCAGTCCCTTGGGGCCCCAAGAAAAAAACACAAAGGAGGCAAGTGACTGATAGCAAATGAAAAGTATTGTTTTCACAGATTGAATGTAATCATGAGAAGTTAAAACCTTCCCTGATGACTACTTGGACAGAATTTGCTGCTACAATGGAATTGAATAAATTTGTCTCTTTCTTTTAGCCTGATTCATCTCTGCCTAGCCTAGTGTGTTACGTAAATCTAAATATTTGTGTTCTGTATTTTCATAAGTATTTCATCTCCAAATAAAGATATGCCAATTTTCAACATATGCTGAGTGAGTTTTTTTTTCTCTGTGAAGGAAAAGAGGAACCACACAACAAACAATACTAGACTTCTTTGTCTCTTTCTCTCTATGTGTCTTTCTCTTTGTTTTGCTGTATGAGCCTTTCCCTCTCTCTATCTCTTTCTCTGTCTATTCCTTTTGCTCTCTGTTTTACTTTGGTTCTGTTTCTTGAACTTGACTGAATTGGCCCTAGAGGGAAGAACAAGAGTAATGGTGGAAAAATGCAAAGATGCAAATTAAGTCTTGATGTAAGAAAAAGGGTCCTAAACATTAGATTAGGAATGGGCTGCCCTAGATGTCAAAAGTTTTTCCTCTTCATTGTAAGTCTTCAATGAAAGGCTGCATTATTTAAGTTGCAGACGGATTATTGTTAATATATGAAATAAATGAGCTATTGTCTAAGTTTTCTTCCAATTTTGCTAAATTTGATAAATCTTTTATTGTGTGAAAGCCCCCTGCCCCCTACTGATATTGTTAAAAATGACAGGATTAGATTCAGATTGATTTTGATTGCTTGCGATTTTCAAAAATCCCATTTTAAAATAAATCTTAATGTATGCAATTATTAATAGCTAACATTTATATTTCAATTTACAACTTTATGAAAAAGGTGCTATTATCATGTCTATTTTACATATGATGAAACAGAAAAAGAGAGTTTAAGTGACTTTCCCAGATCCACAGAGCTAATAAGTGTGAGAGGCAAAATTTGAACTCAGATAATTTTGAAGGCAAGGCCAGTATTTTATTCACTATGTCATCTTATCAAAAATGAAAAGATGTAATCAGTTAATGGTTATCAAGAATTAATTTACTAATGTTTGTTGAAAAAGTCTCTTTCCATTTCTGTGACAGTGATTTCAAAAACAAATGAGAAGATAACTTGTCTAGGGGTTGGGTTAAGGTTCCAGTCAGGATTTAAGGAACACTAAATGATAAATGAAAAGGTATTAAATACAAACTTCACTCACATCCTAATTTTACCTTAGGTTGACCTGGACATTGTATATCTAACCTATGGAAACCATTTTTTTTCATCTAATTCACAAGCTGCTTAAAGATATAAGAGGAAGATTTTCTTAGACATGGAAAGTTTTGGAAGGAAATAACATTTTTAATGGAAACTTGTAAAGAGAGTTTATAATTCCCAGGAAAAGTAAAGTACTTTCAAATAGTTGGTTTAAACAGCTGTTAAAGTTAGGCTGCCTATGCTTAGACTCCATATTTGAGTGTTTAAATATGTCAGAATTGGGGGAGGGGAAGCACCACAGTTGCTGCTAAAAATATTTCTTTTCATCTTCAAAATGGAGATTATTTGGGACACTGAAAGGCTCTATTTAAACCTTTTTTGGCTATGTCAACACAGCAAGTGAAAAGAAAGATTGAAGCAATTATCCAAACATTTTAAGCCAAAAAAAAATCATCACTAAAAAGAATCAGATAATTGGATACAAAAGCAGGGTTGTTGTGTTGTTGTGCTTTAATTATTAGAATAATTACTTTAATCCTCTATTTCATTTAATAAAGAGAGACATAGCTTAAATTCAAAGATTTCTCTGTGAATCTAGCAGAAATTTTAAAAGGCTAATTCTCAAGAAAGACAACATTAATTTTTCATTGTTTTAAAATAAGTAATTTTTTAACCATTATAATTGTCAACTCCACAATCATTCCCTACCAAATTTTCTTCCTCTTTGGCACATCATCAGAATTTTAATGGCAAATTGATCTGAAATTCCAATAATAGTTGTAAAAATTTATTATATATGTCTATTTGATCTTGTTTAAAATATAAGCTCATTAGTGGCAGGGAACATGCCTTTTGAACTACAGAATAACCAAATATCTTCAAGAAAAATGTCATGTGTCTGACAATAGTCAATGAGATTTTTGAAGAAAAAAATTAGTTTTAAGACTTTAGGGCATTTCTTAATAATTAAGCTTCATCAGGTTAACTGGTAGTACATGATCATTTCTCAAGATGACAATGCATATGTCGAATTTCATATGACAAAACAAACCTGTCTGCAAATGAGTCAGCTCATTTGCAAACTGCTAAAGGAAAAGTAGAAAAAAAAGATCTTAATTCAGAGGTTTATTTGGTTTGTTTTTTTAAAAGAACTCAGTTAATTAAAAATCAATGAAGCTAATAAGATCAGTCTTTTGGATTCTAATCTGTTAAAACTAGACTATCTGTGTCCTATATTGTATAGCAATCTAAAAATGAGTCCTAAAGAAATGATCCTCAGTATGATATTTGGGATTAGTAGATGGCCCTTTAAAAACTGAGGGTCTTCTGAGGATAAATAGCATATAAATTCTAGATTTCATTGGAGCTAAATAAAGAAATAAAAATACTAGCAGATACACGGTCAACTTGCACATTACATATATGCATAAATATCAGCAAAGTAATTTATGTTTCTGACCCACACTGACCAGTTTTATGGTAAACATCTGTGATCATCTCTCAACTATCATATCAACTTATTTTCTGTGATCTAATATGAAAACAAAATCTTATTTTGCCCTTCCTTCAATTTTCTAATTGAATATAAGAATACAATAGATACTCAAAGGAGTGGAATGTGATTATAATATAATGAGGACAAGGGAGAGATCCAAACAAAGGGATTCTGTGAGGTATGAAAAGCTAGAGATTGCTGGAAAGAGAAGAGAGGAGGTATCTTAGAACTCTCCTGTTCATGAAGGAAGTAGAAACTGAGTTGGGTCTTGAAGGAAAGGTTGATTGATGATGATTTTTGTCCTACATTCTTGAAGAAGACCATGACACCAGGACGGTGATACCATGACAAGCAAATGAGTTGAATTTAAGTGATGGGGGTGCTGTGCTAAGTCACCAGTCTCACTTTTCCTTCAATGGCCAGATATGAATCAAGAATCCAAAGGTACAGTAGAAGAAGTGGGCATAACCAGGGAGGTTATGCCATGACAAGCAAGTATTGTAAGAAATGAGAAATACTGAAGAGGAAGATTAGATGAAATGAAAAGGCAGGGAGGGAAAGATGTACTTCTAAGGTAATCAAAGAGATTATAGCTATAGCAAGTTGAGATTTGCTGATAATATTACATGAGAAGTGAGCAAGATAAATCTGCCCTAGGATGGTTTTACTGAGATGATAGACTCTTCATTTTACTTCTGCTGGTGGAACTTACTCTATATATTTTAGGGAGAAAAAATACGTCCTCATGGGGCAAATGTGACCTGGAAAAATGAAAGAACCCTCTGTCAATATAATTCTCCCTGTAGGAGATTTTAGTTAGCTAAATATAGCTTATCAGCACATTTATTCAAAATTATTTATGAGGAACTGGAATCTGTTGCTGGAATAGAAAAGAATCTTAGTGAAGGTACTTGTTTATTCTTAAAGGATTCTCTCTATCATCTTCTTTGTCAGACTGTCTAATTCTTGAGTATCAAATTCAAATCTGCACAATATTCACCATTGATATACAGAAATAGAGATAGAGATACTGTTTTTATATAGACATAGAAAGAGGTAATGATTTAGACATAGATACAATTTAGATAGACACAGATATATGCAAGCATATATGTGTGTATACAGAAAAATATATGTCTATGTTATATTATACAAATATACAATATCTGCATTGCTTGTTGCCTTCCATGTTTGAAGAAAATAGCATCTCTATGTAAGAGTCAAGGTAGAGTGTATCTCACTGTAACTGATTAGAACAATAATTTTTATAAATTTGACTTAATTTTCCATACATTTCAGAAATAAGGTCTTCATCAGAGATACTTGTTGCAAATTTTCCCCCAGTTTTATACTTTACTTATAATTTTGATTGCATTGAAATTGCAAAACAATTACCTATTAGAGCAAACTGGAAGCATCAAATGGGGAATACTTATTCTCCCAAATTGTAGTATTGGACATGAAGGTAATAGTATATTACTGTGCCATAGGTAACAATGTGTACAGGGAATACAGGGGATGCAAAATCTTTTTTAATTTTATATAATAAAATTAATTTATTTTACATTTTAATCTCTTTATATCTTTTTAATCCTAAATTCTTATTTTATCCATAATTCTTGAAGATAAACTATTCAGGCTCTCTTAATTTGGTTATGGTATCACCCTTTATGTGACCTCCTAGTATATGGTGTGAGGTGTTGGTCTGTATCTACTTTCTCAGAAAGCTCTACAGCTCTACACTATCAACTCATATTATTTGTTGATGGGTTTGTCCTTAATTCTTGAAGAAGACCATGATAATCAGTGTCATGCCATGATAAGCCCATGAATTGGAGTGAGGGGAAGACTGTGCTAAGTCACCATTCTCATTTTTCCTCAAAAGCCATCTGAATACAGGGGCCAGATATGAATTGGGACAACTGGACAGGGTTCTGAATGTGAGGCAATCAGGATTAAATGACTTGCCCAAGGTCACAGAGCTAGTAAGTGTCAAATCCCCGAGGCTAGACTTGAACTTTTGTCCTATTCCAAGGCCAGTGCTTTATCCACTACACCATCAAACTGTCCCTTATATGTTATATAGATGTTATATGGAGTATTCAGGGAGGACTAACATCTCTGGTGTAAGGACTTGCTGAGATCTTTTCAAGACTTCTCAGTCACTTTTCACATCCTCCTCTCACACATTTTTCACCTATGGCTTCAAGAAAATCTTGCAGGCACAGCAGTAACTCCCTGGTAAAATCATCTTGCCAGATAGGCCAAACCAGGTTGAGTGTAACTGATAGGGCTCAAACTCATCAGTGAGGGAGGGGAATGTCTACCACAAGCACGTGAAAACTTCCCCAAGAAGAATAAGCAAATGAAAACAATTTATTCCAATGTTAATGAAAGCAGGTGAAACAGGTACTTTATGAGATCTTAGAACTTAGCTAAAGTCATCCACTGAAAACCAGGTAATCTCCAGTGCTCCAGACTTTTGTATTGCTACTGAACCAAACTGAGTCCTTAAGAGAGAATAGGTTGGGGTAGCTAGTTAGCTCAGTGGATAGGGTATTGGCCCTGGAGTCAGAAGGAACTGAGCTCAAATCCAACCTCAGACATTTAATAATTACCTGGCTGTGTGACCTTGGGCAAGTCATTTAACCCTATTGTCTTGCCAAAAAACAAACAAAAAAAAGAGCACAGGTTGACAGTGGCTTTGTTCATATTTCAAGACACTTTTGTCCCATGAGATTGACTCATCTTTTTGCCCACAAGCAAGTCTCATCTCTCCTTATAATATCTGCAGCAAGTGCTACCTGGAAGAAGTACTATGATGAGTCTATTACCACAGTAAAACCATTCCAGGGCATATTTATTTTGCTTACTTATGTATGTAATATACCACAAGACTATGGAAGAGAGATTGAGGCTGATGACTTTATGCCTAAATCCAATTCATACACAAGTCAAAGACGTTACTCTGTGATTGATCTCATTGGTGCTCTCTATTTATACTCACAAGGCTACATAATAATAGCATATATGTAAGGAAATGTGTATATATGTACATATATGTATAAGTTGATATAGATAAATTCCATATGTAATTTCTTTGATAAAAGACTTCTCCATCAGGAAACTTCTTTCTCCTAGTGTATATTGGCAGCTATTCTGAAACATGTAGTCTTAAAGAGTAAGATTATCAGTATATAATATATGCTATGTGCATATAGATCACCTAAATATTTTAATGAGCAAACTATTAAAATGAATATCACTAAGTAACTAAGTTAAATGTGACTACAGATAACCCCAAATCTATAAAGGTATTGACAACCACATAGGAACATGTCATTGCTTCCCACATATGACAGTTTTTATAATATTACCTTTAACAATGAAGAAAAGAGAATACCCACTTCAACTACAAAGCATAAGGGAATAGAGAAACTCTCAAGAATTTCACAATATCTTACAAGATAAGTCAATAGCCTGAGTATTCAAAGGCTTTAATGTAAAAGAGAAAAATAGTAGAAGCATATTGGAAAGATTTATGAAACTATGAAAAGACAAAGATACAAATTAATAAAAAAGGAATCCAAGGGAAGGTTATGATTTTCATTGACGAATAGAGTAACCATACTGATAAAAGTGCATGGCACAGAGAAGGCACTTGTTTAAATAAAAAAGTATTTATTATTTATTATTTCCTAGATATCAGGAGTCTAAGAAGAAAAATGAGATATTCATTTTGCTGAAAAGTATTATTACATTCAACAAAGGAAATATCCTGAAAAACAAGAACTGGAGACCTGCAAAGGTACCAATAATAACAAAATCAGACCCATATCTATTTTACAAATCAAGTGTTGGCCACATAGATATAAAGATAGAGATTAGAGATAAAGGTAAAAGTATAGTATAGCTATGAACATAGCTAGATAGATATGTAAGTACAAGTTAAAAGAAATTCTTTGATGTCAGAACACATATTTATGGATTCACCAGACATTCAGTCTGTGCATCCTCTCAACTTTCTGGGAAGAGAGTTATGTCTAACCAGTTCCTATAAATGTCATTTCATCAATCCTTAAAACTCTACATAAAGACTACAAGCATATCATGAACTTCATTTTAAAGTAGAACAACACTATTCATAACAATAAATGAGAAATTTAGGAGATATGTCCAGTCTGTGGGAAAAAAAAAACAACGAAATACAAACACTGAGACACTGTGGAAATCTTTCCAGTATGTGAAAAACTGATTGCCATCCTTCTATTATAACCATCATCTAGAAAATCTCATTGTAACTTTTCATACTTATATTATCATCCATATTATCTTATGGAGAGAGAGAGAGAGAGAGAGAGAGAGAGAGAGAGAGAGAGACAGAGAGACAGAGAGACAGAGAGACAGAGAAAACAAGAGAGAAAGAAAGAAAGAAAGAGAGAAGAGAAAAATAGAGGAGGGAGAAGGAAAGAGAAAGAAAGATAAAACAAAGGAGAAAGAGAAAAAGAAAAATGGGAAGAGAGAGAGAAAAGAAGAAGAAGAAGAAGAAGAAAGAAAGAAAGAAAGAAAGAAAGAAAGAAAGAAAGAAAGAAAGAAAGAAAGAAAGAAAGAAAGAAAGGAAGGAAGGAAGGAAAAAAACAAAGAAGAATAAAAAGGATTTTGTAGGTGACTTAAAAAACTAAGATTATTTAAAATTTCCCACTGTGGCTATACTTTAAAATCCAGGATATGGAAAAGCCATTTTTATTACAAATGTTTCCTTAATGTCATTTTTACTACAAATGAGGAAAAATGCTTTGCAAATTCTACACTATATAAATGGGAGTTATTATTATGATTATATCCATTGTACCTTGCACTTCACTACATGAAGATGTACTAAGATGATCTCTAAGGCCCTTTTAGCCTTGTAATACTATGCATCTAGTCTGTATTTCAGAAAAGTTTTGTGGGAATTCAAGTTTCATAAAATGACTTATATTTTAAATGTCCTAAAGGAGTTCAATATTTAAAGCAGTCTCCTGAAACTCTCAGCCATCTGGCTCCACCTATCTGACATTCACTCTCAGACAGATCAAGTTTTTATGTTTACTCACTGTCAACCTCATAAAAAATACTCATTTCTTACTTAAATAACTCAATCTTAGAAGAAGAAATTAAACAAGTCATAAATAAGCTCCCCAAGAAAATAAAACCAGGACAAGATGAATTCACAAGTGAAATTTTCCCAAACATTTAAAGAAAAACTAATTCCAACACAACATAAACTGTTTAGGGAAATAGGCAAAGTAGGATTCCCATCAAATTCTTATTATGACACAAATATGAGAGAAAGGAATCCATATACAAATATCCATAATGAATTTTAATGTAAACATTTTGAATAAAATACTAGCAAGATTACAGCAATATTTCAAAAAGATCATAAACAATGACCAAGTGGGATTTATACTTCAAATGCTGTAACAGGGAACAGGTAAACATAATTGACCATATTAATAACAAAAACAACAAAAAATTATGTGATTATCTCAATTTTTGTTAAAAATGTTTTTTATTTTCCTTTTATTTTCATTCATTCCTATTAAAAGAGAAGATAAAGCATAATAATTAATGGCATTTTAATTAAAATGATAACTAATACCTCTCTAAAACAATCAGTAGGCATTATTAATGGAGATAAGTTGAAACCTCAATAAGAGGAGGGGAAAAGCGAGGATTTTCAAAATTTTCAATTTCATATTAGAATTATTAATTATTCTATAAGATGAGAATAAAGAAATGAAAATAAACATTGTGGAAACAGTGATCAATTTTTGCAGATGATAGGATGGTATACTTAGAGAAATAACCCCTCCCCCCAAAAAACTACTTGAAATAATGAACAACTTTAATAAAGTTACAGGATATAAAATAAACCCACACAAATTATCAGCTTTTATATATTGACCAAGAAAATCCAGCAAAAGAGGAAATTCCTTTCAAAATACCTGTGGATCCTATAAAATACTTGAGAGTACCTACCAAGACATGCTCAGGACCTATATGACCTCAATTCCAACATAGTTTTCTTTTCACGTAAAGACAGATCTAAATATCTGAAGAAATATTAATTGGTTATGAATAGACTGAACCAATATAAAAAATGACGATTCTGCCTAATTGAATATCCTTTTTTAAGCATCAAGTCAATCAACCTTTCAAAAAGTATTTTATAGAGGAACAAAAAAATAACAAACTCTATCAGGAAGAACAAAATGTTAATGATATCAGGGGAATCAATGGGGAAAGAAGCATGAAGGACGACGGCCAACAGTACCATATTTCATACTCTACTACAAAGCAGTATTCATTAAAACAATCTGGTTTGGCTAAGAAATGAAGTGGTAGATCAGTAGAAAAGATTGGTAATACAGTACATTATTTTAAATAATCATTATAATCTAATCTTTGCTAAGCACCAACATTCAAGCTTTAGGGGACAAGAACTCACTATCTGACAAAAAACTGCCAAGAAAGCTAGAAAGAAGTTTGTTACAAATTAGCTATAGACAAACATCTCACACTACATAACAATATAAGACTAAAATGAGTACATGATTTAGACATAAAGGGGCATATAAAATTTTACCTCTCAGATCTATGGATCAGGGAAGAATTTACGATCAAACAAAAGACAGAGATGATGTCAAAAACTAAAATGGATAATTTTAAGTTTATGAAATTTAAAAAGGTTCACATAAAATCAATGCACTCAAGATCAGAAAGAAAATTCTTAATCAGTTTCTCTGATAAAAGTCTCATTTCTCAAATATAAAATGATTCCAAATTATTAGAACACAAGGCAATAACCAATTAATAAATGTTCAAAGGATATGAAAAGTCATTTTCAGGTAAAGAAATCAAAACTACTTAAAGATGTGAAAAAGTGCTCTAAATCACTATTGATCAGAGAAATAAATGCACATTACTAAAATGATAGAAAAAGAAAATGACAAATATTGAAGGAAATGTGAAAAAATGGTACACTAAAGCACTGTTGGTAGGGTTGTGAGCTGATCTTGAAAACAATTTGGACCTATGTCCAAAGGGTTATTAAATTCTGTAAACCTTTCCCTAAGCAATATCACTATTAAGTCTGTATCCCAAAAAGATGCAAAATAAAAAAGAAAAGAAACTATATTTACAAAAATATTTATAGCAACCCTCTTTGTAGTAGTAAAGAATTGGAATTTGAAGGAATACCCATCATCTGTGATGGAATATTATTTTGCTATGAGATAATGATGGGAAAAATTTCAGGAAAAACCCAGGAAGAATTATTTGAACTGATGCAAAGTGAAGTGAACAGAGCCAGGAAAATACTGTGTAACGTAGTAAAAATAATAGTGTAATGATAATCAACTGTGAAAGACAGCTTTCCTGATCATCACATTGATCTTAGACAATTCCCAAAGGAATTATACTGAAAAATTCCATGTACCTGCAGAGAGAGAACTGATGAAATCTGAGTAAAGGTTGAAGCACATTTTTTAATTTTGTTTGTTTGGGCTTTTTTTGGCAAAGCAATGGATTTAACTGACTTACCCAAGGTCACACAGCTGAATAATTATTAAGTTTCTGAGGCTGGATTTAAACTCAGGTCCTCCTGCCTCCAGGGCCAATGCTCTAGTCACTATAACACCTAGCTGCCCTTTTTGTGTTTCCCCCCCACATGCCTAATATGGAAATACATTTTGAAATACTTCACATGTATAATTGATACCACATTCTTCATCTCAGTGGGTGAGGAAAGAGCATCTGAAAAGTTGAAAATCTGGAAATCCAATTTTTTTTTATAAATGTTAAAAATAAATAAAAACTTTTTAAAAAGAATATCCATTCTTTCTTTACTTTATACCATTCCCCTTCAGCATGTCATGTCACTTTCCACAAAGACTTACAACAATGATGCATTTTATTCCCATCTTTCAGAAGACAACTGAAGAAAGTTCTACTCCATTGTACCTTGTTGCTCATTCAAAGTTTCCTTGCCATAAGGGATTTATTCTTTATTCTGAAACAGACTACTGTGTGGTACAGTGAGTAGAGCACTGGGTCTGGAATTAGGGAGACCTGAGTTCAAATAAAATTTCAGACACTTATTTGTTGTGTGACTCTAGGAAAAGTCACTTAACCATGACCAGTCTAAGTTTTTTCACCTTCAAAATGAGGATAATTATAATGCCTACCTCCCAGGGTTTTTGTAAGGCTCAAATGAGGTAATATTTGTAAAGTTCTTAGTGTATTTTCTGCTCTATGGTAGGTACTGCACAAATGTTAGTCTATCATTAGTAGTAATAAATAACATTGCATTTATTTCATGTGGAATTCATCTGCAACTTGAGCTATATTGTATATTATTGTTAGTTGGCTCTTCAAATGGGAAAATCTTCCCAGCTAGCATTTAAATCCATTGAAGCTTACAAGAGACATTTCAAGAAATGTTGGACACAGATCTTGAACTGGACACAAACGTGCATATAAATTTCGCAAGAACATGGAAATTTAGAATTCCATGCATTCAATAATCTGGCAATAATCACCCTGTAAAATGTCTTTTTTTTTCCATTTGATTTCTATGCACTGATTTTCTTAAGGTAAAGTTTGTGGGAAATTACTAAGAGGAAATGCAGTACTTTGCCCTAGAGTGACAAGAAAGGCCAGGGTCAAGGTAGCCTGAAGGATAAAAGTGGCATCAGACTGTACTGGTAAGTTTCTAGTGAAATAAACTCTCGATCTCTTCTGCTGGAATAGAATAAGAAAATGATTTTCGGTAGGAAATGGAGACCCAAAATTCTAGAAGTAGCATTAATTCCTCAATTCCCCATCTTGTCTTTGGAGCAGAACAATGAAAATTCAAGAAAAAGGCACCTAAACTTCAGCAGTTTAAAGCAACTTACTTCATGTCTTTTATGGGAAGAGGATAATGGGTGGGCAAGCACCACCCCTGGAATCAGATATTATTATAGCTTCTGGTTTATTTATTCATTTCCCTGTGCCTTCTGACATCTAGGTTTTAAAAATTATGCTCATGATATTAATATTGATGCATTCATGCATATCCTCTTTTGCCTTCATTTGTAGCCACAGGATCCATTTGTAAGCACTCTCTCCCCAGTAGCTTACATTGTTAATGGAAATAAATGATGCTGTCATTTGAACATTAGACAGGCATGTCCCTGAACAGGATGGATAGTTGAAATCCCATCACACATCCCTTCTGTTTTCAACAAGGCTACCATTCTCAATCAAGTAATTCATTCAGTTACTAATATGTGCCTAGTAATGTGCCAGATGCTGGAGACAGAGGTAGAGATGCACAATATATTACAGAACCCATGACTACAAGGTGCATGCAGTCCAATTAGGGAACAAAACACATACATGAACTAATTAAAGATCCCTAGATGATAGATGATATTGACAAAGTTAAATTATATTGATTGAAGTATGGTGTATAGACAGGTGGTATAATCCAATGAATAGCCTCTCTATCTTTGAATCTGGAAGATCAAAGTTTTAGAAACATTCTTAATATCTTCTGGCAATGTGACTCTAGACAAGTCACTTTGCATCATAGTGACTTTTGTAAGCACATGTGGAACCTAATAAATGTTTATTAACTATCCAATGTTACTTCTCACTTCCTTAGATGGAACTTTCCTACAGTGGTCAAGGGAATTTTGTCACCTGGGAGAAATGCTAGTAAATAACAGATCTAGTCCCTTTGCTAATAATATGTAGCAGAGGAAGATGCTAGTTTCTGTTCCATGGTAGTTACCATAAAAATGTTGAGGTCACATAGTACCTACCTCCATTGGTCAGACCATATTGTAAGTTTTGAATTCAGTACTATATTCCAAACATCTTAGAAATAATAAGCAAAAAATAGAGTTCATCTCATCCATGGCACTTGGTGAAGAATTCAATACTCCATCATGTATTCAATACCCCCATATTATTTTAGTACTTTCTACATCCTACATATCCAAGAGGATATATGGAATGTGTCTCTGAAAAAAAGAAAGAAAGAAAGAAAGAAAGAAAGAAAGAAAGAAAGAAAGAAAGAAAGAAAGAAAGAAAGAAAGAAAGAAGGAAGGAAGGAAGGAAGGAAGGAAGGAAGGAAGGAAGGAAGGAAGGAAGGAAGGAAGGAAGGAAGGAAGGAAAGAAAGAAAGAAAAGTTGGCATTAGATTTAACATTAAATTGGAAGATAAACTTGGTTTTATTATTTATGTCATATGAAATGGATTAATATCAATATTGTAGAAATGTACAAAAAGTCCGCAATTGTTCAAAGTATGCATCTCCATGAAAGCAAGGAGAAGACATATCTATGGGACAGAGGGTAAAACTTTTATGGAGCACTATTGATAATTTGGGTTCAATGAAAGTTTCAAATAAGAGCCCATCAGTAAACAAGTTGTGCTCTATCATAATTTTCTAGTTAATATTTTTAATTATGGTAGTTAATCATGCTAGTTTCTTCAGCTTATAGATAAAAGAAAATAATGCAATTTATTATACTGTTCTCAATAAACATGCACATTTAAATAAAATTTTAAAGAGAAATTTCCTGAATTCACACTTTAATAAAATATGCTCTGTGTGTGTGTGTGTGTATGTGTGTGTGTGTACTATGTATACAGGAGAGCTGGGTGGCAGAATGGATGGAACTTGGAGTTAGGAGGACAGAAGTTCAAATCCAGCCACAGACACTTGACTCTTCCTAGCTATGTGACCTTGGGCAAGTCACTTAACCCTGACTGCCTTGCATCCAGGACTATCTCCAGTCATCCTGATTCATATCTGGCCACTGGATCCAAATGACTATGGAGGAGAAAGTGAGACTGGGTGAAATAGTACAGCATCCCCACTCTCAAATACAACTCATGTGCTTGTCATGATGTCACTTCCTGCTGCCATGGTTTTCTTCAAAAATGAAAGTTGGGGACAGTTAGGTGGTGCAATGGATAGAGTTACTTAACCCCATTAATAAATAAAAATTAAAAAAAAAGAAAATGAAGGATAAATATTAATTATTAGCTATTATTAGGAGAGAGGTTGAAGCAACTGAGAATGTTTGACATCAAAATAAAAGAAGGCTTGATGGTATGATGGAAAGATGAGATCAAGATAGTTCCACGCTGTTCAGTTTTTGATTTTGGTTGTTTTTGTTGGTGATGTCACTTTCCAATATTGCTATCAATATGTATTTCATTTTTCCTGGTTCAGTTTACTTCTTTGTATCAGTTCATATAATTTTTCCTTTAAAGAATTATTTTAAAAGTTATCATTTAGAAGAGGGAGAAGATATTCTGCTTTTCTCAAGAGATGTTATGGGCAGCCTTTCTTGGTTTACATATCATTTGATTGACACTCTCTCTTCACAATTGATACTGTCTCTTCACAAAGGTCAATTAATATATGATTCTCTGCCTACCTATGAAAGCACAACCAAGAGCTTAACCAAGCTCTTTGTGATAGTAAATCTCTTTAGTAACTTCTTAAAAGTTCATGAGTTCTATGAGAATACTCACTGTACAAATATCTCACTCAAGTATGACAATTATCTCCAAGATCATCTCCAAGGTAGCAGTGAGAAACTTCACCAGGCAGGCTGTCCATCCTGAGATAACAGTCAGCTGAGATACTGCCTTCAAGGTTGCTATGTATGGAGCCCAAAAGACCAATCATGAACTTAGCAACCTGTATTCTGCTACTCTAGCACAAACAAAACTCCCAAGGTATAAATAAAAGTAGAAGATACTATTGTTTTTAGTCAAAAGACTTTTCTCAAAAAAATAAAGGTGAAAAGACTGGATAATGCTTCTATATTATCCACAAACTCACATAAGCACTGGAATTTGTGCAAGCATGTGAAATTTTAGCATGATACTAAGAATTCTACAGACTCAGAAGAATATAACTTTCTGCAAAGAGTATCCAAGACAACTTGCATTATCTATATTCCACTATCATTCACCTAAAATTCACCTTTCTTGAATACATGAACTGAAATAGTTTCATCTTATTATTGGGGTGACTGACTAGTTTAACTTGATGATTTCTCACTTGGAAAGGATTTTCTACTAACTGTTTGGGAAGTTAATGACAAAAACAAATCATTTCTCTATTCTTCCTTGTATTTTCCTTCCTCATTTTCTGACCATTGAGTCATCCTGTAATAAAAACAAAAAAAAATGTTTTCTTTTTAGGTTTAGTGAAACTAGCCAAGAAATCAACTGAAGCTAACAATATATGCAGAATATAGAAGCAAAATTGCAGAGAAAAAACTAGGAAGTTGCCTGAGGTTTTCCCGTTTCTTTCAGAAACATTAAATCAAACCTCTAAAATATATTCTATGGTGAATGAACCTATAAAAAGACAGATTGGAACAATTTTACAGCTTAGGATAGCTTAGAAGGACTTCAGAAAATCTTTGTAGAAAAGGAGTATAAGATAGAAAATCTTATAAAAAAACTGGATAATTTTGATTACATTAAATTAAAAATCTTTTATGGAAACAAACCACTCTAACCAAGATCAAAAGAAATGTAATAAATTGGGAAATAATTTTTATAAATAGTGTTTCTCACAAAGGACCCATTTCAAAAATATATAGAGAACTGAATCAAATTTATTAAAAAAAAACAAGATATTCTCAAATTTACAAATGGTCAAAGGATATGCAAAGGGAATTTCAGATGAGGAAATAAAAGCTGTCTATAGTCACATGAAAAAATTGCTCTAAATCATTACTGATTAGAGATATGCAAATTAAAGCATATCTGAGGTATGACCTCATACCTCAGACTGTCCAATATGACCAGAAAGGATAATGATTAATTTTGTAGGGGAAGTGGGAAATCTAGCATACTAATGCATTGTTGACCAACTTTTCTGGAGAGCAATTTGAAATTATGGCCTAAGGGCAATAAAATGTGCATACCCTTTGATCCAACAATACCAGAAACCTAGAACATGAAAAAGGGTAAAAACATCATTTGTACAAAAATATTCATAGAAGCTCTATTTGTTGGGGCAAAGAATTGGAAATCAAGGGGATGTGCATCAGTTGAGGAAAGGCTGAACAAATCATGCCACATGTATGTTATGGAACACTATTTTTCTATTAGAAATCAGGAGGGATGGGATTTCAGAGAAGCCTGGAAAAACTTTCATGAACTGAGGCTGAGCAAGATGAGCAGAATCAGAAGAACCTTAACAGCAACATGGAGGTGATGATCAACCTTAATGGACTTGCACATTCCATCAGTACAACGATCAGGGACAATATTATGGGATCTGTGATGCAGAATATCATCTGTGTCTGGAGAAGAAACAATGGACTTTAAATGAAGACCAAAGATTATTATCTTCAATTTTTTTTAATTGTCTTATGAAATATATAATTTTTCTATATCTAATATTTTCTTTCTTCATTAAGGGTATGATTTTTCTCTCAAAACATTCTGTCTTGATCTATGCATATCAGGGAAACAAAAGTAAAAATTATATCAGATTGTCATCTGTTGGGGGTAGGGGGGAATGGAGATGGGGAAAAATTGTAAATTGTACCCTTGGTAGGTACGCCAGGTGGTGTAGTGAATAGAGCACTGGCCCTGGAATAAGGGAGACCTGAGTTCATATCTAACCTTAGCCACTTACTAATTACATAGCTGTGTGGACTTGGGCAAGCCACTTAACCCCATTTGCATTGCAAAAAAAACCTTAAAAAACCAACATTGCCTTGCAAAAACCTAAAAAAAAGATTGATAGAAACTGCTATTGTATAAAATTGGAAAAAATAATATCAAAAATATACATACATATTTTTACAAAGGGAGTACAACCCAGCAGAGATAATGCCTAGGAAAGCTAGTTGGAGTATCTTAGCTACAGAGGAGATCAGCAACCACCTGACTCTACTCCTGACTAGCTCCTGACTCTTCAGACCAGTAGAACAGCAGGCTAGCTGTGTGGCTCCAACCCCAGTGCAGAAGTAAACCCCAGAACTCCTGGCAAAACAGGTGCAACTAGTCCAAGCCATTCTAGGACAATAAGAAAGTTGGAGGTACATGAGAAAGAAGCCCAGAACAAAAAGCTTGGGATAGTGCCTGCTTTGCCCCAGGAGCATAACTCAATTTTAAAAATCATGTAATAGGCTAAAGATGAATGAAAAAAAAGAAGAAGAAGAGCATTGACCATAGGACATTACTGTGTTGACAGGGAAGATTAAAACTCAGACTCAGAAAAGGAAACAATGTGCAAGTGTCTACAGGTGAATTCTCACAGGCGAATGTGAATTGTTCTTAAGCACAAAAATCTTACTTGGAAGAGCTCAAAATATGATTTTAAAATTTAAATAAGAGAGTGAATAAAAGGAAAAAAAGGGGAAAGAAATGAGAGGCATCCAAGACAGAGTCAATAGAAAATAAATTTCTTAAAAAATACATCTGGATACCAAATAAGAATTAGAACACATTAAAAATGCAAAAATGAATGATTTTGACTTTGTAAATTAAAAAGGTTTTGCACTAATAAAATCAATGCTACCAAAATTAGAAGGGAAGCAGAAAGCTGGGAAACAATCTTCACAACTAGGAGTTCTGATAAAGGTCTAATTTCTAAAATATATAGAGAATTACATCAAATTTATAAGGTTACAAGTTATTCCCTAATTGACAAATGGTCAAAAGATATGAAGAGATAGTTTTCAAATGAATAAATTAAAACTATATATAATCATGTAAAAATTCTCCAAATCATTATTGATTGGAGAAATGTAAATTAAAACAACAATGATGTATCACTTCACACCTATCAGATTGGTCAAGATGAGAAAAAAGGAAAATGATCAATATTGGACAGGATTGGGACATTGATACATTGCTGGTAGAGTTGCTAATGGATCCAACCATTATATAGAACAATATGGAACTATGCCCAAAAAGCAATAAAAATATCCATTCTCCTTGACTCAGCCATTCCAATTCTAGGCCTATATCCAGAAGAAATCATAAAAAATGGAAAAAGTCCCACGTGTTTCAAAATATTCATAGCAACTCTTTTGGTAGTGGCAAATAATTGGAAACTAAGAATTTGACCATCAATTGGGGAAACCCTAAACAAGTTAAGGTATATGAATATTATGGAATACTAATATTTTATAAAAAAAAACTATAAATGGTCAAACTCTAGAGAAGCATGGAATGACTTACAGGATCTGATGCTTAGTGAAGGGAACTGAACCAAGAGAACCATGTGCACATTGACAACAACAGTGTGAAATGATCAACTTTGATGGAAGCAGTGCCTCTCAGCAGTTCAGAGGGATAGGACAACCATATTAGAACAGCTATGGACAATGTTATCTCAATACAGAGGAAGAAAAAAGAAAACAAAAGAAAACAAACAAAAAACCCTTCAGAATCTGATGAACAGTTTATTAAAAATTATCTCCTGTATCTCTTTCCCTTAATCCTAATTCTTCATACTGAAAATGACTAATCTATAAACATGTTTATCAAAAATATGTATATACAATGCTAACTTTACTCTTTGCTGTTGCGGGAAGGGGGCTGGGAATGGAGCGTGGAAGGAAATTTTGTAACTTATAAATCTACATGTGCATATGAATCATGCATGAAATAAATAAATAAATTTAAAGCAATAAAAAATACATTTTATCAAATGGAAAAAATCCACTGAAGAAACAATTCCTTTAAAATGTAGAACTGTCTAAATGGTAAAGGAGATATGAAAACTAAAAGAAGAAAATAATTCACTTAAAATCAGAATTGGGCAAGAGGAAGCTATTGACTTTGAGAATTCAAGAACAGTCAAAAGGAATTTTTAAAAATTTCAACAATTGAAGAATATGCAAAATACTGGAAAAGCAACAGACGTGGAAGATATTCAAGAGAAATCACTTAAGAATTATTGGATCAGCAAAACCAAGAGAGCATTGTACACATTAACAACAGCATTGTAAGATGATCAACCATGATGGATACAGCTCCTCTCAGCACTTCAGAGAGCAAGGACAATCCTATTAGATCAACTATGGACAATGCTATCCCCATCCAGAGGAAGAAAAATGAAACAAACAAAACAAAAACCTTCAGAATCTGATGAAGACCACATATACTTTAACCAAAATAACCTCATTTGTTCCCTTAATTCTAACGCCTCATACCAAAAATGACTAATCCGCTTAACATGTTTAACACAAATGTATATGTACAATATTAACCTATTTGTTGCTGAGGGGAGGGGAGGGGAATGGAGGGTGGAAGGAAATTTTGTAACTTAAAAATATACATATGCTATGGATGAATGTTGAAAAACTTTTATAATATGTTTTTATAAAAATAAAATATCAATGAAAAAGAATTATTGGGTCAACACAATGCCATTTTTTAAAAAAAGAAATTATGAAGGAAAACTATCCTGTAATTCTAGAACTAGAGTGTAAAATAATCATTAAAAATATCTACCCATCACCTCCTAAAAGAGATCCTGAAATGCAAACTCCAAAGAATATTGTAGCCAACTTCAAGAATTACCAAGTCAAGGAATAAATAATGCAAGCAGTCAGAAAGAAAACAATTCTAAAATCAAGGAGTTACAGTCAGGATTACATATAATTTAGCAGCAAGGATCAAAAGGATTAGAATGTGATATTTCTGAAGGCAAAGGAGTTTGAATTACCATCAAGAATCAATTACACAGCAAAATTGAGTATAATATTTCAGGGGAAAAGATGGGAATTCAATAAAATTG